>NC_041393.1:365266149-365276512 GCF_002162155.2 Triticum dicoccoides | reverse complement strand
CCCGCGCATGTCCGCAGGAAGCGACCGGTCAACCCTTATATAGGAGTGCTAGCATAAAAAGATGCATGCATGACCCCTAAAATTTCTTTCTCTTATCTCTATGAAATAAATGTGGCGTGAAACTCAAAGCCCTTTAAGTCTGAGTATAATGGAAATCATTGTCCTCCTCCGGCTCCGCTTTGCCCGTGTCGTCGTCCTCCTGTTCCATCTCCGTATTGTCGTTCTCCTCCTCTGGCTCCGCGTGTTGCTTCGCCTCCAACGCCTCCTCATCCGGCTCCAGCTAGTTCGGACTTCAAAGGCACGGCGGCTATGATCCGGGCTTCGCGCCGCCTCTAGATTAAAGCGCCACTCCATCGAGAGTATGATGTATGTCGTTACCTTCGACCGGGCCATGGCTATCGGGCGACGGCGACTAGAGAAGAGGCGGCGGGAGTGGAATGAATGCAACTACTATTTGGGTTCGCCGTCCGGCTTAAATAAATGTGCACCATCACGTGTACCTGCGGGTGCACAAATTGTAACATACGGGTCTACCTAGGGGGCGTCACGTAATTGGTATGTGTGTGAGATTCTCAGAGACAGAGTACGTGTGTGCGACACTACTCTTCAGACATGTACTCAACCTTTTGCATCAGGATATAAGTATAATGCTATTACACTTTAGCTAGTGATTTACGTGGCCATGTTAACGTGGTTGTGTAAAGAAAATTTCACTTCTTGATCGTGATTGGCGTTATATAATTATGAGAAGTTTGCTAACTACTAAAGTAAAGTGGAATTTGTCCATGTTATACAAGTAAATTAAGGTGATTGTTTATCATATGTGTAAGGTTGGATGAAGGGTGGTAGGAACAAATGCTCCGCCTAGAGCATGTGTGTGAGAGATGGAGTCTTAGTGTGTGTGTGTGTGTGTGTGTGTGGGTGCGTGCATGCATGCGCGCCCACGTGTGTGTGTGTGTGAAGCGGAGTCTTCGATGGCGAAAGTAATTTAAGTGAGTGTGGCTTCATCGTAGAGATGTGATTGTATAGAAGAGGCCACCAACGAGGGTGTGCAAGAGAGAAGAGGCATGTAGAGAGGGAAGAGAAGGCGTGTGCGCGTGAGAGGAGTCGACATCGAGAGAACGTGTTTGTTCGAGAGACACCGAGGAAGACTACTATATATTGATGGTGCATGTAGGCGGGAATTAAACGAAGGGATGGTCTTATTGGTTTCAGGGATATAGGGGAAGAGTGAGAGAGGGGGTAGATAGAAGGAGATTGTCAAGTGTGGAGTGTGTGTTTTACCCATCCATGCGGAAGTTATGTTCACATAAGAAGAGAACAATTGGATGTGGGGTCAGGGCTGAGGGTAATTAACTACGTATGGAGACATAGGAGACCTTGAACGTGCATGTGCGAGGGGTATACATTATACGTGGGATGTGTCTGTGTGCACGCGCACATGATTGAGATAAAAGAAAGAAGACATAAGTCATAAGATCAACGACATGGGAGAGACGGATCAGTATGACAATATGCTTGCATGTCAGAGTGGAGGGAAGATGGCACGATAATTGAGCATGTGTTTTTGTCTTTAAGAGATAGTGGTGTGGGCTGGAGCATGCATCTATGGCGAGCAGAGGGAGCGAGACACAACGATTGTACAAAAGAGATCAACCTATAGATGCATGTATGGAGAGACAGATATAGTGTGCGTGATAGGAAGCAAGAGTGCGTGCGAGAAAGAAATGTTGACGGAGAAACTACAGATAGATAGAGAGATAGAGATGCTAGCTAGAGGGTCATCGGTTAGTTCATGTGTTAGAGATGACCGCTGAGTGGTTCAGAGGGTGAAGTTATGTGTGTGTGTGTGTGTGAAAGATAAAAAGAGGGCACATGACTGCATGTAGAGAGAAACATATATAGTGCGTGTGATAGGAAGCAAGAGTGAGGGCGAGAAATAAGGTTGATGGAGAAACAGATAAATAGAAAGATAAAGATGCTAGCTAGTCTGTGTGTTAGAGATAAGAGTCGAGTGGATCAGAAGGCTGAGTTATGTGTGTGGGTGTGAGAGAGATAGAGAGAGGGTGCATGTTAGTCACATACAAACAAATATCAGAGAGAAATGGGATCCTGAGAGATGGAGTTTTGTGTTTGAGAGAGAGAAAGATATTTCACAATGAGCATGATAGCTGGAGAGACATATCAGGGAACGCGAGATATCCCTAGGGAGAGAGAGTGTGTGTGAGCGAGATACAAGAGAATGGTGGACAGATATGAGACCCTGGGAGACATAGTTTGTGTTTATGTGTGAGAAAGAGATATTTAAGAGGAAGAGTCGTAGCTTCTCATACCTAAGGAGCGCAAGATATCTCTGTGTGAGATGGGGTATGCGAGTAGCACACAGGGGAATAGTAGAGAGAAATGAGACCTCGGGTGTAACGCCCCAGATTCGATGCGCCAGGTGTCTTCCAGTTATTCGCCGTTGTTGCCATGTCTTTTGCTTGCGTGTTGCATTTTGCCATGTCATCATCTGCATTTCATCTGCATGTTTTTCAAAAACTTGCATCCGTTCGGGTTCCCCCGGTTCTCTCTGTTGTCCGTTCGGAGTCCAGACCAGATTCGCGCGCCCGTCGCCCCCTCTCAGACCTTGTTTTGTGAGCAGGATAAAAACATTCTCGGAATGGACCGAGGTTTGCCGAGTGGCCTTGGTATATCACCGGTAGACCGCCCGTCAAATTTCGTTCCATTTGGAGGTCGTTTGATGCCCCAACGGTTAACCGCGTAGCCCAAAACCCCCTTCTATTTGTAGCCCAGGCCCTCTTCACCACAGCGCATGAGCTCATCCAAACCCCCTCCATGCTCTCGGTCCTTCGATCACGATCATGTGGGCGAAAACCTCACCTCATTTGGACTCTCCTAGCTCCCTCTACCTATAAAAACGTCTTCCCCTCTCCATTTGCGGTTCAAACCACCCCAAACCCTAGCTCCTCTCTTCCCGCGCCGCCGGACGTGTCTGTCCGCGCCGGACAAAACCCACCGCCGCCTTCGCAGCCAACCCCATCGCGCCACGTGGCACTCCGCCACCGCACCCCGCCGTGGCCCGCCAGGCCCATCACGGGCCCACGCGAGCCCGCCGCCCCCAGCGCCGCCCGCGCCCATCGCCTGCAAGCCACGCCCCACGCGCACGCTCACCCTCCCGCCGGCCACCTCGTGGCCCGACACCGGCGACCTCGTTCGCCGCCACGCCGGACCTCGCCAGCCCCTCCCGCGCTATCCTCCGCCGCCGCTGGCCTCCTGACCGCGTCCCTGCGCCGCCCGGGATCTCCTCCGCCGATCCAGCGCCTTCGCCTCGACGCCCATCGTCGCATGCGCCGCCAGCCTCGCCTTCCGACCCCGCCGTCACCGGATCCGGAGGCCCCGCATCCGGATCTCCCCATCCCCGCCGTCCACCAGCCGTCCCACCACCGGAGCGCCGCCCCGCCCTGTCGGAGTAGCGCCGCCACCCGATGCTCCTCCGATCCAGGCGGGATCGAGGAGGAGGCCGAGCTCCTCCGCACGTGGGCCCCACGCCTCCAAGGCCCAGCTCCTTCCGATCCAGCCGGCCCAACCTCCCCCGCGACCTGGGCCGGGCCCGCTAGGTGAGCTCCTGTTTGCGTAAATCCCACCCGTGCGTAGTATAGCTAAGTCGCGCTGCCTCCGGTTTGTTTTCGTGAATTTGACAAAGTTCCTAAATAGTTGCATTCTGGTGCATACTTTGACTTGTTATATCTCCATGCATACTGCTCCGTTTCCTTTGTGTGATATGTCAAAATGTTCATTGTGAGATGCTCTTCATTTTGTTCCATTGTGCCATGCTTGTTTGAATCCATCTTTATGCCCTAATCATCGTTGCAAGAGTGTTATATGATGTTAACTTGCTGAAACTGTTACAACTTGATGATTTGTCTTTTTCATTGCATTTTGTGCGTGCATCCTATGAGCTTGATGTCTAGATGTGTTTTGAACTACATCATGCCATCTTTACAGAGGTGCTTGCCATGTATTTTTGTGAGTCTTAGAGTGAGTGCATCAAGCTTGTTAAGTAGGGTACTTGCTGATACTGTTTTGCTAGGCTGAATCTGTTATTTCGTGATGCTATGTAAACCTTCTGTTACAAGTAATTCTATGCATAATCTGGAGATGTTCACTAAGGATATTTTGTTAATCATGTCATGCTATATCCATCCATGCCCCTGGTTGCATTTGTGGCTTGCTTTAGGTTGTTGTTATCATGCTCCAAACTTGCTAAATAATGTTGCTGTCAGCCTATTAACATTAAGTTCAGTTTTTCCATGAGCTTTGCTAGTGATCCATGCACCCTATGAACTTGTTCTTGCCATTCTTAGCTTCACACACATGTCATGTTAGTATTGGTCACCTTTTCATGCCATGTGTTTCTCTGTGGTGAGTTTCACAAGCTCACCAACATGCCTACTTATTGTTGTTCCTGCCATGTATGAATCTGTCATATCATTTGCCATGTTTGCATGGATGATACCATCTTTTCTGTTGATCTTTGGAATTAGTTCAGTAAGGAAGATTTGTTCTTTGTCTCTAGTAGTAGCGTTCCATGCCTTTGTTTGCCATGTTAAGTTCCTGTAGCATGTTGTTTGATAGCTCTAAACATTGCAACCTGATGTTATTTCTGCCAAGTCTGTAAACTGTTATTATATGCAATCTTGCCATATGTTTTCTAGCATGTTCAAGTGATTTCTGGAGATAGCTCAGTGTTCATGTTTGTCATGCTTTACCTGTACATCATGTCCATGCGTTTTGTTTTCTTGTTGAGGTGCAGTAGCATATTGTTTTGATGCGTGCTAGATGCCTAGTTGCTGTTTTGGACAGCTTGTCCTTTAAACTTGTTTCATGTGTGTGTTGAACTGTTGCTCCATTTTGAGTGTGCTCTATATGAAACTTGCTTAGTTTTGCATGTAGTTTCATATTATAATGGTGCATCCTTGTTTTGGTGTGTTTGCTTGATGTTTGTATGCATTTTGCATCAATGCCATGTTTAAGTTGTTTTTGCTCATATCTTCTAGGCCGTAGCTCCAAATCTAATGAACTTTATATGTAACTTGACTAGAATCTCGTGTAGATCATCTTGGTGCATCTTAACTTGATGTTCAAAAACTTGAACATAAGGTTTATTCAGATCTGGACCAATTTGGAAATTTGCATATGAGGACTTACCGGAATTGTTATATGTTGTTTCCGGCCTCATTTAACCTTGCTTTGATGTGTTGTTCTTGTTTGCATCATCTCTTGCCATGAGTAGTTTTCATGTAGTCTTGTCTTGCATCATACTTGGGTGAGCATCATGTCTTGTATATGTGTGGTGTGTTTACCTTGTTGTGTGCTTCTTCTCGATAGTTCCCGTTTCGTTGCGGTCGTGAGGATTCGTTCGTCTACACTTGGTTTGTCTTCGTGGCTTCATCTTCTTCATGGACTCGTTCTTCTTCCTAGCGGGATGTCAGGCAAGATGACCGCTACCCTGGATCTCACTACTATCATTGCTATGCTAGTTGCTTCATTCTATCGCTATGCTGCGCTACCTATCACTTGTTCTTCAAGCCTCCCAATTTGCCATGTCAGCCTCTAACCTTTTCACCCTTCCCAGCAAACTGTTGTCTGGCTATGTTACCGCTTTGCTCAGCCCCTCTTATAGCGTTGTTAGTTGCAGGTGAAGTTGAAGATTGCTCCATGGTGGACAGGATTATGTTGGGATATCACAATATTTCTTATTTAATTAATGCATCTATATACTTGGTAAAGGGTGGAAGACTCGGCCTTATGCCTAGTGTTTTGTTCCACTCTTGCCGCCCTAGTTTCCGTCATACCGATGTTATGTTCCCGGATTTCGCGTTCTTCACGCGGTTGGGTGATTTATGGGACCCCCTTGACAGTTTGCTTTGAATAAAACTCCTCCAGCAAGGCCCAACCTTGGTTTTACCATTTGCCTCACCTAGCCCTTTTTCCCTTGGGTTTCCGGAGCCCAAGGGTCATCTTTATTTTAGCCCCCCGGGGCCAATGCTTGTCTAAGTGTTGGTCCGAACCGAGCCGCCTGCGGGGCCACCCCGGGGAAACTCGAAGTCTGGTTTTACTCGTAGTCTATCTCATCCGGTGTTGCCCTGAGAACGAGATATGTGCAGCTCCTATCGGGATTGTCGGCGCATCGGGCGGCTTTGCTGGACTTGTTTTACCATTGTCAAAATGTCTTGTAAACCGGGATCCGAGACTGATCGGGTCTTCCTAGGAGAAGGAAGATCCTTCGTTGATCGCGAGAGCTTATCATGGGCTAAGTTGGGACACCCCTGTAGGGTATAAACTTTCGAAAGCCGTGCCCGTGGTTATGTGGCAGATGGGAATTTGTTAATGTCCAGTTGTAGATAACTTGACACCAGATTTGAATTAAAACGCATCAACCGCGTGTGTAGCCGTGATGGTCTCTTTTCGGCGGAGTCCGTGAAGTGAACACGGTTTTGGGTTATGTTTGACGTAAGTAGGGGTTCAGGATCACTTCTTGATCATTGCTAGCTTCACGACCGCTCCATTTGCTCTCTTCTCGCTCTTATTTGCGTATGTTAGCCACCATACTTGCTTAGTCACTGCTGCAACCTCACCACTTTACCCCTTCCTTCCCATTAAGCTTTGCTAGTATTGATACCCATGGTAATGGGATTGCTGAGTCCTCGTGGCTAACAGATTACTACAACAACAGTTGCAGGTACAGGTTATGCAATGATCATGACGCGAGAGCGATGTTTTCTTGTTTTGGAGTTCTTCTTCTACTTCTTCTTCGATCAGGGGTTAGGTTCCAGGTCGGCAGCCTGGGCTAGCAGGGTGGATGTCGTTTGAGTTTCTGTTTGTGTTTCATCCGTATTCGGATGGTGCTCTTATGTAAGATGATGTTGTATTCGTGTGGCATTGTATGCCTTTTGTATGTATCCCCATCTATTATGTAATGTTGATGTAATGATATCCACCTTGGAAAAGCGTTTCAATATGCGGTTCTATCATTGGTGGGACCTTCGAGTCTCTTTAGGATAGTATCGCATATTGGGCGTGAAAAGTTGGTATCAGAGCCTCGACCGACCCTAGGAGCCCCCCTTGATTGATCGTGTAGTTTGGCCGATGTCGAGTCTAGAAGAAAACTGTTTTTGGAGTCTAGTTATATCGGAGAGTAGAAATTCTTTTTACTCCTCAGCCCCCTTCGTCGCTCCGATGAGGAATCTTGACGTAGGTGTTTTGAATTACTTCTCTTCCCCTTCAAATTTTCTTTAGGGTCACACAGTTGGTTTTCCGGTCATTGGCTCTCATCTCTTTTCATCCGGTGCTTTTCTCGTCAAGTTGACTCGAGCCTCTTCATCTTTGCCAAGTTCAATCCATAGTCCGCTCTCAACGAAGTTGTTTATCTGCCCGCAGTTGTCTTATTTTCCCACCCACCCACCCCTTTTTCATCTCGGAGTCGGAGTCCGTAATTGAGTATCCATCCTACTCGTGCGAAGTCTTTGCTTTCTTTCCTCAATGATTTCAACCGGTGTTTTCTCTTCAAGTTACTCGTCGGTTCCCCCTTCCAAGTTGCTTTTGTTTTCCCGCCCTCCCACTCTTTTCTTCCCGGAGTCTGAGTCTCTCTCGACCATCTATCTCATTCGTGCGGAGCCTCTTCAGTCTTTCGTCAATTATTTCAACCGGTGAATTCTCTTTTGTTTGACATTCTTCATCCCTTTCTTTTTCTGGTGCACTCAATTCAAGTTTTTCGGTTGATCATACTCTTTTCCTTGGATCAAGTGTTCTCCTTGCTCGTTTGCCTCTCGCCATTCAATCATTCCAGAGTTCAGAAGACATCTCAGGAGATTCGTGTGTGTTCCAATTAATTCGAGGTTGTCACCTCATTCAAATATTTCAATTGTTCCAGTGTATCATCTATCTGTTCAACATCCCTTTCCAAGGATGTTTTCTCTTCAGTGGGCCCTAACCCACAGTTCTTTTCCCAGGATCTTACCTTACTCTTCTAGTTCCCCCGGAGTTATTCTCAATTCTTTTCAAAATGTGACGTAAGAATGGATTTCACCAGTCATATGCCTTCTCCAAGATCGTTTTCAAATTATTTTCATTGTTGGCTCAACCTCTTCGCCTTTCGTTTTCCCCGAAGTGACTCAACAAATTTTGGTGTTGTTTCTCATCGTCGTTCTTAACGTTTGAAGACCGAAGAAGAGTTTGTCCTCTAAATCCTGTCCGTTCTCCCGGAGATTCATGGTGCTAGCTTCATTTTATCCTCTTGATTTATTCCATTTGTCAGTTATTCCTTTTCTAACCCATCTGGAGTATGGCAGAAGTTGTTTTCCCATTTCTTTTCACCAGAGGCCATCGTTCTAGAAGAATTCTTCGTCCTCACATTTCAGCTACCGTTATCCAATTATCCCGGTGCTTCGTTCAAGTGCTGTTTAATCAGCTCATGATCTCTTTGTTCTTTTGCATCTAAATCCCCTCTAGCATATTTGTTCTTCTAATTCTTCCCGGTGATTCATTCTCTTTCGTCAGTCATTTCCAAATTCTTACAGTGGTTCGTTCAAGATTCTTTTCTTTGATTATCATATTAATTCATTCGTTCTTTCCAATCCTACCGGTGTTCATGAAGACTTTCTCAAGTTTTGCGCTATATCCCCCCTTAATCCTTTTCAACGCGGATAAGTTGTATGCAATCCACTGCTTCTAATCAATTTAATTGATGGAGGATACACATAACATAATTCTTATTCTTGTTTCATCCAAGTGTCCAATTATTTTCTACCGGAGTTTGTTCGTGTTACCAATTTCTCAGTTATGTGTTATTCATCCTTATTTCCGGAGTTCCAAGTTTCCTCGGTGATCTCGTCTCGAACCTCCACCTGAATCGTTGCAAGGCTTAATCTTATTCTTTCTTCCTTCATTCTATCTCATCCTCCTTTTTTTGTTACCGGAGTTCTCCACGGTGGATCGTCATGATTTAATTCATTCTCCAAAGAGTTCATCAAGATTCTAATCGAAGGAGGTCAAGTATCCTTCTTCTTGCTTCTCGAGGTGCAATTAATTCTTCGTATTATTTTGAAATGGAGTTTTGCATTTCTTCGTTCTTCTCAGCTATCCAATCATTTCCGTTTGTGGCCGGTTATCAACTTATGATCTTGAGATGTTACCATAAGACCACAACAAGCTTATTCCTTTCGTTGTTTCTTTTCTCAACAACTCCATCTAAACCTTCCTTCTAAAGATGCTTTCAATTTCATTCGTGGCACAAGTTGTCATTTTCTTCTCTGTTCTTTTCATTAAACTCTTTCAATTCTTTACGGAGGTTTTGTGTCACGTCTTCATCAAGTATCATTCCATCCTCTCAAGTTCATGTTCTATTCCTTCCATTTTCAGCCGGAGTGCTGCCTAAATTCTTCCATTCTTATTCCTTTTCTATCTTGTTCTAACCGGAGTGATTTCAGAGTCTATCTTGTTTCCATGAGCTTTGATTCTCGTCATAGTCGCCTTTTCTCTTTCTACCCGAGTGCTCTCGTCTTTGTTCATTTTCTCTCTTGAGTTCTTGCTTCACCTCTCCCTCTTTCTCTCCCGTCTCGCTCCTAAGATTTCGGGACGAGATCTCTTGTTAGTGGAGGAGTGTTGTAACGCCCCGGATTCGATGCGCCAGGTGTCTTCCAGTTATTCGCCATTGTTGCCATGTCTTTTGCTTGCGTGTTGCATTTTTCCATGTCATCATCTACATTTCATCTGCATGTTTTTCAAAAACTTGCATCCATTCGGGTTCCCCCGGTTCTCTCCGTTGTCCGTTCGGAGTCCAGACCACATTCGCGCGCCCGTCGCCCCCTCTCAGACCTTGTTTCATGAGCGGGATAAAAACGTTCTCGGAATGGATCGAGGTTTGCCGAGTGGCCTTGGTATATCACCGGTAGAACGCCCGTCAAATTTCGTTCCATTTGGAGGTCGTTTGATGCCCCAACGGTTAACCACCTAGCCTGAAACCCCCTTCTCTTTGCAGCCCAGCCCCTCTTCACCACAGCCCATGAGCCCATCCAAACCCCCTACATGTTCTTGGTTGTTCGATCACGATCGTGTGGGCGAAAACCTCACCTCATTTGGACTCTCCTAGCTCCCTCTACCTATAAAAACGTCTTCCCCTCTCCATTTGCAGTTCAAACCACCCCAAACCCTAGCTCCTCTCACCCCGCGCCGCCAGACGTGTCCGTCCGCGCCGGATAAAACCCACCGCCGCCTCCGCAGCCAACCCCATCGCGCCACATGGCACTCCGCCACCGCACCCCGCCGCGGCCCGCCAGGCCCATCGCGGGCCCGCGCGAGC
>NC_041393.1:365168388-365265717 GCF_002162155.2 Triticum dicoccoides | reverse complement strand
GCTGCCCAGCGCCGACCGCGCCCGTCGCCTGCGAGCCGCGCCCTGCGCGCGCGCTCACCCCCGCCGCCGGCCACCTCGTCGCCCGGCGCCAGCGACCTTGTCCGCCGCCACGCCGGACCTCGCCAGCCCCTCCCGCGCCATCCTCCGCAGCCGCTGGCCTCCCGACCGCGTCCCCGCGCCGCCCAGGATATCCTCCGCCGATCCAGCGCCTCCGCCGCCTTCACCTCGACGCCGGTCGCCGCGTGCGCCGCAGGCCTCGCCCCGCGGACGCCACCGCGCCTCCCCGCGCCTTGCCACAAGTCGGTCGCCTTCCGACCTCCGCCGTCACCGGATCCGGAGCCCCCGCATCCGGATCTCCCCATCCCCGCCGTCTGCCAGCCGTCCCACCGCCGGAGCGCCGCCCCGCCCTGCCGGAGTAGCACCGCCGCCCGATGCTCCTCCGATCCAGGCGGGATCGAGGAGGAGGCCGAGCTCCTCCGCAGGTGGGCCCCGCGCCTCCAAGGCCCAGCTCCTTCCAATCCAGCCGACCCAACCTCCCCCGCGACCTGGGCCAGGCCCGCTAGGTGAGCTCCTGTTTGCGTAAATCCCGCCCGTGTGTAGTATAGCTAAGTCGCGCTCCCTCCGTTTTTTTTCGTGAATTTGACCGAGTCCCTAAATAGTTGCATTCAGGTGCATAGTTTGACCTGTTATATCTCCATGCATACTGCTCCGCTTCGTGCGTGTGATATGTCAAAATGTTTGTTGTGAGATGCTCTTCATTTTGTTCCATTGTGCCATGCTTGTTTGAATCCATCTTGATGCCCTAATCATCGTTGCAAGTGTGCTATATGATGTTAACCTGCTGAAACTGTTACAACTTGATGATTTGTCTTTTTCATTGCATTTTGTGTGTGCATCCTATGAGTTTGATGTCTACATGTGTTTTGAACTACATCATGCCATCTTTACAGAGGTGCTTGCCATGTATTTTTGTGAGTCTTGTAGTGAGTGCCTCAAGCTTGTTAAGTAGGGTACTTGTTGTTACTGTTTTGCTAGGCTGAATATGTTATTTCGTGATGATATGTAAACCTGCTACTACAAGTCATTCTATGCATAATCTTTAGATGTCCACTAAGGATGTTTTGTTATACATGTCATGCTCTATCATAATGTTGTAGATTGTTGTAGATTGTTTTTATCATGCTCAAAACTTGCTAAATAATGTCGTTGTCATCATGTTAACATTAAGTTCAGTTTTTCCATGAGCTTTGCTAGTGATCCATGCACCCTATGAACTTGGTCTTGCCATGCTTAGCTTCACAAACATGGCATGTTACTGTTGGTCACCTTGTCATGCCATGTATTTCTATGTGGTGAGCTGCACACGCTCACCAACATGCCTACTTATTGTTGTTCCTGCCATGTATGAATCTGTCATATCATTTGCCATGTTTGCATGGATGATAGCATCTTTTCTGTTGATCTTTGGAATTAGTTCAGTAAGGGAGACTTGTTCTTTGTCTTTAGTCGTAGCATTCCATGCCTTTGTTTGCCATGTTAAGTTCATGTACCATGTTGTTTGATAGCTCTAAACATTGCAACCTGATGTTATTTCTGCCAAGTCTGTAAACTGTTATTATATGCAATCTTGCCATATGTTTTTTAGCATGATGTAGTGATTTCTGGAGATAGCTCAGTGTTCATGTTTGTCATGCTTTACCTGTACATCATGTCCATGCGTTTTGTTTTCTTGTTGAGATGCAGTAGCATATTATTTTGATGCGTGCTAGATGCCTAGTTGCTGTTTTGGACAGCTTGTCCTTTAAACTTGTTTCATGTGTGTGTGTTGAACTGTTGCTCCGTTTTGAGTGTGCTCTATATGAAACTTGCTTAGTTTTGCATGTAGTTTCATATTATAATGGTGCATCCTTGTTTTGGTGTGTTTGCTTGATGTTTGTATGCATTTTGCATCAATGCCATGTTTAAGTTGTTTTTGCTCATATCTTCTAGGCTGTAGCTCCAAATCTAATGAACTTTATATGTAACTTGACTAGAATCTCATGTAGATCATCTTGGTGCATCTTAACTTGATGTTTAAAAACTTGAACATAAGGTTTATTCAGATCTGGACCAATTTGGAAATTTTCATATGAGGACTTACCGGAATTGTTATATGTTGTTTCCGGCCTCATTTAACCTTGCTTTGATGTGTTGTTCTTGTTTGCATCATCTCTTGCCATGAGTAGTTTTCATGTAGTCTTGTCTTGCATCATACTTGGGTGAGCATCATGTCTTGTATATGTGTGGTGTGTTTACCTTGTTGTGTGCTTCTTCTCGATAGTTCCCGTTTCGTTGCGGTCGTGAGGATTCGTTCGTCTACACTTGGTTTGTCTTCGTGGCTTCATCTTCTTCATGGACTCGTTCTTCTTCCTAGCGGGATGTCAGGCAAGATGACCGCTACCCTGGATCTCACTACTATCATTGCTATGCTAGTTGCTTCATTCTATCGCTATGCTGCGCTACCTATCACTTGTTCTTCAAGCCTCCCAATTTGCCATGTCAGCCTCTAACCTTTTCACCCTTCCCAGCAAACTGTTGCCTGGCTATGTTACCGCTTTGCTCAGCCCCTCTTATAACGTTGTTAGTTGCAGGTGAAGTTGAAGATTGCTCCATGGTGGACAGGATTATGTTGGGATATCACAATATCTCTTATTTAATTAATGCATCTATATACTTGGTAAAGGGTGGAAGACTCGGCCTTATTCCTGGTGTTTTGTTCCACTCTTGCCGCCCTAGTTTCCGTCATACCGGTGTTATGTTCCTGGATTTCGTGTTCTTTACGCGGTTGGGTGATTTATGGGACCCCCTTGACAGTTCGCTTTGAATAAAACTCCTCCAGCAAGGCCCAACCTTGGTTTTACCATTTGCCTCACCTAGCCCTTTTTCCCTTGGGTTTCCGGAGCCCGAGGGTCATCTTTATTTTAGCCCCCCCCGGGCCATTGCTTGTCTAAGTGTTGGTCCGAACCAAGCCGCCTGCGGGGCCACCTCGGGGAAACTCGTAGTCTGGTTTTACTCGTAGCCTGTCTCATCCGGTGTTGCCCTGAGAACGAGATATGTGCAGCTCCTATCGGGATTGTCGGCTCATCGGGCGGCTTTGCTAGACTTGTTTTACCATTGTCGAAATGTCTTGTAAACCGGGATTCCGAGACTGATTGGGTCTTCCTGGGAGAAGGAATATCCTTCGTTGATTGCGAGAGCTTATCATGGGCTAAGTTGGGACACCCCTGCAGGTATAAACTTTCGAAAGCCATGCCCGCGGTTATGTGGCAGATGGGAATTTGTTAATGTCCGGTTGTAGATAACTTGACACTAGATCTGAATTAAAACACATCAACCGCGTGTGTAGCTATGATGGTCTCTTTTCGGCGGAGTCCGGGAAGTGAACACGGTTTTGGGTTATGTTTGATGTAGGTAGGGGTTCAGGATCACTTCTTGATCATTGCTAGCTTCACGACCGTTCCATTTGCTCTCTTCTCGCTCTTATTTGCGTATGTTGGCCACCATACTTGCTTAGTCGCTGATGCAACCTCACCACTTTACCCCTTCCTTCCCATTAAGCTTTGCTAGTATTGATACCCATGGTAATGGGATTGCTGAGTCCTCGTGGCTCACAGATTACTACAACAATAGTTGCAGGTACAGGTTATGCGATGATCATGATGCGAGAGCGATGTTTGCTTGTTTTGGAGTTCTTCTGCTTCTACTTTGATCAAGGGTTAGGTTCCAGGTCGACAGCCTGGGCTAGCAGGGTGGATGTCGTTTGAGTTTCTGTTTGTGTTTCATCCGTAGTCGGATGGTGCTTTGATGTAAGATGATGTTGTATTCGTGTGGCATTGTATGCCTTTTGTATGTATCCCCATCTATTATGTAATATTGATGTAATTATATCCACCTTGCAAAAGCGTTTCAGTATGCGGTTCTATCCTTGGTGGGACCTTCGAGTCTCTTTAGGATAGTATCGCATATTGGGCGTGACATCAGGAGACGAAGTTTGTGTTTGTGTGAGAGAAAGAGAATTCATAGGGAGAATCATAGTTAGAGACACATAGCAGGGAGTGAGATATACTTAGAGAGAGATAGAGTGAAGGTCGAGGGAGAGAGTACCGCCAGTGTATTACAAAGAATAAAGATCATTGTCGACATACATGTAGCATGAGAGATACCCGATAGACGATGAAGGCGTATAGGTCTAGAGAGAGATATAAGAATGAGCTATAGCTATCTGAGACGAATATCTAGATTAAACAGGATTCAAATATTTAAACTAGAGATCAGAACATTGATAATATCATAATGAAAATTGGTCTATCAAACATGCATATTCATTTGAATTTGGGGACACGTGCAATGTTATATAGTTTATCAATATTAGTGATCCATAGATTCTTTAATTAGAGACAATGCATGGTTTATATGCAATTAATGTCTAAACGGGATTACACTATATGTTGCGTGTGTGAAACACATCATACATGTTTGAGAAGTAAAAAACCTGCATGAAACACACATTAGTTGGAGACAGTTAGCTTTGAATGCATACATTGGATTTGAACATAAAGTGGCTTCAAATATTTGAAAATCCAAATTAAGATGGATCCAGCCTTATGAATCTGAGATCATGCCATTTGTAAACCATATTTATGTATAAAGGGTGTTGTGCTTTTGAAAGTATATATAAAACATGATGTATATATCGAATACAAAATGGATCCTGCCCGAAAAAAATACGAAGTGGATTCGAGTTGAGTTGGCACGGAAAACATGCACTCTTTGTCTGCAAAAATTTGAATGAAGCGGGGAAAGTCACAGTAACCGCCCAAAACCAAAATCTGCAAGATGGAAATTACTGCCTATCCCTGACATGCAAGTTCTATCGGCTCGATTTCTATAGGTTTTGATAGAGGTAGGCTTGTAATTTCACTCAAACATGACATAACCGCCTCTGCCTCTGACCTCCCAGGATTCATACACGGTGGGCGCCAAAGCATAGTTTCTCCTCGACCGAAATCGCCTCTGACCTCTCTCCCCAATTCATACACGGTGGCTGCCAAAACAAACTCTCGTCGTCCGAAATCTCCGTCCGCAAATATTTGGTGTATGCGAGATTACCGTCCTATCCCCAACCGACTAATATTGTCGTGATGTAGGAAGCTTTAAACGGGGGCTAAGTTTGTAATTTCCTCGCATTTGAGACAAGCGCCCCTGAAGACATGGTTCCTGTTTCCTCTCTCCCGCAATTTCCCCATTCATACTGCATGGTCGCCAAAACACCCTCTCCACCCTAGCCTCCTCCGTCCGCCACCCCATTCACTACCGTCCTTCTCCACCATGCCAGAGCTTATACCCCGATGTCGTCGTCCATTACAAGAGATCGACCTGTCTCATCCACGGCTTCGTACCAGGATGCTTGCATCCCGTCCTCTCGCTTCATCCCCGCTGTCGTCCACCTTGCTGGAGCCGCTCCTGCGACCATCTCGTCCATCGCGCCGGGATATTTCCCCCGCCGCCACCGTCTAGTCTCCTAGATCTGCTTCCATGCTGCCGACAACCATCGCTACCGCAGCACCGTCAAATTCTCAGTAGATGCATAATGACTCCGCACCAGAGGCGCTACTCTTTCGTATCTGCTCAACTTATTTATCGCAGCAAGAAAATAGATTGTCACTGCTTTACTATGATTTCTTGACCATCACTTAGGATCTTACTTGTTAGTTGAAAGCAAACATTGGTTGCCAACTTGCCTTTGTCCGGTTTGCACCTTCAGATCCGCCATGGCATGCTCAACACTATACTCTTAATGTTTATGGTTTTCCCCTTTTATATTCCACACTAGTCAAATACAAGTAGTCTAAATTTCAAAATTGGGCCAGTCAAATTTTGAGAGCTCGCCGGAGTTCGCCGGAGGGCTTCCCCATTATCTATCTTAGGGTTTCTTGCGGGGACAATGGTTGTCGGGGGTTGTCATCGGGCTATGGTGGGGCCTCGCGGGAGGAAAAACTCGTTGCGGGTGGGGGTGGGATTAGCTAGAGGAATGGCCGAGGCGGCGAAAGATCGGAGGTGGTGGGCGGTTCAGGGGAGGGTGGGGGCTGGTGGTTCGGCCAGCGACCCGTGCAGTGGTCTTTAGGGGAAGAATAAGAGGCGAGGAAGAAGAAGGGTTAGGAGACGTCGGATCTTCATCGACGAAACTCAAGCGACTTGCATGTAGACATTCCCATATATTAAGTACTATTATCGTATGTGCTTCGAGACATACGTGCAAGTAGTGCTCCTCAACCCATCAAGCTAAACAACATGCCACTCATAATTCCAAAATTAGTTGCTCAAATAGGAATCTGATATGATGCTGACATGTACTAAAACAGAGAATGTTTAATTGGTCAGTTAATGTTCCTACTTTACTTTCGAAAAGCACATGTTCCACATATCGAGGGACAGCAGGGAGTTGCGTTCTTTATGCACTCTGGTTCATCATGTGTGGCCAACCAACATTTTATTATCCAAAATCTGCTTTCTTCTTTAGCATGCTCCTCTTCTGTTCTTCCTTTGTAAGTACTCTCTCCATACCTAAATATAAGTCTTTGTAGAGATTCCTCCATGGACTACATACGAAGCAAAATTAGAGAATCTACACTCTAAAATATATCTATATACATCCGTATGTGATACATAGTGGAATCTCTACAAAGATTTGTATTTAGGAACAGAGGGAGTATAATAGTTGTATTGTATGTTCTTTGTAGTGAAGAGGAGCATGGACGTTTGAAGTGTACATGTCTATTCGGTTTCTTGTAATGGACGCTTTCAACTCTTCGTGTTGGTCTTCATGTCGATTATCATGGACGCTTTCAACTATTCGTGTTCGATCGTATGGGTTGCCTTTGAGAGTTAGAATGATAGTACCAGTACTACACCTTCAGTTGTAGAGAGCTGGTATTTGAAGCCTTTCTAGACGTACCGGCAATAGTAGCACATATATTCCAGCAAGTTCCACTTTCCTGATTTTACTCCTGATGCTTAGGGTTTTCCCATTATATCTACACTAAGATCTGCATAGGTGCTTTGTGTCCTACTAGCAGTTGTCCACCCTTTAAATCTAAATAACACACCAATCATACATCCTAAGGTTCTTCAAATACGAATGTGATAAGATACTGACATTAGCTAAGAGACACACATTTAATTAGTTAGCTAATGCTCCCAGTTGAGTTTCCAAATGCATGTGGCCACATATAGAGAGACATCATGGAATTGCATATCTTTGGGCGCTCTGATTCATCATGGGTGGGCAACCAACATTGTATAGAAAGAAGGGAATCTCAATAATATGTGTTGGGGATATAACTATTAAGGGTAAACCGCCCAGGAGGGGCCGGTTCACCCTCAATTACATGAAGCCCGTAAAGACCCAGAAGATGGCGATGAAGCTTAGAGGCCCAGATCCCAAAGGCGGATTAGGGCCCATAGTAGTAAACCGATATGATTGTATAACTTGTATTGTAAGTTAGGAAAGGGGTGACCGAGCCGGACACTTGTATGAGCCGGTCTCGGGACTCTGTAAACCGGTCAGGCGTCAACCTGTGTATATAAAGGGACGACCCGGCGGCGGTTCAAGGACAAGAAACAACAACTCAAGACCCAGGCAAAGCGTATTTTCTCCCTGGTCATCAAAACCCAATCAATTCCATCACAACTAGACGTAGGCTTTTACCTTCATCGAAGGGGCCGAACTAGTATAAAACTCTCGTGTCCTTTGTCCGGTTTAACCCCTTCAAGCTAACCCATCGTGATGGCTCCAAGACTAAGTCCTTTCATGAGGACATCTGGCGTGTTAATTACACGACAGTTGGCGCCCACCGTGGGGTTATCGCACGATGGTTTCGAGTTCTTGAAGGGCAGCTTTGAAGGACTTGAAGGGTACGCGGTTAGCCGGATGACCAAGAGTCGTCGCGGCAAGTTCTACATCGACGATGAAGGATGGGGCCCCGAGGCCGGCTCGATCGAGTACGTGTACCGGGTCCCCTTTGGCGGAATTCATGTCTTCATCGGCAAGATTGGTGAACCGGACCCTGAGCCGTACATCTGCACCGACCTTGTCGAGACGGCTCAGCGTGCGTTCGTAGGATGTGTCCATGGGATCGGATCTAAACCGGTGTCTGAAGATGAGACGGCCGTTTATTCTGACGACGAGTCATCCACTAGTGAAACTGAGTCCCTGTACCAAATTCATGATGGTGTGTAAGAAGGATATTCCGATGGCAACAGTATTCCGGACTTCCTTGAACCGCCAAGTCAGGTTGCTGTCTTCATGGCCGGAACACAGCCCACCTTGAAGTCTTCCTTTACAGCAGCAATGAATACCGGATCGGCGGCCGCGGCAGGAGGCCCGGTGCACCGACCGGCTCAAGTTCTCTCCGGTTTGATGGATGCCTGGGCGACCTTGTTAACCACGGAAGTTACCCCGGAGACACGGGACCGGCATAATGCGGAGGTTACCAAACTAAAGGACCAGATAACACAGGCTAAGGAGGACCTGGCAGCTGAGGATGCTAGGATGGCTGAAGAATGGGCCACTTTGGATGCCCAGTGACAGCAGATACAGGCATAGAATTACAGGTTCATGTTGGATCAGAATGCGTCAAACAATGTAATGCGAAGGAAGTACCGATCGCGTATGCAGCCGGTCTTCAAAGGACCGAATCTCTTTAATACACCGGGGGCTGGGCCGACTAATCCGGCAGCTGCAAACCGGAACGATGCGCCCAGGGCGGCACCGGATCAACCATGGATGATGGATCCGCCTCTTCGAACGGATAACCCACCACAATACGTAACAACACCACCGGGTCACTTTTCTAGCCCTTTGGATAACATGATTGCTGCAGCATCTCGCCTGGCAGCTATTCCAATGGAGGGCGATTCACTGGCGGTGGTTGAGACGCGGCGGGCCAAGGATCTTCTTCAAACCACCGTTGTGCAGCAGCAGGCTTATTCTTATAGCTGAGACAGAATTCATTCAACCCCCCGTCCGAGCAAAAGCTATAGCAGACACATAGATGAACCGGAGGTGTCTAGCAGTGCGCGGCACCGTAATGCCCCTCAAGGACCCAATCCGGCACGTGGTGAGGCAAATGCTCAGGATGTGGTGGATAATGGTAGAGCATGAAGGGAGGCTGCTTTAGCAGCACAATATGCGGGTCGTTATCAACCCGCCCCGGTTCAGCCAGCGGCGTTAGTAGACCGAGGCACCGACCTTGCTTTCAGTTCTTGGGGAGTGTCGTGTCTCATTCCGGCTGTCCTTAATGTGCGACTGCCTAAGGATTTCAAGGGTCCACGTAAGGTGCCTAATTACACCGCTGATCATCCACCTGAGGCGTGGGTGGAAAGTTATGAGATGGCAATGGAGATGCTGGATGTGGATGAAGCAGCCTGTGCAAAGTACTTCACGATGATGTTGGAAGGGACAGCCCGTACTTGGTTGAAAAACCTACCAGCCAACTCCGTCGAGTCATGGGACCAGTTGAAGGCCCGATTTATAGCCAATTTCAAGATACGTGCAAACAACCTATGTCCATTGTGGATCTGGATGCCTGTGTTCAAGGGGAGAACGAGTCAACAACTCATTGGGTGCGCCGGGTTTCAGAAGTTTTGCACTCGTCAGACCGGATTAATGCTGGCCAAGCAATCATAATACTGGAGCGTAATTGCCGGTTTAAGTCACTGAAGATGAAGTTGGGACGGCTTAAGCGCCACTGCAATGACATGGGAACACTTATGGCAGCCTTGGTTAAATATGCTGATTCTGATAATACCAAGGATCCCGATTCTGATGAGGAGAAACCGGAGAAGGGAAAGAAGAATGGCGGTGCAAAGGGACAGCATCACAACCAAGGAGGCCATGGGAATAATGGTAAGCGCAAAGCCGATAATTCAGATTTTGTGGCTAACACCAATATGCAGCCTCGTAAAGGTAAACCGCCCCAGCGCGGTGGAGGTATGAATCTGGAGCGTCTGCTAAACCAACCCTACCAAAGCATGGGACCAAGGAGGCCCCTGCCACACATATTTGGAAAGATTGTTATATTATGAAGGAGTTCAAGAACTCTGATCTCTTCCGGTATGATCAGGGTCCGTCGGGCGGTTCAGGTCCAGGTTTTCATGGTGGTGGCAGTTCAAACTCTGGATTTCAGAATAGTCAGGGCAACCAGAACAATCAAGGTGGTAATAACCAACAGAATAATCAAGGGAATCAGCAGCAGTCAGGTTACCAAAGTCACCCCAAGCAGTTGAATGGTGGGCAGTATCATGTGTTCACTACTAGTCTGTGCAAGCGCGATCAGAAGCTTCACAAGAGGGCAGTTAATGCTATTGAACCGGCAGTGCCACGTTATTTGCGGTGGTCCGAGCAGCCCATTGTGTGGAGCAGAGAGGATCATCCGCCCCGGGTTGACAATCCGGGTCATCTAGCTTTGGTGGTAGCACCTCAGGTGGGAGGTTATAAATTTACCAAAGTTCTGATGGATGG
This sequence comes from Triticum dicoccoides, assembly GCF_002162155.2. Taxonomy (NCBI): domain Eukaryota; kingdom Viridiplantae; phylum Streptophyta; class Magnoliopsida; order Poales; family Poaceae; genus Triticum; species Triticum dicoccoides. Next base: position 365,255,156 of record NC_041393.1, on the reverse strand, counting down.
AGAGAGCAGTATCAACATCCTGTACTATGAGACCTTCCGTCGCATGGGGTTGACAGACAAGAGTCTTAAACCGTCAAACATTATTTTTCATGGTGTAGTACCAGGTAAATCGGCATATCCTGTTGGCAAGATCGCTTTGGAGGTTGTGTTTGGAGATGAGCATGATTCCAGGTCTGAAACATTGACCTTTGAAGTGGTGAAAATCCAAAGCCCATATCACGCACTGTTTGGACGGCCGGCTTACGCAAAATTCATGGTGAGGCCCTGCTATATCTATTTACAGCTCAAAATACCGGGTCATAAGGGAACCATCACAGTACACGGGAGTCGAAAGATCGCTTTGGATTGCGAGGAGGGTGATGCGGCCTATGCTGAGTCGGTTTGTGCTACAGAGGAGCTGAAGTTCTACAAAGACAATGTTGATCCGGCAGACATGACCTCTTTGAAGAAGCCCACCACTGAGCATGACCTGACCCTGAAGTTCAAACCGGTCGATGAGACTAAACTTGTTGATTTTGTTCCTGGCGATTCATCCAAACAGTTTAGCATCGGCACCAATTTGGATCCAAAATAGGAAAGCGCGCTCATCGAGTTCATCCGTGAGAACCGGGACATCTTTGCATGGAAGCCTTCTGACATGCCAGGTGTACCGAGGGAACTCGCTGAGCACACTCTCAATATTTATCCCAAGTTTAAACCGGTCAAGCAGTTTCTTCGCCGCTTTAACGACGAAAGACGCAAGGCCATTGGAGAAGAGGTAGCCCGGCTGTTGGCTGCTGGGTTTATCGTCGAAGTATTTCACCCTAAGTGGTTGGCTAATCCGGTGCTCGTTCTAAAGAAAAACGGCACTTGGCGCATGTGTGTGGACTACACAGATTTGAACAAGGCTTGTCCGGCCGATCCTTTTGCTCCCCCGCGTATTGATCAGATCATTGATGCAACGGCGGGTTGTGAGCATTTGAGTTTCTTAGATGCTTATTCAGGTTATCATCAGATCAAAATGGCAATTAAGGACCAAGAGAATACAACCTTCATCACTCCCTTTGGAGCCTTCTGCTATGTTTCTATGCCCTTTAGGCTCAAGAGTGCCCAGGCAACTTATCAGCGTTGTGTGCAAAATTGTCTTCACACTCAGATTGGGCGCAATGTTCATGCCTACGTAGATGACATTGTGGTAAAATCCAGAAAGAAGGAGACCTTGATAGATGATCTCAAGGAGACCTTTGACAATATTCGGGTTTATAAGATGATGCTTAATCCGGACAAGTGTGTTTTTGGTGTTCCGGCAGGCAAGCTATTGGGCTTTCTGGTGTCCAACAGAGGCATTGAGGCCAATCCGGAAAAGATCAAAGCGATCACATCCTTGGCTAAACTGAAGTGCATCAATGACGTTTAGCGTCTGGCGGGTCGAATTGCAGCCCTTAGCCGGTTTATCAACCGTTTGGGAGAGAAGGCGATTCCTCTGTATCAGATGTTGAAGAAGACAGACGATTTTGTCTGGAGTGATGCAGCTAATGCGGCGTTTGAAGACTTGAAGCGGCAGTTGGCTGAACCGCTGGTCCTTGCTGCTCCGGTTGATAAGGAGCCCTTGTTATTGTACGTGGCTGCTAATGCCTGTGCGGCCAGTGTGGCAATTGTGGTTGAGCGCAAGGAGGCTCAGAAGGAATATCCGGTTCAACGGCCGGTTTACTATATCAGCGAAGTACTCATCGAGTCAAAACAGCGATATCCGCATTGGCAGAAGCTGGTATATGGGGTTTTTATGGCAAGTCGGAAGTTCAAGCAATACTTTCTAGGCCATCCCATCACAGTGGTTAGTTCTGCTCCTTTGGGCGATATAATTCAGAACAGGGTAGCAACTAGTCGGGTTGTAAAGTGGGCAATTGAGCTTGGTCCACATGGATTGAAGTATATGCCTCGAACGGCCATCAAGTCTCAGGCGCTTGTTGACTTCATCAATGATTGGACCAAGTTACAGGCACCAGAGGACAAACCGGATAATACATACTGGACTATTCACTTTGATGGATCCAGGCAATTGGAAGGCTCGGGGGCTGGAGTTGTCCTTACTTCCCCTCGAGGTGATAAAATTTGTTATGTTCTCTGCTTAATGTTTCCTTGTACTAACAATGCAGCTGAGTACAAGGCCTTACTCCATGGTCTCCGCGTGGCCAAGGAAATGAACTTAAGCCGGGTTTGCTGTTTTGGAGATTCTGATTTGGTGGCTCAACAAGTTTCTGGTACTTGGGATTCTAAGGATCCACTCATGGCGGCTTACAGACGCGAGGTGGATAATTTGGCAGGTCACTTTAAGGGTTATCAGGTTGAGCACATTGACCGGTGCAAAAACGAAGCAGTAGATGCTTTAAGCCGGCTGGGATCTCAGCATAAACCGGTACCACCCAATACCTTTTAAGATATCTTGCATAACCCATCTGTTAAGTTGCCTACAGAGGAGGATTTAGCTGTTCCTGATCTGGAGGCCCAATTGGTAGTTGCTTTACATATCATTCCGGATTGGACGGTTCCATATTTGGCATATATGAACCGGGGCGAGCTACCAGATGATGAGTTTTTAACCAGACAGATAATCCGGCGATCCAAGTCCATGGTTATTCACAATGGCGAGTTACACCATTGGAGTGTTTCAGGCGTATTCCAACATTGTGTTTCTCCTAAAGAAGGACAAGAGATTCTACGTGAAATCCATGAAGGGGATTGTGGTCACCATGCCGGTTCAAAATCCCTGGTGGCTAAAGATTTTCGTCATGGGTTTTATTGGTTGACAGCTCATGCTAATGCGGAGGATCTGGTAAAGCGGTGTGACGCTTGTCAGAAGTTTTCACATCGAGCTCATGTTCCGGCTCAAGAGCTACGGATGATTCCTATCACTTGGTCGTTTTCTACTTGGGGGCTTGATATGGTGGGACCTTTTAAGCGCTCCAAGGATAAGAAGACCCACCTATTGGTGGCGGTTGACAAGTTCACTAAATGGGTTGAAGCGGAGCCTGTCAGCAAGTGTGACGCAACCACGGCGGTTCAATTTCTCGAAAAGATCATCTTCCGTTTTGGCTTTCTACATAGAATCATCACAGATAATGGCATGAACCTTTCCAAAGGTGAGATGCAGGAATTTTGACAACGAGAGCACATCAGGCTTGATGTAGCGTCCGTGGCTCACCCCCAATCTAATGGTCAAGCGGAGAGAGATAATCAAGAAATCTTGAAGGGTATCAAGCCCCGGCTTATGGTTCCTTTGAAGCGGATGCCGGGTTGTTGGGTGGAAGAATTACCATCTGTGTTATGGAGTATAAACACCACACCAAAAAGATCTACGGGTTATACACCTTTCTTCATGGTTTATGGGGCAGAGGCCGTCCTTCCAAGTGATATTGGTCATGACTCACCCCGGGTTGCAAATTAGGTTGAAGCGGACAATGAGAAAGCACATCAAGAGGCGCTGGACCTGTTAGATGAAAAACGGGACATGGCTTTGGCTCGTTCGGTGGTTTATCAGCAAGACCTGCGGTGTTATCACAGCCGCCGGGTTAAAACATGAACCTTTCAAGAAGGCGACTTAGTGCTCCGGCTCATCCAGGATCAGACCGATATGCACAAGTTATCCCCACCTTGGGAAGGGCCCTTTGTGGTCAGCAAGAATCTTCACAACGGATCATACTACCTCATCGATGTTCGAGACAACTCACGCAGTTCTGAGGAGGAGACTCGGTGGCCATGGAACGTAGCTCTCCTTCGGCCTTACTACTTGAGCCATAGGCTCTTCTTATGTACATATTTTGACAATGTATTATTATGATCAATATAATAAACCGGCACCCTTGCTATAAGAAGGGCCTCTGCTGTTTTCCCTCAAATATGTTTTTGGTTACATGGGGGCTTCGGCTGACAAAGCGGAGTACTCCCTGTTGAACCGGCTATCACGCCACTATACAGCTTGGGAGCTTCACACCCAAGGGGCCAAAGAGAGTTGGATGTTGTGCACAACTCAAACATAGGCACCCATCAAGCACAACTCACAAAGTAACTTGGGGGCTCTTTGTGCACTGGAACAAAGAGTTTGAAAGGACCCTTGTAATATGCTATCAAGCACGGTTTGGAATCCTGGTGTATTCACCTAAAACCCCGGGTTAACTTGCCTTCATCAAGTAAGCCAATCCTATCCAGGTAAACCTGGCATGACCCGCCGAATGTTTGACAAGTTAATCTTTTAAAGACCGTGAACTTGTGAAAGTTAAAACGATGATTGGTTAGTTGGAGGCCCAACCTAAAAGGGTTTGCAAAATGGTTTAACTCAGCGGCCTGAAAGCCCATGAAAAGCCTCGAATTTGGGCCTGGCAGCCCTTCAAAAGCCTCGACTACACGGTTTTTGTTTGATTTTTGCAAAGTTTTTTACCCTTTGATAAGTTTATATTGAACCGGTGTCCATTGACCCGGTGTGGCTTTTCAATCATCATATTAACCCGGTGTTTGTTAACCCGGCTTGGCTTTCAACTATAAGTTGTCAGACCCTCTTCATCCTTAAACCGGTGTTTCATAACCCGGTCTGGTTGTGACTATATGTCGCCAATATGATCATCTGGCGTTCATCGTAACCCGGTATGGCTCCTTCAACACCAGCACTGCATGGTGGGAGTTATTAAAACTCCAGATTTGGGTTTCTCACCCTTACTACACATCCAAGTTGGTAAACCAACTAAGTGGATTAATATCACAGGTGATTATTTCATATTTTGATTCAGCTTTGGTGATTAACCAGGCTTTGTATTGGGCATTGTGACTCGTCCGGCGGTACACCGCCCGGACAATTCTTTTTATGCGGACATCAGGATTTCATGAAATTACCAAAGTATATAATCAAGCACAACAAATATCATGGCGGATCAAACATAGTCATGTATCAGTGCTGCAGATCAAAGTATTTTAAACTAGCCTATTACAAGGCGCTTTGAAGCCCAAAATACTGATTGTCCTTACACAGAACAAAGTCTGAAAAAATAACTCGATTGCCAGATTAAGACTCATTGCCAGGACGACGTGACGTTCATGGATCCTCAGGCGCCGGTTCAACCTCCTCCTCCCCACCAAGTGGCTGGAAGTCAATGGTTGCCCACTCAATCTGGGTTAGCGCTTGAAAGACGGCCTCTTCATTTATAAGATTTGACGGTTCAACGTGAGGAGCGTAAGTGTGCTTACGAATGGGCGGAATAAGATTCTGCACTTCTGTCACAGCAGTGTCAACTTGATGGTTGTTGGCATCATAGAACGACCGATGAGAAGTCAAGTTCACCTCTTCAGTCAATTGACTTGCTACTAGACGCAACTCCTTGGTCAGGGTTTTGAGGGCTTCATTATCAAATGCTGATCTGTCTTCCTGTTCATCCGGATATCCCTTGGCAATGTCAACTGGATCCAAGTCAGCTATCCATGATTTGGCACGGGTCAATGCTAACAACGCACCAGCCCTGGCAGCAGATCGCTTTAACTCCTCTATCTGAGCAGGAGTCATTGATAGCTTGGCCAAGGTATCTTTGATCAAAGTTGGTGCCGGTTTGTTGTACGAAGCTGCAGAGATGACTCGTTGTGCCCCTGTATACAGTTGCTCAATCAATGTGTAAGCTGCCTTCAACTTCATCCGCATATCTGCGCCCAAATGAGCAATGCGATTACCTGCAAACGGTTTAAGAATTTACTGTTAAACCGGTAGAGTTACAGCTATTTCAGTACATGATATTACAAAGTACTTACCAAAAGTTGCACAAGTCATGGTGTTCACTTGATGTTTCAGCCCTGTCAGCTCGTCCGCCACCAGTTTAAGAGCTGCTTCGGCATCTTCAGCCCGCTTCAACAAAGCAGCTTTCTCAGTTTCCCAGTTGGTGCGTTCATTTTTGAAGCCATCTTTCAATTGCTCCATGGCTGTCAAAGCACCCTTTAACTCTTCTTTGCCTTTAGAGGTCTCTTCTTGCTGGGACTTGATGTTTCCTTGAAGATCGGCGATTTGAGATTCTATGATATTTCTATCGGTCTGCAAAAGTCAGATGATGAAGCTGTTAAAGTCCCAAGCACATAACAAGTTATACACTTGGCACTTGGGGGATAATGTGGATTGCTTCTTAAAACGGATATTTTTAAAAGTCCCAAGGCTCAATACAAGTATCAAGCTTGGCACCTGGGGACTAATGCACAATTGATTAGTTAAAGGTGAAGGCAATTAATAAGGGCAGAAAGTCCCGGTTTGTCTTCAAGAGACGAATCGGCCCTTGGGGGCTACTTAGTTGAAGTATTCTTTATCTCGAAGCCCCGGTTTATCTTTAAAAGATAAACCGGCCCTTGGGGGCTACAACGGAAGAGATGCAGAACAAAGCCGTTTTTGAAGGTTACCTCATAATGTTCCTTCATTAAATTCACCAAACCGGCTTCAAAATCTCGGCTTATGTATAGGCGGTTTAAGAATCCGGAATGAGGCTCCTCGGCGCTAAGGTTAACGAAGTTGGATAAATCAGTCTTCCCTTTCCCTTTGCCCATAGCAGTGAATTCCTCCTTGCCAATATGTTTTGACAAGACAACCGGATTACCAGGACTAGTGTGACCCGTACTAGTAATAACAACATCATCATCATCACCTTTTGATGGATTTGGCGGATTGATAGTGACCCTGGCTGGGCTTGGCGGATTAGCAGTGTCCCTGACTGGGCTTGAAGGAGGAATAGTATCTCTAGACGGGCTTGGAAGGTCCTCATTCCTGGCCGGGCTTGGAGGATCAGCATGTGGACTGGCCGGGTTAGCTTCTGACGGATCAGCATTAATATTCTGACCCTGTGGGGTAGGGTCATCAATGGCAATGTCAGCACCTCTATGAGCACCTTCGGAAGTTCTGTCCAGTTCAACCTCTTTAGTAGAGACATTGATTCTTGCCTTCTTGCTCAGCCGGGCTTTGGCGCTAAAAAATTAAAACAAAGATCAGTGGGTGAACCGGCGCAAGAAGACAAAGTTAAAACAGTATACTTACCCAGGGACGGTCCTGAGGGGAGGCATTTGAGTGGTTGATGAACTGCCAGATGAAGAATTGGAAGACACCTGGTAATTTGGATCAGACGGATTGAGTGGGTATCGGAAGAAACCCTTCAAAGGATAAAGTTTTTCGGGAGAACAAGAAACCTCTGGACGACGCTTCCGGGTTGGTGTATCCGGTAAACCGGAAGAGGTGACTTGCTGGCCACTGTGCCGAGTTGTGTGACAACCTTCAACTTGCTATGTATCCAAAGAAAATTGCGGATCCAAATGAGCAAGAGGGTGAGAGTATTTTACTTTCCGAACTGCACGGCAAAATTTTTGAACCGGCACAAGATCTGAATCGGAAGAAAGAGAGATTATCTCTACATGGTCTGCACGGCTGGCCTCCGCATCATCCTGAGAATAATCATTGTCAATAAGGTGTAGGAAAAAAGAGCCAAGGGAGTCAAGTTCTACCTCTTGATCCGATTCATCAATGTCCTCTGGCGGATCAGAAGATTCGGCGGTTTTCTTCTTAGCTGCTCTCTTTGTGACTTTGCTCTTCACACAAGGAGCCCTAGTCAGTTTATCTTGAGTTTTCCTATTCCAAAAGGAGCTATTGGCCTGCAAAATTAAACAAAGGATTATTATAAAAGTGTTAAAGCGGAGACAGATAAAAAAAGCACAAGGTTACAGTTTTTACCGCTAGCAGTTTGTTGGAGGCATAAAAAGGGAGCAGCCCAGTTTTGCTGCATGCGGGGATCGGTTCATCAAGCATCTTCTTCACACTTTCAGTGACATCATCATCATTCATTTCTATTTCATTAAACCGTTGAGGATCCTTGGCGTCGCCGATATATTCATGCATCAATCCGGAGCAACGGCTTAAGGGTAGGACATGCCACGAAACCCATCAGCGGACGAGGTCAACACCGGTTAAACCGTTGGCTAGGAGAGCCCGGAGCTTGGCAAGTTGAGGTGCATACACTTGTCGTTCTTTGGCAGTTAGTCGTTGAGGTAACGGGTGGCCATTGCTAAGCCGGTGAGAGCGGTAACCCGGCAAAGGATTTTCTCCAGCAGGGGAAGTGTTTTGGCAGTAAAACCAAGTTTGGTTCCAATCTTTCGGATGGCTGTGGTGTTTTAAATGAGGGAAATCAACTTCTTTCCTCTTCTGGATTGATACTCCACCAAGTTCCGTGTTAGGACCATCAGAGAACTTAGTTCGGCGGTTTAGATGGAAAAAGTCCCGGAAGAGCTCAACAGACGGTTCTTCTTGAAGGTAAACTTCACAGAATACTTGAAAGTTGCATATGTTGGAATTCGGTCCAATATCCTGTGGATGGAGGTGAAAGCTAGCAAGGACATCCCAGAAAAACTTTGATCCGGGCGGGCTAAATCCCCGGTCTAGGTGTTGTATGAATACAATCACTTCTCCATCTTGAGGCTCCGGAGGGCACTCACGTCTAGGGACTCGCCAATGAAGGACATTTTTTGAGGCTAAAGCACCAGTTACAACGTATCCATTGATTTGCGTTTTCGTGATCCGGGACGGAACCCAGTTGCAACCGGAAAATTGCTTGGTCATCTTGGAAAGCAAACTGTAAAGGAAACATGAGGGCCAGTTTACGATTGACGGTTGATGTGCACAAATCGGTGTTAAACCGGGGAATTTGATCAAAGCATATGTGTGAGATAAACCAGAAATTGCTATTCAAGTCAAGATGGCGGTTTAAATGAGGGCTAATGGCATATGGAGGATTATCAACTACTAAAGGTTAAATTGCCCTTAAATAGAAGAGGCAGAGATGAAAATCTACTAAGTGTTTACAGAAACAGGTTTCACAATATGGCAGTATAATTTTGGATCTACCATCATTCTGTAAGGAAATTTTTTGAGCCCTAAAATGGCGACGACAGAACATCATAAGTCTAAATGGGATCTATCAAGGAAGGAGGAGATACTACGGTGAGGTGAACTAAAGTTTCAACTTTGGCCGCAAGAGGAAGATGACAAGTTCATCTAGATTCAACAGGAAGCAAGAGGCAGCGAACAAAGATGAGCACTGATGAACACGGATGAACGCAGAAACCCTAATACAGATCTAGGGTTGAAGGGAGGAGGCTTACCAGATGCACATGAATGGCGGAGAAGAGCCGCAGGTTTCTGGTACGATCAGGTTGATGCAGCGGCCTTGCCAATGCAGTGCTTGAAGATTGAGGGCGGTGGCGGAGCTTCAGAGCTTGAGCGTCACAAGGAGGAAGAAGAGGCGCGGAAGGGGAAGAAATAAATGACCCTTGAGCCTATTTATAAGGCAAATAGATAAGGCAAGCGCGGGAATCGAGGGGCCTGAAGCGGCAAAAGAGGGCGTAGCTGTCGCCTCGATCTTCGGGAAATAGTTAATGAGGAATCTTTATTATCTTTTTATATAGAGATGACGTCATGACGATTCACTGCTGCGTCCAGAGGATGACGACACGGCGGTTTAACAAAAGTTTACAAGAGAAGACATCATGGCGGTTTACGGGAAATATAAGAAGATGTTCACGGATTTTTTTTACGTATTGGAGATTGACATGAACTGGTTCAAATCAACCTGGGGCCTAATGTTAGGGATATAACTACTAAGGGTAAACCGCCCAGGAGGGGTCGGTTCACCCTCAATTACATTGAAGCCCGTAAAGACCCAGAAGATGGCGCTTTACGGATGAAGCTTAGAGGCCCAGAGCCCAAAGGCGGATTAGGGCCCATAGTAGTAAACCGATATGATTATATAACTTGTATTGCAAGTGAGGAAAGGGGAGACCGAGCCGGACACATGTATGAGCCGGTCTCAGGACTCTGTAAACCGGCTGGGCGTCAACCTGTGTATATAAAGGGACGACCCGGCGGCGGTTCAAGGACAAGAAACAACAACTCGAGACCCAGGCAAAGCGTATTTGCTCCCTGGTCATCGAAACCCAATCAATTTCATCACTAGACGTAGGCTTTTACCTTCAACGAAGGGGCCAAACTAGTATAAAACTCTCGTGTCCTTTGTCCGGTTTAATCCCTTCAAGCTAACCCGTCGTGATGGCTCCACGACTAAGTCCTTTCATGAGGACATCTGACGTGTTAATTCCACGACAATATGCTTCCCCTTCTATTCTTTAACATGTTCCTCTTCTGTTCTTCTTTAGTAAGTACAGTATGTTCCTTGTCAGGAAGGGGAGCAGGGACATCTACAGTGGACAACTCTATTGGGCCGGTTTTGCTACATAATTTTGCACTTCGAGTTGGTCTGCCATAATATCCCGAAAATGGTGGGAGCCGCGTGGTCTTTGATAGACTAGACTGATAGTAATAGTTGTGCACCTTCAGATGAATAGAGCTGGCACAACTGCAGGATGCTGCTAACGCGACACTACAATCAGAGACCCTTCGAGAAACTGTGTGCGATGCAATAATCGCAAACGATGGTGTAAGAAAACCGTCAAAAATGTGTAAAACGTTTGCAATGACGGATGCATCAAACATGGTTCAGATTTTAGTTGCGTGTGCGATGAGGGGTATACGGTTGCTCCGAATGAACTGTTTGCGATGAGATAGAACAACAGAAACAGGCAGCCAGATCAACGTGTGTGCGATATACAGCATACAGTTTGCTCCGATGGACCGCTTGTGATGATTGAGATGAACACAAATGATTCAGCATAACAAAATGTGTGTGATACCCGGCAAACAGGTTGGTAATCAGAATTGTGTGCGATCATTATAGACAGCCCATACAGTCTTTTTTTGTGAATTGTGTGTTTGTCAGGGCACACAGTTCAACAAAGCAACCTGTGGGCGATAATGTAGAAGATCTCTGTCGAATACATATTACTAACCGCCTGTGATGAGATTGATAGGATAAACAGAGATATATATAGTATGTTAATTTAGTCCTTCTTCTTGTTGTTGTTGTTGGATGGCCCCACGACATTGTCTTGGCAAATATAATGTGCTCCCCAGAAGATAATGTGCTCCCCGGAAGCACGAATTAAGCGAAGAAAATTGTTTGCCCATTGGAACTTGAAGTACAGAAGATACACGCTTGTGTGAATGATTGTATATTGTACCCTGGTGAGTACAAAGATTTGCATGCATGTCCCCAATGCAAGCATGCACGATACAAGCACGGGAGAGCAAATGACAAGTACAAATTGGATGACGAGATCAAGATAGGAATCCCGTTCAAGGTTGTTTGTTACTTGCCTTTAATTCCAAGGTTGAGGCATTTGTTTGCAAACCTTAGAGAGGCAAAGAGGTTGCGGTGGCATCATGATGAGGGAATTGCGGATAAGTATACGAGGCAACCAAAAGATGGGGCTCAGTGGGAGTTAATCGAAAACAAGTTTGAAGAGTTTGCCAAGGATCCTAGAAGTATAAGGCTCGGGGAGCGTACTGACGGGGTGAATCCTTTTGGCGATACGAGCACCAATCACAGCACATGGCCGGTGCTTCTGTGCATATATAACCTAGCTCCTTGGTTGTGTATGAAGAAAAAAATACATTATGATGTCAATGATTATCTAAGGCCCGAAGCAACCTGGAAATGACATTTACTTTCAGCTACTGGTAGAGGAATTGCTGACAGTGTGGATAGATGCACTTGCTGTAAAATGTTATGATGCTTACAAAAAGGAGATTTTCGATCTACATGCGATGCTGGTGCACACCATTCAAGATATCCCGGCATTAGGCAACACATCGGGGCAGAAAACAAAGGGAGATGTAGGGTGTGTCACATGCATGGATAGGACAGCTAGCAGAAGACTTCCCAACTCGTGCGAAACCACGTATTTGTGTCATCGTAGGTTTTTACGGGAAAATCACCCATACTGAAAGGTGAAAGATGAATTTGATGGTACGGCGAGGTAGAAGTGGGCCCAAGACCCTATGATGGGGAGGTGGTCCACAACATGGCTAAACAAATTAATGTTGTGCTTGGCAAGAATCATGCTTTGACGGTGAAACAAACACCCAAGGGTCAAGTGTTTAAGAAGTAATCGGTGTTCTCGAAATCACATTACTGGGAGATTCTACATGTATGTCACTGCATAGATTTCATGCATGTAGAGAAGAACGTATGTGAAAGCATCCTTTGTACTCTTCTCAAGATTAAAGGTAAAATAAAGGATGGTGAGGGTTCACGACTCGATATGCTTGCCGATCAATCAAAAGGCAAGAGTGAAGCAAAACATGATGACAAATTCGTCAAAGCTCGACAGAAGTACAAAAGAAGCAACACAGTTCTTCACCTATTTGTTGTCAGTTAAGACACCCTCTTCCTACTCCGCAAACATTAGAAGTCTCGTGGGTGTGAGCTCAGGTAAAATGAAGTTGGGACACATGAAGTCACATGATTGCCACATAATTTTGACACAAATCCTCCCGGTGGCCATCAGGAATCTGATGGAAAAAGATATAAGGAACACACTCATTGAGCTCTGTGGTTTCTTCAACCAACTAGAGCAGAAAGTTGTAGATCCTGAATAGCTGGATCATATGCAAGATGATATTGCAAGAATATTGTCCAACCTAGAGATGTTTTCCCACCACCATTCTTTGATGTCATGGTCCATCTCAGTGTGCACCTTGTCGAGGAGATAAAGTATTATGGTCCTGTGTTTCTTCACAACATGTATCCCTTTGAGCGGTTCATGGGAATACTGAAGCGCTTTTGTTGGAACGGAAACAATCCAGAGGCAAAAATCCTACAAGGTTATACCGTGGAGGAGGTGGTTGAGTTTTGCACCAAATACATGAAACAACGACCTATAGGATTGCCCCTCTCTCGCCATGAGGGAAGGCTAAAAGGTAAGCCGATCCTTGATGGCACGCAAATGGCTGCACCCGGAGAATTGGAGGAGAAAGCCCATTTGACGGTACTGTTTAACAGCCCAATTCTCAGCGCTTACGCCAAAGAACACTTGGCGGAGATACGCCAAAGCTTCTTACCAATGGTGCCTTCATCAGATGTAGAGATGAAGGAGCACACTAAGAACTATGCCGAATGGCTGAAGAAGCGTTTGGCACAAGGATCCACCGATGACATTGCTACGTGGTTGGCACAAGAGCCATCACCTACGGTGTTGACGTACCAATCATATGAAATAAATGGATACAGGTTCTACACTGATGAATTTCATGAGAAGACCTCATTTCAGAATAGCTCTGTTCGAATAGAATACATGGCTGTAGATGAAGCTGATAAAAGGGTATACTATGGATCCATCAAAGAGATTTGGGAGCTTGACTATGTGAAAGTTAAGGTGGCATTATTCAGGTGCTCATGGATCCCTTTGGCCAAGTAAAGGTTGATGATTACAGGAAGACCTGTGTTAACAGGACAACGATGGCATATCACGCGGACCCATTCATTCTTGCCAGTGATGATACACATATTTTCTTTGCGGAAGACCCTTTGCGTAAGAACTACCATGCAGTGATGCATGGAAAGAGGAGGGTACTGGGTGTCGATGGTGTTGCCGATGAGGACGAGTACAATGAATTTGATGAGTTGTTAGCCAAAGGATCACACACCCGTGTAACAGAGAATTGTAAAATCATCAGAAAACCCAAGTTCGTTCGGGGTCAACGTAATGATCCCAGTTCCCCCATGTACATGGGAATTAAGCCGTAAGACTAGACTTTACGCCTACCCTGCAACTTAATTCGTTCATTTTAGAACTGTCGCATGTACTGAATTTGAAAGTTATGCCCGGTTTTCTGTTGATGTAAGAACCGTTAATATGTTGACCTTGACATGTTGTCAGCTCAGGCAATGAATATGAACTGTTTTTTGTTATTATTATTATTATTATTATTGTTATTATTATATTATAGAGGTAGCACACTCAATTGATCTCACTACAGTATGTGTGAACAAAAATATGTATGCAATCTGGTTTGCGAATAGCACACGGTTCATTCATGAAAGCGGTGTGCCGACAAAACCCCGTCCACGGTCTGAGTCGTGTGTTCTGATTGGCCAGAATCCAAACCCCACGGATTGTACGTCTGCCCTGTTGGATGCTCCCAGATCGAACAACGATCCTCGTCCCTTTCGACAGCACATGCAGTTCCGGTTGTAATTTTATTTTTATGGACAAAATGCATGTTAAACTCAAAAAAATGTCTTACATATAGCTAACAATACGCGAAATGCGCCAGAAAATAAAACCCGTGGTATAATGGTGATTGCGTACCGTGGAAATATTTATGAGGCCAAACGATGAAGTCACCGGACACGGGAGTTTGAATTGACATGTATCCTTTGGGAAACCATGATCCTTCATGTGAGATGCTCTGGTTTGGAAGGAACGATAATCAAAACTTGTGCCAAACTTTACCAATTTTTTCCACGGGGTCATGATAGCGCGCCACGGGCACAAATTGATTTTGATGATATCCAGACTCCATCTGAATTTCCTGTAATTAAAATACCAAGTAGGCCTACGCCAGTGCCCGCACCTCACGGCCGAAATGTTTGAAACTTCTCCCCGCTTCTCTAACAAACGGATGAAAACTCGCAAAGTGACGCACCAATGATCTGTACACCTTCTTTGGTAGGCTGGTCGTAATGGGATATCAGTATCGTGCCAACTAGGAAATTTTGATGAGTTGTCATAGAAATAAATGAAGAAAGAGAGAGTTAGGTATCATATCATGAAACCATATCATAATAAATTCTATGCTACTATGTGTCATGCATGACAATAAATCAAGTACTAGATGATACTACTCTATGATAATATGCATTAATGAGGTAGAGCTAGCTAGTATATCATAGACTAGCTAGCTAGTATCACACACACACACACACACACACACACATATATATATATATATGCATGATACTAGTATATGATCGATACTAGCTAGCTAGCTACCTCTGTAATGCGCGCATAGTATCATAACTTAGTATCTTCGGTTGCCTTGTTAATTTCCATGCATGATACAAAGTAGTACAACATTTAATATGTTATACGGTATATCGTGATATGATACCCGACCCACACCCTCTCTTTCCTCGTTTAACTGTGTGCCACATCATCCAAAAAGTCTAGTTGGCATGCATGATACCGCTTGATACTCTAGTACGACCAACCTTAGGGTGGCCATATTGGGGGTATCATAGCCGGTATCATGCACTCGAGAATAGCAAATATGATGATATGTTGCAAAGAAGTAGTAACACAGATACTGTAACATATATATATAAATGCTATACTACTTTGTCTCATGCATGGCCGTAAATACGGTCATCTATGGTATATATATACTAGCTCTATGATACACTAGTATCATATGCATGATACTATAGTATATATGATACTTCCCCACTATATAAAGACTAGCCATAGTGGTGGTATCATAGCCGACGATACCATGCACTCAGAAAAATAGCAAGTATGCTGATGTGGCAAAGAATTAAATATAGTGAGGGTTAGACCGTTAGATTAACATATAGGTAGACACTGTATCATGTTAAATTCGATGCTAATTGCTGTTATGCATGGCAATAAATATGATCTATGATACTATATATACTCTATGTATTATACTATGCGCTATAATTGAAGGTAGTATCATAGACTATGCGGATACACCCAAATGATCTTGCGCTATAATTGTGTGTGTGTGTGTGTGTATATATATATATATATATATATATCTGTGTGTGTGTGTGTCTATATATATATGCATGATATAGTATATGACACTCTCCACTATGAGTAGCCTAAGTATAGCCTAACTAAAACACCCACATGTAGTCGTAGTAGGGTTTTTGACATTATATGCACTAAAATGCAAGGTAAGTGCAGAGAATGACTTAAACATAGCAGACGACATGAAATGGGCCGGAAAATCAAACCAAGGGTATATCCGCGATTGTTTACCATGATTTTTTTCGTGGCGGAACGCTGTAGAGTAACTGATGATTTGTAGTCGAAGTGTTGTGTCTCCTTTTGGAAACTATGATCCTTCTTGTGAGATGCTCCGGTATGGAAGGTGCGAGCACCAAAACTTGTGGCAAACTTTACCAAATTTTTTCCATGCGATCGTGAGAGCACGCCATAGTGGCACAATGATTTTCGTTAGTTTTGGGACTCTATATGCATTTCCTGAAATTAAAATACCGACAAGGCCTACGCCTCTGGCCGCACCGTGAGGCCGAACTGTTTGAAGTTTTCCCCGTTTCTCGCACAATGAATGAAAACTAGCGAAGCGACACCCAAATGATCTTGCTCTAACACGCATGTTTATTTGCGACTATATATATATATATATATAGAAAGTAAATGAGATCGCGTTTCTTTTTGCATATTCAAAATTTGAGATTGCTAGCGAGGCCCGCCACCAGGTAAAATGTACCAGAAAATCGAACCGTAGGGTATAGTCATGATTTCTTACCGTGCGAAAAAAATTTGGAGGCGAACCGATGAACTCATGTTTTCATTCAAACAAAAAATATTGTTAGTTAATGTAAATGTTTTGAAATAGCACACGGTATGAAAGTCGTGTGTCCACAGTCCACTAAACCATAGCCAATGCCCCCCTTACGACGCGCACAATCTGGGTCATGTGTTCTGATTGGCCAGAACCCAAACCCCACGGATCGTATGTCTGCACCGTTGGATGCTCTCAAATCGAACGGCGATCCTCATCCCTTTAGACAGCACATGCAGTTCCGGTTGTGATTTTTTATGCACAAAATGCACGTTAAACTCAAAAAAATGTCTTAAATATAGCTAACGATACCTGAAATGTGCCAAAAAATAAAACCGATGGTATAATGGTGAATGCATACCTTGGAAATTCTTTGAGGCCAAACGGTGAAGTCACCGACCACTGGAGTTTCAATTCACATGTCTCCTTTTGGAAACCATGGTCCTTCATGTGAGATGCTATGGTTTGGAAGGAGCGATCATCAAAACCTGTGCCAAACTTTACCAAAAACATTCGTCGGGGTCGTGAGAGCACGCCATGGCACACACCGATTTTGATGAAGCCTGGACTCCATTTAAATTCCCAGTAATTAAAATACCAACTAGGCCTACGCCGGTGGCTGCACCTCGCGACCAAAATGTTTGAAACCTCTCCTCGTTTCTTAGACAATGGATGAAAACTCACAAAGCGGCACACAAATGATTTGTACACCTTCTTTGCTAACTCACACCCAGATGTGTTGTTGTAGAACAGTTTTGAATTTAATTATATAAGTGTGAGGTAAGTGCAGAAAAATGACTTGAATACAGCAACGAGTTTTGGCCGTATGCATCGTTCTGATGCAGAGGCAAGGGGATAATCCCCTTTTCGAAAAAAATATAGCAACGAGACCTGAAATGGGCCAGAAAATCAAACCTATGGTATACATGATTGTTTACCGTGAAAATAATTCAAAGTGGAACGATGTTGTCAGTGACGATTGGAGTCCGAAGTGCCGCGTCTCCTTTTGGAAACTATGATACTTCTTGTGAGATGCTTTGTTTTGGAAGGTGTGAGCATCAAAACTTGTGCCATCTTTACCAAAAAAATCCATGTGATCCTGAGAACATGGCATGATGAGACACCGATTTTCGTTATTTTTGTACTCTATATGCATTTCCTATAATTAGAATACCAACATGGCATACGCCTCTGGCCGCACCCTGCGGCCGAACTGCTTGAATTTTTTCCTGTTTCTCGAACAATGAATGAAAAAACCCAAAGCGACACATAAATGATCGTGCTAGCTAGCTAGCACCCACGTGTAGTTGCGACTATAGCAAATGACTCAAATATAGGAAACGATACCTCAAATGCACGAGAAAATCAAACCATAGGGTACAATGGTGATTTCTTACCATGGAAAACAATTCATAGGCAAAACGATGAACTATTGTTTTCGTTGAAACGAAAATATGTTGTTAGTTCATGTAAATGTTTTCAAATAGCACACGGTTCACTCACGAAAGACGTGTGCCTACCAAACCGTGGACAATGCGTCCCCTTTGCTGTGCGCGCGATCTGAGTCGTGCGTTCTGATTGACCAGAACCCAAACCCCACGGATCATACGTCTGCACCGTTGGATGCTCCCAGATCGAACAACAATCCTCATCCCTTTCGACAGGAAATGCAGTCTGCCTAGGAATTGATTTATATGCCAAAATGCACGGTAAATGCCAAAAAATGTCTTACATATAGCACACGAGACCTGAAATGCGCCAGCAAATCAAACCCATTGTATAATGGTGATTGCTTAACATGGGAAAAATTTAGAGGCGAAATGATGAACTCACGTCTTCATTTCAAAATTAGTATGCCTTCATTTCAAACGAAATTTTTCTCTTTGTGCACACGAGCGCTTAGAGGCAACCGTTTGCATAGGCCTTTCCATGCGGCGACCAGGGATATTTTCCACCCTTTTCACCTAGTCTGCAAACAACCCCCCACGGCCCGCCCGCGTTTCACTCAACTAGTCCGCCCAATCTCCATCGCTAGCTCCCCCTCCCCCAGATCCACAACAGAACCCTCTCCGGCGCCGGCGTACTCACCCCGGTCCGTGTGCCCGCTCTTTGGCGTCAAGCCTACCTCCACTACCGTTCCCAACACGCGGCTGCCCGCGCCTCGACATCTTCATTTGCTCGCCAGCCACCCTCGAGCATATTGATGCTGTAACCCTCGCCTCTCCTATGGTCCGGCCGGGTTTGCATTAAGAAGCTTGTTTGTTACTTCTCTCCATCGTGGTGAGGCATATTTCCTCGCAATCGCTCTTCCTATTTCACTACGTATGTTACCAAATTGGCTATAAAATAACAGAGAGCATATACATGTTAATTATTTACCTTCCTAACTAGTACATATAAGCTGTATTTGTTCCAATAAGTTACTGTCGATTTACAGATTGCGGGCGCCCAAGTCACACAAACTTAACAAATTATCCGTACATTTTCTAAATTATTGCATGACATGTTTAGAAAGCTTGATACCAAGTTGTTAGTTTTATGCTTATCCTCCTTTCCTGAGTTTCGCATGTGTCCTCTGTAGATGCCGAATAGCAGCGACAACTGTCATGATTCAGGCGATGTATCTTCATTTGACTCCGACAACCCTAGGTCTTCAGAAGATGGTGAGGGATCAAGTAATCTTGAATGGGACAGTGCTGCAGCAATTACCCTTTCGGTCAGGACACGGAGGAATGCTCCAAGGAAGCCCACACACCAGCCTAAAGGTGTATATGAAGTAACTGAGATTGATTTAGAGTCTTGGGCTCCGACTAGACCAGATAAAGCATGCACGAGGTTAAGGAGTGAGTTTGGATTTGTTGGCAGGGCAAGGCTCAACATAAATCTGTCGGGGTTTCGGAAGGCTGACACAGAAACACGACGACGGATAGTCCGGGAGATCATGGATCACTTCAACGTTCCAGAGCAGTGGAGAATGCAGGTGGAACACGCTGCACTGAAGAAGGCTAGGGATGCTTGGAGAAACTGGAAGCACATGTTGTACAAGAAGTACTTGAGTGAAGGCAAGGACCCAATCCCAGCATACCCCCAAATTACAAAGGCAGACTGGGCAGAATTCAAAAGGGTCAGGGCAACTAAAGAGTTTGCTGAGAAGAGTTTCAAGCAATCGGAACTTCAGAAGAAGAACACACCCCCACCATATGGTTGTGGCAGGATACTACGACAAAGAAGCAGTAGCGGCGGGTGGGAAACTGGCCTTTAGTGAAATCAGGGGCGAACACGCCAGAGACTACTTGCAGGCATGTGCAAGGAGGCGTGATGACGGAACTTATTACTTTAAAAACTCACATGATGAAGAACTGTATCAAGTGATGGTAGAGGCTTCCAAGCTCCCTAGAAGGTTCTACAAGAACTCAGGGCCATGTGACATTTTGTCTGTTTCTCTAGAAACAAGAGCCCCTGGCCGTGCAAGGGGTATAGGTGTTAATGTCCCGCACAAGAGGGCTTTCACACTCAGCAAAGAAGAGAGGCTCAACATTAAAAAAGCAAGGAGTGAAATGAAGAAGAATGAATTGTATGAAAGGTTGAGGAAGGAAATGTATCCGGCTATTCAAAAGGGTATTGAGCAGTCAATGATGATTGGGAAGACTCTAACACTGACAGATAGCCAACAGATGGGAGGGGAGGCGGGCATGGAGGATGCTGCTTATTGCACGACAACACAGCACAAGAGTAGTTGTGCATCAGCTAACCCCAGTGACACTGAGACTGTAGCTGCTCGTGATGATGCTATATCTGATCTATCTGGAATGAAAGATAGACCGAAGGGCGTGCTTACACATTATGAAGGTACATTAAAATGTGCAACAACCTGGGTTTGCCCACCCTTCTTGGAAGAGGGCCTCTTATTGGACAATGTGCCATTGAAGCCGGGCTGTGTGAAGTGCTACGTGACTGAAGTAAAGCCTGGATTCAATGAATTTGCCCTCAAGAATGTCCTAGGAGACCTTGATGAGCAAAGGACCTTGGGAGAAACACTGTTACATCACATCTAGTGGCCACGGAAGGAAATAGAGTTCATTGATGAGATCCCTGAAGACCCGCCAAGAGCAACCAATGTAGCCCCTCAACCGGTAACGCTCTCCTTGCCAAAGCAGCTCTCGCGTACTTCCCCCAAAGAACCTAATACTCGTAATCCGACAGCTGATGCATCAACCTGTGATCAGCCAGCCAGACTTTGTGGCGTATAGGCCATGTCATCCTCCGACCCAAAGCAGCCAGTGGCAAGGCCTACAACTGCTGAAGATGAACCACAGGTTCAGATGTCGGCCGCTGAAACAGCGGGGAGATACCCAACTGCAGCACATGCTCAGCAGACCAACCTGGTGGAACGGACTGCAAAGCAGTCTGATGCTTCGGAACCGCCTGCTAAGCAGTCTGTAGGTCTAGAACCGACTGCTCATCGGTCCATCAGTCTGCAGTCGTGTGATCAGCATACCAATGTGTCAGCACTTCCTGCTCAGCAAACCAACGCGTTGGCATGGCCTCCTCAGCACACAGACAAGTTGGCACCACCAGCGTAGAAACCGGACATAGCTTCAACGCATGGTCAGCAGCCTGATGCCTCTGCTCCTATAGACCAGCAGTCCATCATAGTAGCATCACCAGCTCAGTGGTCTGGCAAAGATAAACCATCTGCTAAGTAGTTCGTCGAAGCTTCACCGTCTGCTCGGCAGTTTACCTTGCAGCCAACCAGACGTTCTGCCAGAAATGCTTCAAGTACCAAGAAGAAAGTGGCCAAAAAGGCTACACCCGTGAAGAAGCGCGGCAGGAGAGTGAAGAGGAAAGAGAACGATTGCCTCTTGCTTAAAGCACTAATCTCCCGGAACCAAATTAACAATACATTGTTCGAATCGGGGAGTAATATTATTTCTGACGCCATGGATGATGAATAAGTAGAATTGTTTCTTGCTAAAAGTAAAGTAGACGTACTTGAACCACGCAATTACGTCCATGGCCAGCCATTTTTGTTGGCGAATACTTTGATGAGTGCAGCTCCAGTTGCCGCAAGTTACATGAATATTGCATGGATCAAATGTCACCAGGTCATCATGGTTTGTTAGTCCACTTCAACAGAGATCATTTCTGACACGATGTTGGTTCATTCAATGTGAGTTTCGAGGACTTACATCTCTTCTTCAAATTCAACGAGCTCGATGCCAATCTTGTTAGATGCCTGATTTTGTAAGTACTTAAAAAACTCTGATCAACTTCTCCATACAAGGCTGTAAATGATAAACAACTAACTGGATTTTATTCCTCTTAGGGGATTGAACGCGCAGAGAAGAAAAAGGGAGAGTGTGTATTTCATAGATCCTGCATTAGCAAATGGCACAACATTACATGGTAAGGACGAAAAGGACTGGAACGTTAACATGGTCGTCCGTATCTTTGAAAACACGTCCCATGCAGAATCATTTCTCTGGCCATATCATGAAAGGTGAGTCAATTAAACAACCACGCGTACACTGATTGTCTTTCAGATTTCGACATAATTCGTAAATTAATGGCTTTCCTAATATGTAGCGGTCACTGGATATTGGTATTCATTGTTCCAAACAAGAACACAGTTTACTACATCGATTCTCTCAGAGAGTCAACAAACGCTCGGGATCTGACGCATCTTCAATAATTCATGGATAGGTATTGAATTCTATGATGCTGAAATTAATTTGCATTCATATCTGGTTCAATAATTGATGTTGTCAAAATTCATCTTCATTTGCAGTGTGATCGCATTGTGGAAAACTAAACCAGGGAACCTGTTCAAGAGGGAACTACATCTACAGCACAAGATAGTTTCTCCGGTAACACACCGAAATCCGTTATTTTCGGGAAATTTATCCAATAGTCTGCAAATACCTTTTCTTATGCTAGTCAAATGTTCAAGCTTCTAAATAAACCTCTTTCTATTTTGTCCAAAAAAATAATACATCAAACACTGGTTAGGTTGTTCCTAACAGGACAAATACATTACTAATTATGTACCAAAAATTTCAGTGTCCTCAGCAAGAAGTAGGGACCAACCTTTGTGGATACTATGTTTGCAGACACATGATCTCCATCTGCAAATCTGCTGATAGTTGTGATGATCCTTGCGAATTAGTACCAGTAAGTCTATCTTAATTAATATCTTCTACTCCACTCATATGGCACATTCTGATCTTAAAAATACTGCAACTCATCTTAAAACCGAGGACCCCTAAACCGCTCCCGGCTGGTGAATTGCAGACGGTCCAGAGATTTATTAGCGACTTCTTCCTGAATCACTACGTCAATCCCACTGGTGATAACGAAGATTTCAGCATGCCTTCTCCTGAAACATTGAGTAAGAGTTAGTCGTTAACATATACGCATGGATCCATTGTTTTCCATCTGATGAGGTCTTTGTAGTTCATACACTATGATTAATTATGTAATGCATATATGTGTGTCCACAAATCATTGGAATTTAGCTACCATATGTTCAATTGCAATTGTTGCAAAATCTGATGAATGTTATTCCCGTGGACACTATTTGTTCAATTGAATATTGTGGCAAATTTGCTTTTTGTGTGCCGATTCAAAATGGGATATTTTTGTTTATTTGTTCAACTGAATATTGTGTCTAATTTGCTTCATGTGTGCCGATTCAAAATGGGATACTTTTGTTTATTTGTTCAATTGAATATTGTGGCGAATTTGCTTTTTGCATGCCGATTCAAAATGGGATATTTTTGTTTTAACCTGGCAATTGCTCCGCATACGGTTCAACTAAATGAGTGTGTGCGATCCACATCAGAAATCATACGTCAATCATAGCGGAACCGTCAGTGATACACAGCAAATCGCAAACAAGTTGCAGCGCTACTACGTGTGCGTAGGCTCTCTGGAATCATTTGTGATATCAAGTCATCGCACACGAGAACTTAGAGTTAACCGTGCCCAATGTAAAATACAATCCCAGTCGTATTTTTTTCAGGAAACATGTGGGATCCCAAACGAAACGCACATGTCACTCTAGCCGCAACCGTCGGTGATACACAACAAATCACAAATGGTCTGCAACACTTGTATGTGTGCAAAGGGGATCCTGAACCATTTGTGATGGAACATTATCGCAGACAGTAAATGTTGGGAGAACGTGTGCGATGGAGTCTTGCATGGTAGATGGGTTCTGCAGAAAACTCGTGTGTGATAGGGCACATATCGCACACAGTTCATATGTTGGACCGTGTGCCTTACATACTGTTTCCCAAACGGTTCATTACGACACACCGTTTGGTTTCACTGCATCATTAGAAACGTTTAATCACCGATCCTACACGTGCAAAATAATTTAATGTGTGTTGCATCACACACGATTACGTTTTGCAAGGCCTCTGGATCATTGCTCCATATCCCCAATGGTTTCTGGGTCGTGTGGGAAGGACCCCCTATCGCCCACACTCACTTGGCGACGGTTCCAAATGCCGTCGTGCAAAGGGGTTAAAAACCATGTGTATAGCCCCGACGCGTACCACTGTGGCCTGTAGGTGATTGATAGGCTGCATATTAGTAGTAGCAAAACCCTGTATTTTCTAACCAGTCCTGCTTTCCTTATTTATTTATGGTGGTTACGGTGTACCCCTATTATCTACACTATGATCTTCCTACTGGCTCTGTGCTCTCGTTATCATGGTTTGGCAATAAACTTTCTATACTGTATATTATGAACCTATCATCTGCCAACTATCCTTACATCTGGAGCTCCCAATAGGGAGCCTTTTTTGTGTAGTTGTGCGAGATTACATTAATCTACTCACCATATTACAGCACACATGGGCTCTCTCATCAGAATCCAGTGATAGCACACAAGGGTTTACAGGGAGCCCCTATTATTTACAATATCCTCTGTATTACAAAGATAATCTCACTACTATTTATGTTTTCATGCTTTTCAGATATTCTACGTAATAACAATGAATATAAGAATGCGCACATCAGAAGAATATTGCGGAACAGTTCAATGGGTAACAGACTTGGCGTCAAGGGATTGAGGTCCATTGTGGATGGAATGAAACCCACATGCTCCCGACCTATAGATTCGTATTCAGAATATGATCCTAATGACTATTCTGAGCTCAAGGAGTCAATGGAAGATGGCCTATCATGTTCACCCAATAAGGTGCATGTTCTAATTTGGCAAGGTTTTATTGGTTGCACATATCTTGCATAAGGTGTCTTGCATTTCCTTTGCTTCGATCCACCACCATCTGCTTAGTTTACTCATGATATATGTCAAGATGCCATGCCCATCCATTATCAACACCTATTCCATTTGTCACCATACCATGTTTTCTCATTCAAATGTTGTTCTTATGCTTCAAACATTCAAAAGGAAGAGGCTGATTGCAGAACCTGAAGGATCACAAGCAAAGTCCTTGAAAAAGGTGGTGCTGCCGGAGAAATCACATAGCACCCAATGTATATTGGTGATAGAACCAGCGCCACAAAACCTAGGATATCGCAACTATGCTGGTCACTGCTTTGCTCTCCTGAGTACCTATTGTCATATCGCTGTCCTTACATTCATACCTGGTGGATTATGTGACATCATTGTGCATTCTAGCTTGCTTATCCACTGTTCGCTCCAAATTATTAGATCTATATTAATGCTTAAATTAATGTAGAATAAACCCAATGCTTACAAAGAAATTTAGTTCTGCATTGTTCTTGTAAGTATCTGCTGTCCTTCATCACTATACTTATATTTGTCAGCTAGTTCTTAATGTACACTTTGCAGCTTATTTTCCCTTGCCCTCCATTTTCTACACATCAGATCTACATTTACTCTTGCCAAAATATTGAATAAAACCAATGTTACTGAAGAAGTTTAGCTCCGCATTGCTCTTGTTAGTGCCTTTTGCCTGTATGTTGTATTTACATTTGTACTCTGCACCTTAAGTTAAATAATTGCCATTTGTTCCTATATTTTCACATCTATATTTACTCTTAACAAAATGTAGAATAAAAGCAATGCTCTTGAAGAAGAGTGTGCAGTAAACTTCTTGAATTGCCTCCCGATCAATATGGACAAGGGCTCTGTAGAGCCTGTCTTCACTACTAATGTAAGTTTGTCCTCCTCGAGCCTTCAAACTTTATTATGTATATTTGGATAGCTATGAGTGCAAATGCTATTTATTTTTGTTGTTTGCATCAAATCGCTTGTTCAAATTTTATAAAGAAGAAGTACATAAACATTAGTTTGTCCTTCTCAATTTTAGTCTTTAGTTGTACAACCTAGTTCCTTATTCGTACCATGTAAATTAAACTAAACATAGCAAGTTATCTTTTTTAGCACTATGTGTATGCTTGTGTTCTTGATCTGTAATCCAGTGGCGTGGTGAAACTACCAACAACAACACAATGTCATATCCTGCTATGTCTCAACATGAACAATGCCATATTATATTAATGTTATTTAAATCGTGTCTCTTTATTTGACAATTTGAAATGGTATAAATTGACAGTACACTCACCATTCATTCTTATACGTTGTTTATAACTACATGTATGCTTGTGTTCTTGATCTGTAATCCAGTGGTCTAGTGAAGCTGGCCGCTCCTGCACAATGCCATTTCCTGTCGTCTTAACTATGAACAATGCCTATTATGTTAATGCTATTTTAAACTGTGTCTGCTTATTTCTGACAAAGAAATGAGATGAATTGACAATGCTGATGCTTATACATGCAAAACCTATTATCCACCTACTTGTTTCTCATTCAGGGTGACAACACTACTGCTAGGAAGAACTGCCACAATGATAGTGAGACGAACTCATTGTTTGTCCCTCTAACATATATTCCAGAGAAGAAGGCAACACATCTTGAGGGTAGGGATACAACCACAATGTCATATCTTGATGTAGTGTCAAACTTACTCGGTGACACAAGCTCGATGAAGTCGCCGCCTGAATTTGTTCGACTTTTTCAGTCTAAAATTCAAGCAGAAAGACATGCTTCCGCTCAAATCCGCCTAGAACTCCAATCTCTATGCAAGATTAACCATAAGTAAAGGACATCTATTGATGATATGCAACTTAGGTTGGTGGATATAAGCATCAAAGAAGCACAGTCTCATAAGGTTACTAAGCTGCTTGCGCTGTAGCTCCTGGGTTGGGCTAACCTTTCTTGAACTGTGTTGAAGTGCTGTTGGTTATGTCTAATACTTTGTCGGCCTATTAACTTCTACTGGTGGCGACTTGCCCAGTTTATGGAATCTGCTATCTGGTTTCCCTTTACTATCACTTGCGGCGAACTTTGATGCCCAGGGGATGTAATATGTTGTAATTTCTTTGTTGTATAGTCTAGGTTTATTCTTCGACACGGTGTTGTAATTTATTTGTTGTTTATGCTGTCGTTGCTCTGAGAAAAGGTCGTAATCTTTGATCGGTGTGCAATGAGACAATAGGTTAGGTTTACAAAATAACAATTTCTGCACTAAAACTGGCCAATCACCAATCGCTAGTACGGGCCGAACCGCGGGGCTACAATCATCTTGGGGCATTAGTTAGGTCAAGTCTTAATCTGGCCCACTATTAGTTTCGGGCCTTTAAAAGGCCGAGTAAACCGCTTGCCTTAATTGGGCCAGAAAATTAAATAGGCTTTTAATAGGTTGAAAACTAGATCCGGCCTTAATTGGGGCAAACAAATCATGGGCCGATAGCGTGCTGTAATATAAATCGTCCCATTATTGGCCCATTAGGGTGACGGGCCATTAATAGGGTGAAATGTTTTGGGCCTTGGCTGACCCAATTACATGACGGGCGGGAAGCAGGCCGGATGTATAATGGGCAAAAATTAGGCCCAACACTCTGAAGGGCCTTTAACGGACCGATAGGCAATTTGGGCTAGAATGTATCCACAAGGACTATGGGCCGTTAAGAGGCCGAAATTAACTACAAACCATAATTAGGCCCAGGTGCAACTTGTGCCTTTAAATGGTCGAAAGTGAAACTGATGAGGACATGGCTACCGCAGTTCCACCCATATCCCCTGTTGTTTCTCTTGGAACAATTACTAGAGCTCACATACGCCAATTAAATTATCAGGTACTTTTGTTTCTTGGTAATGTTTCTAGTGTTCATGAGAATATGATGCTGCCTAACTTAGATACATTCGTGTTGCTTGCAATTGAAGGGCCTAGAACGGACAAGAAGGATGAACATTAGAGCATTGTCAAGCACGGAGATGAAGGTGCGTGCCAAGAGAACAAGAACAATGGTTCAAGTGGTGATTTCTGGACTTTGAAGCCACCATGATGACATACAAGAAGATGGACCAAATATACAAGATGGCCTTTCATAAATTTCGTCCATAGCTTATTATTGGTGTTGCGCCACCTTATTTTGGGCCAGGCCCATGTAATCTATTTTTAGAGTCCATATTGTAGGGGAAATGACTTAGGAGGTGTTATAGTCCCACCTTGCCTAGGGTGGACGAAATCCCCTCTCTTTTCCCTATAAATATAGCCCTTAAGGCATCATTTAGACTTGGGTTTTATTTAGTTAAAAGTTAGCCATCGCTGCAACTTCGTGTACTTCGTTTGTGTCCAACGACCAGACCAAGACCGCTTATGAGACCCCACTTTTATCAATAATTCATCCATATTCACAATATTCAGATTGCTTAATCATATTCTTGCTCGT
Organism: Triticum dicoccoides; assembly: GCF_002162155.2. NCBI lineage: Eukaryota > Viridiplantae > Streptophyta > Magnoliopsida > Poales > Poaceae > Triticum > Triticum dicoccoides. The sequence continues at coordinate 365,226,940 of NC_041393.1, read as the reverse complement.
TCTTCGATGGCTTGTAGGAATAGACCTTCATGGTTAGGTTGATCATGCTCCGGCATGGTCAATAACCTCTCGGAGTTGGTTTAGCGATTGCTAAGGTGCAACATCATTGCACATTTGTAGTCGGATCGTCAAAGTCGTCTCCACCAAATTGAATAGTTATCATCTCATTGGAAGATCGGGCCACCTTTGCCGAGGCGAGGGTCCCGATATTTCGATGAGATGATAACTATCGATTTGGTGGAGTCTATTTTGACGATCCGACTATGTACGTGCGAGGATGTCGCGCCTTAGTAATTGCTAAACCAACTCTGAGAGGTTATTGACCACGCCGGAGCACGATCAACCTGACCACGAGGGTCTATTCCTGGAAGCAATCAAAGAACAAGCAAGAATATGATTAAGCAATCTGAATATTGCGAATATGGATGAAGTATTGATAAAAGTGGGGTTTCATAAGCGGTATTGGTCTGGTCATTGGACACAAACAGAGTACATGAAGTTGCAGCGATGGCTAACTTTTAACTAAATAAAACCCAAGTCTAAACGATGCCTTAAGGGCTATATTTATAGGGAAAAGAGAGGGGATTTCGTCCACCCTAGGCAAGGTGGGACTAAAACACCTCCTAAGTCATTTCCCCTACAATATGGACTCTAAAAATAGATTACATGGGCCTGGCCCAAAATTAGGTGGCGCAACACCAATAATAATCTATGGAGGTAATTTATGAAAGGCCATCTTGTATATTTCGTCCATCCTCTTGTATGTCATCATGGTGGCTTCAAAGTCCGGAAATCTCCACTTGAACCTCTGTTCTTGTTCTCTTCGCACGCACCTTCATCTCCGTGCTTGACAATGCTCCATTGTTCATCCTTCTTGTCCGTGCTAGGTCCTTGAATTGCAAGCAACACGAATGTATCTAAGTTAGGCAGCATCATATTCTCATGAACACTAGAAACATTCCCAAGAAACGAAAGTACCTGATAATTTAATTGGCATATGTGAGCTCTAGCAATTGTTCCAAGAGAAACATCATGGGATATGGGTGTAACTGCGGTAGCCATGTCCTCATCAGAAACCAGGCCGAAAGAGGCCCATATGTAGACAGGGCCGCTGACAGGCCGAAACTAATATCGGGACGAACAGTTAAACGGGCCATTAAGAGGCCAAAGTGCAAATGAGGCCCCCAATGGGCCCAATGGCACAATAGCTGTTAAAAGGGACGTATCTGTTATGGGCCATAATTTGGCCTGAGAAATGAAAGTCAGTTAACGGGTCGGATCAGGTATGGACCGTAATTTGGCCCAAACTATTGCAGGTTGTTAACGGACCGGATCTCATATGGGTCGTAAACTGATCCAGAATATTGCAGTCATTTAACGGCCCATATCTGACGTGGGCTATAATTTGCTCTAGAAAATGTTAGGCTGTTAATTGGTCGACCCATTAGATCTGATGAAATCTTGTGGGCCTATTCCTGGGCCAGCTTTTAAACCTATATGGGCCTCTATTGGGCCGTCCCATGTGTCAACGTTTCTTTGGCGATTCTTGTCAAATGGACGTTTGACATCTGTCCCAACGCTGGGCCGACATGTGGATCGTCTGTGAACGAGAATTTTACACGTGGAAAATCGCCATTGGTCTGGGCTTTTAACGGGTTATCAGATCCAAACCGGAACCCGATAGCTTAACGGCGACCCGTTACGGTGGATGCCACATGTCGGTTACCCTTGACGAAAGCACTTCTATGACGCGCAATTTATCATCATGGAAGTGGACACTTCTATGATGATAATTTTGGTAATGTCATGGAACACATCTATGACAACACAGGTATGACTATCTTGATTCTGTCATTAAATCCTCATGGATGTACATGCATGACAGAAAACGTGACCTACTGTGACAAACACGTATCATCATGGAAGTGTATTTTTTTGTAGTGGGATGCCTTCCGGGGTATCCCCAAGCTTAGTTGCTTGGTTCTCCTTGAATATTACCTTGGGGTGCCATGGGCATACCTAATCTTAGTATCTCTTCACTCCTTGTTCCTTCATCCATCCAGATCTCACCCAAAACTTGAAAACTTCAATCACACAAAACTTAACAAAACCTTTGTGAGATCCGTTAGTATAATAAAGCAAATCACACCCTACGTATTGTTGCAAACCCATTCATATTTTGTTATTGCATTATACCTACTGTATTCTATCTTTACCATGGCTTATACCCCCTGATACAATCCATAGATTCATCAAAATAAGCATGCAATGCAAGGAAAATGGAATTTGTCAAAAACAGAACAGACTGTAGTAATCTGGACTTTGACCATACTTATGTAACTCCAAAAATACATAAAACTTAGGAGAACATAGGCAATTTGTATCTAATAATGTGCAAAAAATTCAAAAAATGTCACTCCAGTGATTTTTAACAATTCTGCTACTGGCCATAAAAGTTTCTGTTTTTCAACAGGATCAAATCAACTATCAACCCAATCACCCAAAGGCTTTACTTGGCACAAACACTAATTAAAACATAAAAAACACAATCCTAATATAAGTATAATTGCGTATTTATTGAAGAATAGAAAGAAAATCAAAAATTTCAAAGATAACTATTAGGTTGCCTCCCAACAAGCGCTATTGTTTTACACCCTAGCTAGGCATAATGCATAAACTTCAAGTATTGTACTCTTGTTTCCAACTCAATCACACAACCATAATTCCTCAGAGATCTAGCATGCATATTTTCAATAATCACATTCCTGGGAATAAAATTGAAGAATTCGCTCTTGTAAGTAGGGTTTTTTTATTACTTCAACAAAGTTGGGGTGAATACTAACCATTTTAAGATCTTCATTATTGCTACTAGAAGTAGCACCCTTGTTCTTAGGAACATGTGTAGACTTGCAATTCTTACTAGTAGGAGTCTTTTCAATAGTTTTAACGGAAGAAAAAGCTGAGCTCAAATTACTAAAAAATTCTTCAACTTATGAATCCGAGCAGGGCTCTCCTCTATCCTTTCATTAACTATGGCTCTTCTCTCTTTTAGTAATTTGAGAGTATCTCCTACCCTCGACCCAATTCGATTAGCATGATCATGGATCTTTTTATCCAAATTTTCAATATGTGTGAGCATTTTCTTTTCAATAGCACCTAGCCTTAGCATAACATGCTCAAGAGTTAAAATCGTTTCATTGATAATGATAGGTGGTGATCCCACTAAATTTCCAATAGCATTAAAAGCCTCCATAGAGGGACACATCAAGAAATTCCCTCCAGTAATAGTATCAATAACGAATCTATACCAAGTGGTAATGCCCACATAAAAATTACGAAGCAGGATAGTGGTAGATTGCTTACAAATAGATCTATTAGGAGCATTGAAAATCCTATACCAAGCATCTTTTAAATGATCTCCTGCCCTTTGCTTAAAATTGGGACTTCATTCTCAAGGGTGCATGTAGCAAGGGAAGAAGTAGCCATAACGATAAAGTGGGCAAGCAAACAAAAGATCAAACGAGAAAAAGGCAAACGAAAAGAAGGAAAATAAAAAAGGTAACTATTTTTGTGTTTTTGTAAAAATGTTTTGGATGTGGGGGAGATCATAATGAGAGGTAAATGGCAAATAAAGTAAATTGCAAGGAGATGAGAGTTTATGTGTAGGAACTTGATAGATGTTGATGATGTCTCCCCGGCAACGGCGCCAGAAATTCTTCCTGATTGCTTGTATATACGCTGGTAATTCCCCGAAGAGGAGGGATGATGCAGCACATCAACGGTAAGTATTTCCCTCAGTTATGAAACCAAATTAATCAATCTATTAGGAGAACCAAGCAACACTACGTAAACAACACCTGCACACAAACCACCAAAACTTGCAACCCAACTCGTAAGAGGGGTTGTCAATCCCTCCTCGGTATTGAGATAGATGAAATTGTATGAGATTTGATAAATAGATCTAACAAAAACACACAATAAATAAGTAAAGAAAAAGTGCAGCATGGTAAAATTTTTTTTGGATAAATAGATATGAAAATAATATGATAGAATATAGACCCAGGGGCCATAGATTTCACTAGAGGCTTCTCTCGAGAAAATAGCACTCGGTAGGTAAAGAAATTACTGTTGGGCAATTGACAGAAAATAAAATAATTATAACGATATCCAAGGCAATGATCATGTATATAGGCAACACGTCCAAGATTAGTAGACCGACTCCTGCCTCCATGTACTACTATTTGGTTGACAGAAAGACTGTAAGGGAACCCCCTACAGTATAATTGGTGCAACAAACCCAAATTTCAAATACTGTGCCTTGTACCTGAGTGGGTGGGAAGGCATCAACCCCTTTCCACCACTAGGCTATGCCTTAGTCTGCTCCATGTACTGCTACTACTCCACACATCGACACCTATCCAGCATGCATCTAGTGTACTGAGTTCATGGAGAAACGAAGTAATGCAATAAGAACGATGACATGATGTAGACAAGATCTATTCATGTAGGAATAGACCCCATCTTTTTATCCTTAATAGCAATGATACATGCATGTCATGTCTCTTTCTGTCACTAAGATTGTGCACCGCAAGATCAAACCCATCACAAAGCACCTCTTCCCATTGCAAGAAAAATCAATCTAGTTGGCCAAACCAAACCAAAGTTTCGGAGAAGAAATGCGAGGCTATAAAGATCATTCATAAAAGAGTTCAGCAAAGACTTAAACAATATTCATGGATAGATCTGATCATAAACTCACAATTCGTGGATCCCAACAAACACATTGCAAAAAGTCACTACATCGAATAAATCTCCAAGAACATCAACAAGAACATTGTATTGAAGGTCAAAAAGAGAGAAGAAGCCATCTAACTATTACCTACGGAGCCGTAGGTCTGTGGTAAACTACTCACGCATCATCGGAGGGTCAACTGTGATGATGAAGAACATGTTGGTGCAATTATAGGCCCCTTAAGTTTTGGAGTTTGTTGACATAAACAGTATGGGACTTATGTGTTTGCTAGTGCACAAAGAGTAACAGGTTCCTGAAGTCACAAGGAGTTTGATATAAACGATGAAGGTAATCTCCCTGCATTGTAGTGAAGGTTATCACAGAAGATTATGATAACAAGAGTGACCCCTAAAAAATGCATACGTGAAGCAATTGGTTCGGTGCTTGTCCGAGGAAAATGACTGTGTTCGAGGAGATTGAAGACGAAGTGAAGACGTAGCATTTGTTTCGTTCTACTTCTACTCTTTTTTGAGTCATAGGACCACCATACTATCAAGAGGGGTGTAGCATTCAAAACTTTGATTCTCTGATGCTAAACCCAAATCCTTTGAAACTTGCTAGAGAAATCTCTTTGTGTTCTGAGAAAATACTTGCCAACAAGAGACTGTGATCTTCTTTGCCGTGAGAGATTTTTCTTTGACCAAGGAGTTAGCATTACTTGGTCCTCAAGTATGTTACCATTGCTCCAAAAATCCGACCGATGTAAACATGTAGGTTGGCCATTGGCTGGATTGCGTGTCCAAAATGGTCATTTCCCATCCGGGAAGGCTGTGGCAAATAGCCACCCCGCGCCGGCTTTATCCGGCGGCTACTCCATTTGATTCTGAGAAGATTGTTGAGGAACCCCCTCTCTAAGCGATTTGAGTTAAAAATTGTAGGATCGAAAGTATGTGTATCGGGGGGGGGGGTGATTAGACTACTTGACCAAATAAAAATCTAGCCTTTTCCCAATTTTAAGTCTTGGCAGATTTTAGAAACATAGCACTAGTCAAGCAACCAACCTACACATGCAATTCTAAGAGTATAGCTGAATGTAAATGATTGCACATGAAGGTAAAGGGGAGGAGTTTGGAGGGAGCAAACGCAATGTAGACACGAATATTTTTGGCATGGTTCCGACAGGTGGTGCTATCGTACATACACATTGATGGAGACTTCAACCCATGAAGGGTAACGGCTGCGCGAGTCCACAGAGGGATCCACCCAAGAAGAGTCCACGAAGAAGCAACCGAGTCTATCCCACCATGGCCATCGCCCATGAAGGACTTGCCTCACTTGGGTAGATCTTCACAAAGTAGACGATCTCCTTGCCCTTACAAACTCCTTGGTTCAACTCCACAATCTTGGCGGAGGCTCCCAAGTGACACCTAACCAATCTAGGAGACACCACTCTCCAAAAGGTAATAGATGGTGTGTTGATGATGAACTCCCTGCTATTGTGCTTCAAATGATAGTCTCCCCGACACTCAACTCTCTCTCACAGATTTGGCTATGGTGGAAATATGATTTGAGTAGTGGAAGTGTAGGCACATTTTGATGGCTCTCCTTTAGAAAGGAGAAGGGGTGGAGGGGTATATATAGCCTCCACACAAAATCTAAACGTTACACACAAATTTCTAAACTCGGTGAGATCGAGTGGTGAAACTCGGTCAGACCGATTCAGTTTGAAATGTGAACGTTAGGCTTTTTGGTAGGACCAACAACATCAACTCGGTGGGACCGATATGCTAGGGTTAGGGCATCACTTGATCTTGGTGAGACCGATCACATGAACTCGGTGGGAACGATTTCAGTAATAGGCAACCAGAGAGTTGGTCAGGCAAACTCGGTGGGACTGATCTCTCATTTCGGTGAGACCGAAATATTACGAAAAGGAAACAGACAATTTGCATTTCGAACTCGGTGGGACCGATCGTTCATTTCGGTTAGACCGAAACATTACGAAGGGAAACAGAGACTTTGCAATCCCATCTCGGTGAGACTGAGATCCCTATCGGTGAGACTGAACTGATTAGGGTTCTCGCTGTGGTTATGTCAAATGAACTCGGTGCTGCCGGATAGATCAAATCAGTGGGGCTGAGTTTGACTTTAGGTTTAGGACATATGTGGAAATGAGAAAGTGGTTGAGGGCTTTTGGAGCATATAACTAAACATTTTGGGCAATTAAGCCATTAAGCAACACCTCATCCCCTTCTATTAGTATTGACTTTTCCTGTGGACTCAATGAGTCTTGAGCTTTTCGCCAATATGTGTCCTTAGCATTTTGAGGGGTCCACATCTCTAGTCCATGCCATGCCAATCATTGAACTTTCTGAAATGATCTTCTAGAAAGAGTATTAGTTCAATGAGCTATATGTTGTTAAGAATTAGCAAAACCATGCACGGATTAGTTGCACTTTCAATCTCCCCCTTTTTGGTAATTGTTGATAACATATAGATCAAAGCTTCGACAAATGATAATAAGAATGAAATACATCGTCGCTTTGAGAAGTATGTGATAAGAAAGAGCTCCCCCTAAATTTGTCCATTATTTAGAATTTGCTTTTGAATGCAAATGCAGAATCAATTAGGATCATGGGTTACTCTTCCATGTCACATACATCTTGGCGGAGTGCTCAAAATGATTGAATATGGAATATGCACTCATCACCAAGACAAAGTGTGAATGATCATACATAAGAGATAGAGAATATTATCATCCAAGCACAAACATATAAGTATGATATGATCAAACACATGACCATACAAGTATCTCACACACATAACCATAAATTATCATCCAAGCAAGAAAACAAATAAGTAGCAAAAGAATCAAAGCTCTCTCTCTCTCTCGAAGCCTATGATATATACACTTTCTCCCCCTTTGGCGACAAGTTACCAAAAAGCTTGAAAATGCATAGTGCTATGCGACTCTCTAAGCTTGATCTTCGGGAGGTGGTGTGGAGAGGAGTCCTGCAACAAATGGTTCTAAAGAGGTTATAGGCACTGGTGGAGTTGCAACAGAAGCTGTGGGTGCAGGAACTGAAGCTGTAGAGCTCTGTCTTCTGGGTACCCTTTGAGAAGCATCAGTGGTGGTCTTGTCACTCCTATCCTCAAGCTCTTCTTGGATCTTCTCCACAGAAGTCTGAATCTCTGTCACCTTGACATCCAAGTCATGAAGTTTTGTCTCAAAAATTCTTTTAGGACTCTCTTGATTCTAAGTCAGGGTGGCCAATCCTTTCTCAATACTCAAAGTATCCTGAATAAGATAGCCAAGTTGATCTTGTTTGGACTTGAGAAAAACTTGAGATGCCTCTTCAACACTTGGTATCTTGGTTGCCTTCTCTGCTTTTGCTTTTGCTCTCTTCTCCTGAGCCTCTACTGAAGTAGGATCTGAAGCATCCATAACAATTGTGTTGTCCTCACGATCAGGTCTCAAGGGAAGGTGCTCTTTATCCAACAGATACACACCTTTGCTCATTTTGGAGTTGATGAGCATCTGAGTGTGTGGAGCATACCCACATGATCTATTTGGTCTGCTGTTATTCTCTTGATGGTGTCAACTATCAAGCTCATCACCTTGAATTTTTGTGGCAAATCAAATAGTTGTAGCAAGTTGATGGAGTGGCCTCTGATCATCCTGTGATCTCCTGATTTGCCTCAAAATGGTGTTTATGGTGGCCAGTCCAGACATTAGATAGTATACTGAGCCTAGCGTGTGTGTCTCTAAGGCCTTGTCAGGTATCTCCTTGTACATATTGGCCATGGAGTTGTGATCTTTCTTGCGCTCAGCATAGACATCAATATCATCCTCAGCTTCTTTAGGGGCATTGATAAGCTAGGCCCACTCAGCAACAGTAGACTGGTACCTAGTACCTTCAGCCATCCAAACAATTTTCCCATCTGGGTAGAAGTGAGTTGTTGAATAGAACTGCATGATAAGCTTATCATTCCGCTTGGTCAACTTCTGACCCACAAAAGTGTCTACTCCATTGAGTCTGAAGCTCTCATGTACTCTAGGAAAGTGATCTTCATTGTCATCAATGTATGACCAATTGACCCATCTCATGTCACTGACAATGGGCTTCTTATCCAGGAGCACGATCTCATAGAAGTCCTTCTATTCCTTGGTGTGAAATCTGTAGTCCACAACAGTTCTTCTCCTCACAACATAAGGGTCTGATTGTCTCCACAATCTGAGACCTGCATCCTTTCTTTCCTTCACGTTTTCAACCACTAGATGATTATCATCATGATCATGAATTTTTGGTTTCAACTTTCTAAGCACTTGGGCTTCCTCTTCTTCTTCTTCCATTTCAGGCACTGGGGCCTTGTTGTTTTCTCCAGCAGGTATGTTTCTGGTGCTTCTCTTTGGTGCAGTCTTGGAAGCTTGAGCTGAAGCTTTGGGGGCAGTCTTGGGCTTTGATGGAGCAGCCCCAGATTTGATGGCATCCCCCATCAGCTTCTGAGTCTTTGGTGCTGGTGCAACATCTTCTTCTTCATCATCCTCAACTGGATCTATTATCATAGAGGATCTGCCAATTACTCTTGGCTATGGTCTTCTTGACCCTTTCCTTTCTCTTTTTGCCCTCACCAGCCTCCTTTGGTTCAAGAGTGAACACAATGGTTTCCTGTGTTGAGGCTCTAGCTTTGGACATTGGCACTCTCTTGGCTGGAGCTTTCTTGTGCAGACCAGGCTTGGTTGAAGCTGTTGTGCCAAACTCTTTCTTAACAACTTTATTCTTGGAGCTGACCTCCTCCTCAACAGCAACATAATCTTCATCCTAAGAATCTGAGTTTCTTTTCCTCCTCTGCCTAGTAGCAGCCTTAGGCAGGTTGCTAGGAGTACTTCTGCTTCCATATTCATAGTTGTCAGAGGGACTAGTGCCCTCACTCATGTTGACTTGTTCCTCAGACTTATTCTGGCTATCACTTTTATCTGACATGGATGACACTGCAAGCTGTCCCTATGAATGGATATACATGAGATAGAGTGGATAAGCATCACAAGGTGCAGAGTTTTTGCAAAACAAGTGAGTCAAAAAACTTAGTTTTAGTTTTCTACAGAAAGCATTTCGGAGCTACCGATTTGTAAACTCGGTGACACCGAAGCAACATTCTGTGTCTAAACTAGTGATCTTGATCAGGCACAGTTCGGTGACACCGATATTGCTAGGGTTTCACAAAGTTCTGAACTTGGTCAAACCAATTTGTAAGTTTCGGTCAGAACGAAAATCACAAGTGCAATGGCCTAAGCCAAATCGGTGAGACCGATTTCTACAACTCGGTCGGTCCGAGATGAGTTCAGCGGAAACCTAACCCTAAATTTTCAAATCAAATATAAACTAAAGGAAGTTTTTGCTGGATAGGATTATCTCAAACTTGTCAGGAATCATGGCATTGTCTTTGTGCTAAGAATCGGAGTGAGAAAGCACAAAGGATCGAACTCATACCCTAATTTGGCGATGAACTTGCTCCGGTGGCAACGGCGGCGTAGATTTCTGTTGATGGCGGCAAAGACCAGCGGCAAAAGGTTGCTGGCGACGAGTAGATGATCCGAAGACCTGAGTCGGCAGAGCAGGATACTCGCGAGCGAAGAGTTTTCGGAGGAATTTCCAAAACTTAACCTGTGGGTATTTATATCCTGACCCTGTCAGTGTGACCGAGTGGAATGACTCGGTGGCACCGAGATGCAGAATCACAAGCGGTTACTGCAACTCGGTGTGACCGAATTGTTCAAATCGGTTGCACCGAGATTGAAAACCTAGGTCAACTCAATGAACTCAGTATGACCGAAAAAAATGAATTGGTCAGGCCGAAATGCATAGAGAGGTTTTGAAAGTTCAAATCTAGGATGAATCGGTGACTCCGAGTGCTCCTCACCTAGTGGGTTCGAATCTGACTTGATCAAACTTTATGATGTAGCCCGAATAGAGTTTGAGACACGAAAAGCACAGATAGCTAGAGGGAGTTCTTAGGTATTCTTTTCCATCCATTTAGCAAAAAAATAGCCAAACAATCAAAGCAACAAATGGACGTCCTCGAATGAGAAAAATATGCAATCAACATGCTCACAAAATAAAATGGCAAATGAAATATGTGGCAAAGCATGCACAATCACTCTATCATCTATCATGCAATTGGTGATGACTAGGTCATCTATATATGGGTATATTGACTTAGCATTCAAATGAGAACATTTGATCATAGGTCATACTCATCGTTTAAGCACAAGTGGGGTTACCACTTTTACATAAAGCATTGATGTGTTCACACCATTACAGTTGCTTTAGCCCAATTCTGAGAGTAAAGCTCCCCCTAGATATGATATCCCCCTTCAGAGGGATGAACTAACCTTGGGTTTTGGCGATGATGACTTCATGTAGGTGTTGAATATGTGGATGCTCATTGTTGATGTAGATCATTTGGAGCTATCCATTGGAGTGAGTTGCACTTTCAATACCTACATGGGTTAGTCCCATAAGGAACAAACATGGATATCCATGGACACAGAGTGAAGTACACACAAGATGATGTCCATGAAAGCATTTGATTACCTTGTCCCTTGTCTTACCAACAAGGGGGTTTGTGACTCCTTGAACTACTGCAAGATGTGGAAGTTTTTCCACTTGTCCTTGCCAAAATAAATATGAGTGAGGTATGTTGGTGGAGTCACCCTCAAGAACTCTCTAGTTTCTCTTCTTCGGGATCCACATCATCTTGATGGGAATCCTTGGGGTTTTAGATGTACTTGATGCAGTAGAACTTGATGTAGACTTGGAAACCCACTTGACCAAGGCCTTTGGAGCTTCTTCAAATGCATCACTCTCCCCTTGAAGCTTGTCCTTGCCTTTTAGCTTGTGGTCTTGTGGTGGAAGATCATCTTGATCTTGTGTTCCGTTGAAGGAAATAGGATCAAACTTCTCTTGTTGAGGAACAAACTTCGTCTTGGGGTATTGATCTTCTTCCCACTCAACTCCATTGACATTGAACTTCCGTTCAAAACCAACACCTTGATTCTTCCGATGCCTTCCTTGCTTGCATACAATTTCCTCAATTTTTTTACTTTTGGCAAGGCTCTTATAAACACCTTTCTCTATAATTCCCTTCAATAAGTTATTTTCTTGCTCAAGTGTAACTTGGTTAAGAGAATCATTAGTGGAATGAAGAGAACTACTAGAAGCAACAATATTGGATTTAGCATGAATATTGTTACTACTAGGAGAAGAATCTTTCTTGTTCTTGTTGCTAGATTTTACTTGTGGCATGTAGGTATACAAGAGTAAATGCTTGGCAATGTAAGAAGAACTTTTCTTATGAAGATCATCATTGATTGCCTTTAAGAACCCATGCTCTTGCTCAAGATTGATCTTTTCAAAGCGTAGTTTCTCATGTGTTTTTAAAAGCTCTCGATAATCTTCTAAGGTAGTTTCATGAGCTAACTTAATAGTGTTTAGTTCTTTAGTTAGACGCTCAATATCCTTCTTATCATCGTCATTCGTTTTATCTTGATTAGCATGATTAATAGCAAATTCATCATAGTTTTCATCACTAGACTTGTCAATAAGTAAATCATCATCACCTAGCAAATAATCTTCATCACTATTGAAATCAACATACTCGGGGTGTGATACCTTGGGGCCTTTAGCCATGAAGCATCTTCCAATTCCTTCATTTGGTGACTCAAATATGTCATAGGAGTTTGTTGACACAAGTGCTAGACCGGCAACACCTTCATCTTGAGTAAATTCAGAGTCGGAGTGATAACTTCTCTCGGTGTGGTGGTCGGAGTCGGAACTGGGTACCCATTCACCAACATGAGCTTGATGTCTTTGTTTTGTGTAGTTGCTTGATGACTTGTCCTTCCTTTCCGAATCCTTGCTTCTGTGAGAGGTTCTTCGTTCGTAGCGATCATCTCTACTCCTTCTCTCTCTTGGAGGTGATTCTTCCCTTTTGCTTCTCCTTTTAGGTGAGTCTTCTCCTCTTTTGTATGGATCCGTACACTCATTGGGGGAGTGTCCGGGTCTTCCACAATTGTAGCAATTTCGCTCACGACTAGAAGATCTTTTAACATTGTAAGACCATCACTTGGAACTCCTTTCATTGTTTCTACTCTTGTAGAACTTATGGAAGTTCTTCACCATTAAGCTCAATTCTTCATTGAAGGTTTGTTTCTCACTTGATGATGGAGGAGTATCACATGAGGCTTTGTAAGCACCACTAGACTTGTTGTTAAGTTCTTGTTTATCCTTGAGTGACATCTCATGAGCAACAATTCTTCCAATGACTTCGGTTGGCTTGAGATCTTTGTAATTTGGCATCATTTGGATCAAAGTGCACACAATATCATATTTTCCATCCAGGGCTCTTAGTATCTTTGTGATGATGAATCTGTCGGCCATCTCTTCACTTCCTAAGCCGGCAATCTCATTTGTGATGAGAGCAAGCCTAGAGTACATTTCAGTGACACCTTCACCATCCGACATTTTGAACTTGTCAAGCTGACTTTGAAGCACATCTAACTTGGATCCCTTGACGGAGTCTGTACTTTCGTGCATTTTAATCAAAGTATCCCAAATTTCCTTTGCATTCTCAAGACGGCTGATTTTGTTGAATTCTTCGGGGCACAATCCGTTGAAGAGGATATCGCAAGCTTGAGCATTGTATTGCAATATCTTCAATTCTTCCACGGTAGCTTCACGATTTGGTTCTCTCCCATCAAGAATTCACCTTGAAGCCAATACACACAACGGCCCAAACGGCGGGGTTATGTCCAAGAATATGCATTTACATCTTATGCTTCCAACTAGCAAAATTAGTACCACCAAAGTAAGGACCTCGGTGGTAATTTCCATTGCTAGACGCCATACTCTCCTAGGTTGTGAAACCAAGGCTATGATCACCAAAGCTATGCAAATCAAGGAAAATGGAGACCAAAGCTCTGATACCACTTGTAGGATCGAAAGTATGTCTAGAGGGAGGTGATTAGACTACTTGACCAAATAAAAATCTAGCCTTTTCCCAATTTCATGTCTTGGCAGATTTTAGCAACATATCACTAGTCAAGCAACCAACCTACACAAGCAATTCTAAGAGTATAGCAGCGGAATGTAAATCATTGCACATGAAAGTAAATGGTAGGAGTTTGGAGGGAGCAAACTAAATGTTGACATGGAGATTTTTGGCGTGGTTCTGATAGGTGGTGCTATCGTACATCCATGTTGATGGAGACTTCAACCCACAAAAGGTAATGGTTGCGCGAGTCCACAGAGGGCTCCACCCACGAAGGGTCCACGAAGAAGCAACCTTGTCTATCCCACCATGGCCATCGTTCACGAAGGACTTGCCTCACTAGGGTAGATCTTCACAAAGTAGGCGTTCTCCTTGCCCTTAGAAACTCCTTGGTTCAACTCCACAATCTTGACGGAGGCTCCCAAGTGACACCTAACCAATCTAGGAGACACCACTCTCAAAAAGGTAATAGATGGTGTGTTGATGATGAACTCCTTGCTCTTGTGCTTCAAATGATAGTCTCCCCAACACTCAACTCTCTCTCATAGATTTGGCTATGGTGGAAAGATGATTTGAGTGGAAAGCAACTTTGGGAAAGGCTAGAGATCAAGATTCTTGTGGTTGGATTGGAATATCTTGGTCTAAACACATGACTAAGTGGTTGTCCAGTATGCTTTGCCTATTACTCTTGAGAGCTGCAAACTCTCTAGACGGTTAGGTGTCAATTTCTTCAGAGACCAAGAGTAATTGTGGTTCTCGAAGAAGAAGTCTGTTAAGGTTTGGAGATCACCTCAAGTATCTACCAGGAGTGGTCGGCATTGGTTGACGAACCAATTGTTGAGGGAATATGTCGAAGAGAGTTTATCTTCTGTGTTAAGTCACAACCCCTTCAACCAGATGTAGTCCTTGTGTAGAAGGACGAACTAGTCGAACAAATACCCTGTCGGCATCGAGCATCACTGGTTTCCTCTGCTACTCATGTTTACATTCAATCTGTTTTCCTTCATGTGACTTGTCTCGACGCATGTTTTAGTTTCCATTTGGTACTTAGTTTTAGCTCACTGTAGTTTGTTTTTCATTCGCTCCGCCACTGGGTTTCGAGAGTTTGGTGAAGAAATTGTAGAACTCCTAGTCACCCCCTCTCGTAGACATACTTCATTCCTACAAAACCCATCCATGATCGTTGCCCCCGCCGGATAGATTGGATCTCGTGGTTCTGGAAGTTGTGGTGGATGGAATTGTGTTTCGTCGATTCTCCTAGCGTTTTTGGGATTTTATAGTATTTGTAGAGCTGAAGGTCGATGGAGAAGCTTCCCGTGGGCCCAACTACACACCAGGACATGCCAAAGGCCTCTAGGGCACCCTGGTGCCAAGTGGATTGCACGGGCTCCTTTAGTGCACTTCCTTGGCCTCCTGGGTATCTTTTGGGCAGAAAAAAATCTCCAAAAAGTTTTGTGGCATTTGGACTCCGTTTGGTATTGATTTTCTGTGAAGTAAAAAACAAGCAAAAAAATAGCAACTGGCACAGGGCACTATGTCAATAGGTTAGTCCCAAAAAATGATATAAAGTTGCTAGTAAATGACTATAAAACATCCAAGAATGATAATTTAATAGCATGGAACAATCAAAAATTATAGATAAGTTGGAGATGTATCAGGCATGACCAATCCATAACTATTCGGACTCACCGAATCTATTTGATTGATCTAAGTTTTTTATCTCGATGAAATCAATTTGGAGAACCTCGGCGTCACTGATATGTTGTAACCGCTCGTAGTTACACGTCTCTGTGCCACCGACAGTAGCTGGGTATATAATCCCACGGGCCCGTACGATTGAAAATTTCTCAAACGCTTCATTCCTGCACCCCCTCTATTGCCGTCGCACCTGTCTCCAGACTTCATCATTGCTTGCAACACACCCTCGCTGTTGGATTGCACCGCCGTCAACGAATTTCCTTCCCTCTATTGCCGCCGTAGGGGATTTGCGCCAAGTTAGGATAAAATCCCGCCCCCTGGTGCTTCTATTTTTCTGATTCTATGCCTAGGGATTCACCATCATTCTTACTACATATGAAAGACTCCTATTGAGAAGATCAATTTCGTAGAATAGAATCGAGCAAAAAATTTAGGGTTAAGTTTCTGCAGAACGAATCTCGGACCCACCGATTTGGAATTTTCAGCATCATCGATTTGGTTTAGGTCATTGCACTAGTTTGTATCGATTCCACCGAGTTGTACTAATCGATTAGATCGAAAACCAGTTTCTGTGAAACCTTAGCATCTCGGCAAGACCGAATCCCATCTCAGCCTCACCGAAGTGATGTGCCAAGTCTCTATCACATGCTTCGGCTTCACCAGAATGTTCAACTCGGTTGATTTGATATTCCTTTTGTGAAAACTTGAAACTAAGTTTTCAACTCAATTTCCTTAAAAAAATATCTGCTTTTTGTGATGACTCATCTACTCTGCCCATACCCATTTATTCACAGGGTCAGTTTGCAAGATGTCAGATACAAGTGATAGTCAGAATTTCATAGAACAACATGCTGATCTCGGTGAAGGATCACGTCCTGAAGGAAGTTTTTATGAGGGAGAAAGGAGTTCTCCAGATCTTCCAAAGGCAACCACCAAAACTAGGATGAAGAGAACCTCAGATGATGAGGATGAGGATTTTGTGGCTAGTGAAGCAACTTCAAAGAAGAAGATAGTGCTTGCAAATGAGTATGGCACAACGGCTAGCTCCAGACCTTCTGCCAGTGCCATAGAGAGAACTTCAGTAAGGAAAGTCCCAATCTCCAAAGTGGACAAAATCGGAGAAGCTGCAGAGAAGGAACCATCCAAGATGAGGAAAGAGAGAAAGAGGTTGGTACATGTGGTTGGTAGAAGACCCAGTATGTATGAAGATCCAGCAGACGAGGAAGAGGAACGGGAAGAGGTGTAGGATTGAAACGATGTCTAGAGGGGGTGATTGGACTACTTGACCAA
Source organism: Triticum dicoccoides (assembly GCF_002162155.2). Taxonomy (NCBI): domain Eukaryota; kingdom Viridiplantae; phylum Streptophyta; class Magnoliopsida; order Poales; family Poaceae; genus Triticum; species Triticum dicoccoides. Next base: position 365,210,169 of record NC_041393.1, on the reverse strand, counting down.
ATAAAAACTTAAACCTTTCCCAATTTCAATTCTTGGCAGATTTTAGCAACTTAGCACAAGTCAAGCAATCTCATGACAATTCAAGCAAGCATGCAAAGAGTATATGAGCAGCGGAAAGTAAAGCATGCAACTTGCAAGAAAGTAAATGTGAGGAGTTTGGAGGGAGCAAACGCAATGTTGACATGGTGATTTTTGGCGTGGTTCTGATAGCTGGTGCTATCGTACATCCACGTTGACGGATACTTCAACCCACAAAGGGTAACGGTAGAGCGAGTCCACAGAGAGCTCCACCCACGAACGGTCCACGAAGAAGCAACCTTGTCTATCCCACCATGGCCATTGCCCATGAAGGACTTGCCTCACTAGGGCAGATCTTCACGAAGTAGGCGATCTCCTTGCCCTTACAAACTCCTTAGTTCAACTCCACAATCTTGATGGAGGCTCCCAAGTGACACCTAACCAATCTAGGAGACAAGTGTGTCCCCAAAAGGTAAAAGATGGTGTATTGATGATGAACTCCTTGCTCTTGTGTTCAAATGATAGTCTCCCCAATTCTCAACTCTCTCTCACTGATTTGGCTATGGTGGAAAGATTATTTGAGTGGAAAGCAACTTGGGGAAGGCTATATATCAAGAGTCTTGTGGTTGGATTGGAATATCTTGGTCTCAACACATCAGTGGGTGGTTCTCTCTCAGAAAATGAATGCTGGGAGTGTAGGCACGTTTTGATGGCTCTCTCCACGAATGAAGAATGGGTGGAGGGGTATATATAGCCTCCACACAAAATGTAACTGTTACACATAGATACCCAAACTCGGTTGGACCGAATGGTAAAACTCGGTCAGACTTATTAATGTGAACATTAGGATTTTTGGTTGGAACGTTACAGTCAACTCGATGGGACTGATGCGCTAGGGTTAGGGCATAACGTAATCTCGATGTGACTGATCACCTGAACTCGGTGGGACTGATTCAGTAATGAGCACATAGGGAGTTGGTCAGGAAAATTTGGTGGGACCGATTCGCTCACTTCGGTAAGACCGAAGTGTTACAAAAATGAAACATGGAGTTTGCATTACAGGCTCGGTGGGACCGATTCGCCCATTTTGGTGGGACCAAAATGTTACAAAAAGGAAATAGTGAGTTTGCAATCCCATCTCGGTGAGAGAGATCCCTATCGGTGAAACTGAAGTGACTAGTGTTTGTGGCAGTGGCTATGTCAAATGAAACTCGGTGGCGCCGGATAGATCAAATCGGTGGGGTCAAGTTTGACTTTTAGGTTTGGGACATATGTGGAAATGAGAAAGTGGTTGATGGTTTTGGAGCATATCGCTAAGCAGTTTGAGCAAGTAAGCCATTAAGCAACACCTCATCCCCTTTTAATAGTATTGGCTTTCCTACTGACTCAATGTGATCTTAAGCTTGTTGCCAATATATGTCATTAGCATTTTGAGGGGTCCACATCTCTAGTCCATGCCATGCCAATCATTGAACTTTCTGAAATGATCATCTTGAAGGAGCATTAGTTCAATGAGCTATATGTTGTTAAGAATTACCAAAACCACCCAGGGATTAGTTGCACTTTCAGTCTCCCCATTTTTTGGTAATTGATGACAACATATAGATCAAAGCTTCGACAAATGATAATAAGAGTGAAATACATTGTCGCTTTGACAAGTATGTGATAAGTAAGAGCTCCCCCTAAATTTGTGCATTATTTAAAATTTTCTTTTGAATGCAAATGCACAATTAAATAGGATCATGGGTTACTCTTCCATGTCACATACATCTTGGTGGAGCGCTCAAAATGGTAAAAATTAGGAACAAGAACTCATCACCAAGGCAAAGTAGTTGCTTTCACCTTCCTCTCTTCTGCTTCTTCGTGCAGCTCTTCAACTGCTGTCTAAATTTTAGTTACCTTCAAGTCAAGATCATAGAATTTGGTTTCAATGATCCTCTCCAAGCTCTCCTAGTTCTGAGTCAGGGTGGACAGTCCTTTCTCAATTATCAAGGTTGCTTGAATAAGATATCCAAGCTGGTCTTGCTTTGACTGGAGGAACACTTCTAAAGCTTCTTCAGCACATGGCATCTTTGCTGCCTTCTTAGCTTTAGCTTTTTGTCTCTTCTCTTGAGCCTCTAGGGATGTTGGATCTTCAGCAGTCATGACAACAGTGTTGTCCTCAAAATCAGGCTTCAAGGGCAGATGCTCTTTGTCCAACAAGTACACTCCCTTGGCTATCTTGGAGTTTATCAACACCTGTATGTGTGGAGCATACCCACATGACCTCTTCTGGTCAGCAGCTATTCTCTTGATTGTCTCAACAATCAAACTCATGACTTCAAACTTCTGGGGCAAATCCAACATCTAAAGCAAATTAATGGAATGTCCTATGATCATCCTGTGATCTCCTGGTTTGGGAAACAAGTTATGCCTCAATATAGTGTTCATTGTGGCCAATCCAGACATTACGTAGTACACTGAGCCTAGCTTGTGAGTCTCAATGGCTTTGTCATGTATCTCCTTGTACATATTTGCCATGGAGTTGTGATCCTTCTTCATCTCAGCATAGACATCAATATCTTTCTCATGCTCCTTGGGGGCTTTTATGAGCTTGCCCACTCATCAACAGTAGACTAGTACCTTGTACCTTCAGTCATCCACACAATCTTCTCATCAGGATAGAAATGAGGTGTGGAGTAAAACTGTATAATGAGCTCATCATTCCATTTGGTCAACTTCTGACAAACAAACTTGTCAACACCATTGATCTTGAAGCTCTCATGCACTCCTGGGAAGTGATATTCATTTTCATCAATATACTCCCAATAAACCCACTTCATAGCACTGACAATGGGCTTCTTGTCAAGCAGCACTGTCTCATAGAAATCTTGCTATTCTTTGGTGAGGAATCTATAGTCCACAGATGTCCTTCTCCTCACTGCATATAGATCAGCTTGTATCCAAAATCTGAGACCTGCATCTTTTATTTCTTTCATATTCTCAGCCACTGGATGAATGTCATCATGGTCTAGAATTTATGGCTTGAGTTTCCTAAGCACTTGGTCTTCATCATCTTCTTCTTCAACCTCAGGCACTGGGGCCTTGTTCTTCTCTGCAACATGGATGTTACTGGTGCTCCTCTTGGGTGCACTCTTGGAGGCTTGAGCTGAAGCTTTGGGGGCTGTCTTGGGCTTTGAAGGAGCAGCCCCAGACTTGATGGCAACCCCCATCGGCTTTTGTGACTTAGCAGGAGGTGCTGGTGCAACATCCTCTTCTTCCTCTTCCTCCTCATCAGAAGAATGCTTCTCAAATTTTGCCATGGGATCCACTTTCTTGTACCATCTCCCTCTCTTTCTTTCCTTTTTCTTGCCCTCTCCAGCAGCCTCTCCAACAGTTGATTTGGATGTTTCCATAGTGGAGGCTCTGGCCTTTGACATGGGACTCTCCTGGCAGGTGCTTTCTTGTGATGTCCTGGCTTGGTAGAAGCAGCAACAACATATTCCTTCTTTAGCACCTTCTTCTTTGAGACGACTTCTTCAACCTCAAAGTCATCATCCTCAGAGTATGAAGTTTTTTTCTTCCTCTGCCTAGTCTGGGCCTTAGGCAGGTTGCTTGGTGTGCTCCTGCTACCCTCATCATAGCTACCAGAGGGACTAGTGCCCTCACTCAAGTCCATCTGCTCCTTTGACTTGTTCTGACTATCACTTTGATCATACATACTGCACTGCAAACTGAGAGCTGACCCTGTGAATTGTTGTAGATGAGATAGAGTAGATGAGTATCACAAAGTGCAGAGTTTTTGCAAAAAGAATGAGTCAAAAACTTAGTTTTAGTTTTCTACAGGAAGCATTTCGGAGCTACGGATTTGTAAATCTTGGTGACACCGAAGAAACTTTGGAGTCTAAACTAGTGGCATCGGTCAGACCGAGACCCAGTTCGGTGACTCCGAGTTTGGGTTTCACAAATTCCTGATTTCGGCACACCGATTTGCAATTTTCGGTCAGACCGAAAATCACATGTGCAATGGCCTAAGCCAAATCGATGAGACCGATTTCTACAATTCGGTCGGTCCGAGATGAGTCCGGCGGAAACCTAACCCTAAATTTTCAAATCAAAACTAATCTAAAGGATGTTTTCTGTGGATAGATTGATCTCATACTTCGAAAGAAACATGGCATTGCCTTTGTGCTAAGAATCGGAGTTAAACGAATGCACAAAGCGTCGAAATCATACCCTAACTTGGCGATGTTCTTGCTACGATGGCAACGGAGGTGAAGATTTCCGTTGATGGCGGCGGAGACGAGCGGTGGGAGGTCGCAGGCAATGAGAGGACGGTCCAAAGACCCAAGGCGGCAGAGCAGGACACGCGCAGGGCAAAGAGGTTTTGGAGGATTTTCCAAAATTTGACCCATCGATATATATATCCTGGCACTGTCCGTGCGAGCGAGTGGAACAACCCGGTGGCACCGAGATGCAGAATCGCAAGCGGTTACTGCAACTCGTTCTGATCGAATTGTTCTAATCGGTTGCATCGAGATTGAAAACTAGATCAACCCAGTGAACTCGGTGTGACTGAAATGGATGGATCGGTCAGACCAAAATGCACAGAGAGGTTTTGGAAGTTTATGTCTATGACAAATCGAGACTCCGAGTGCTCCTCACCCAGAGGGTTTGAATTTGACTTAGATCAAATTTGTGATGTAGCATGAAAAGAGTTTGAGAAGAGAAAAGCATAGATAGCTAGAGGAAGTTCTTAGGCATTCTTGTCCATCCATTTGGCAAAATAAGAAGATCCAAACAATCAAAGCAACAAATGGATGTCCTCGGATGAGAAAAGTATGCAACCAACATGCTCACACAATAAAATGGCAAATGAAATATGTGGGAAAGCATGCACAATCACTCGAGAATCTATCAAGCAATTGGCGATGACTAGGTCATCTATATATGAGTATATTGACTTAGGAGTCAAATTAGAACATTTGATCATAGGTTATACTCATCGTTTAAGAACAAGTGGGTTACCACTAAGCATTGTTGTGTTCACACCATTAGAGTTGCTTTAGCTCAATTCTTAGACTAGAGCTCCCCCTATATGTGATATCCCCCCTGAAGAGGGATGAACTAACCTTGGGTTTTGTCGATGATAACTTCATGTAGATGTTGAAGATGTGGATAATCATTGTTCATGTAGATCCTTGATTAAAGAAATAATTTATGAAGTGTGAATGCTAGGAGGTGCACAAGTTTGATCAATGATAATTTCAATCACCTTTTCTAGCATCATTATATGTCATCACAGTAGCTCATCTCATAAAACTTTTCATGATCAAGTAACAAGCTATTCACATGTTAAAGTATAGATCATAAACTTTCTTGAAAACTAAAAATAAATGCTCTTAGTCATCAAACAATTGCAATTCATCTTATTTTTTGGAAGGTTCTATGTAAGAGATTTGATTTAGCAAATCCCACATACTCAACTATCATATAGTCTTTCACAATTGCTAACACTCATGTGATATTTATGGGTTCAAAGTTTTAATCGGACACCGAGAAAGATAGGGCTTATAGTTTTGTCTCCCAACCTTTTACCTCCAGGGTAATGTCAACAAAAATACTTTATGAAAATCTACATCCAAGTGGATATATAAATCCAGATCGCTCCAACACAAAGTGCTTGCCAAAGGAAAAAGTGTAAAAAGGAAAGGTGATGATCACCATGACTCTTGTATAAGGGTAGAAGATAAAGTAAAAGATATGCCCTTCGCAGAGGGAAGCAGAGGTTGTCATGCGTTTTTAAGGTTGGATGCACAAAATCTTAATGCAAAAGAATGTCACTTTATACTGCCTCTTGTGATAGAGACCTTTATTATGCAGTCTGTCGCTTTTATTTCTTCCCTATCACAAGTTCGTATAAAGCTTATTTTCTTTGGACTAATAGATCATACATATTTAGAGAGAAATTTTTATTGCATGCACCGATGACAACTTACTTGAAGGATCTTACTCAATCTATACGTAGGTATGGTGGACTCTCATGGCAAAACTATTTTAAGGGATGTTTGGAAGCACAAGTAGTATTTCTACTTGGTGCAAAGAATTTGACTAGCATTAGAGGGAAAGGCAAGCTCAACATGTTGGATGATCCAAGACAATATACTTTATTTCGGATATAAGAAAACATAACCCATTATGTTGTCTTCCTTGTCCAACATCAACCTTTTAGCATGTCATATTTTAATGACTGCTCACAATTACAAAAGATGTCCAAGATAGTATATTTATATGTGAAATCTCTCTTCCTTCAATATTTTTTCATGAATTGTTCAAGTGACCAACTCTGCGTTTGCTAACTTTCAATAATTTTACTACCTATAATTATTACGTGTGAAGTCATTACTCCCCATGGTATAAGCATATGAAACATATATAAATTCAGATTTATGATATTCAATTCATTCAACCATTTACTCATAGGATATACATGAAGCGCGTGAGTAAATTACAAACTACTCCGAAAAGATATAAGTGAAGAACACTGAGTAGTCAAATAATTAACTAGCCATGGGAGGATTCTTTTTCATTCAAGATTTAAGATCCAATGATTTTATTCAAACAGCAAGTAAAATGTAAAATACGCTCCAAGAAAAACACGTATTATGTGACGAATAAAAATATAGCTCCGAGTAAAGTATACCGATACTTTTGAAGACGAAAGAGGGGATGCCTTCCGGGGCATCCCCAAGCTTAGGCGCTAGAGTCTTCCTTGAATATTACCTTGGGGTTCCTTGGGCATCCCCAAGATTAGGGTCTTTCCTCTCCTTATTCTCCTCATATCAATATCTCACCCAAAGCTTGCAAACTTCAATCACACAAAACTTAATGGAACTTCGTGAGATAGGTTGGTATGATAAAGAGTAAACCATTCACTGTGGTACTGTCAAATACAAGGTTCATAATTGTTCTCACACAGTTCCTACTGTACCATATCATTTATACAATTTATATTGAGAAAAATAAGCCATAGAAACTAGAAAACAAGCAAAGTATGCAATGAAAACAGAATCTGTCAGAAACAGAATAGTCTGCAATGATCAGAACAACAACCATACTTCTTCTACTCCATAAATTATGAAATAAATTTGTGGAAGTGAGGAATTTGTCTATTAATCTTCTTAAAAAGAATGAACTCAAAAATACTCTTCTATAAAAAAGGGCAGCTAATCCCGTGAGCGCAAATTTTCTGTTTTTTACAGCAAGATCACATTAACTTTCCCCCAAGTCTTCCCAAAGGTCTTACTTGGCAATTTATTGAAGAAAATCTATAAAACATTATTACTACAGTAGCTTAATCATGTAAACACACAAAGACAAAAAGGGTAGATATTGGGTGGTCTCCCAACAAGCGCTTTTCTTTAATGCCTTTTAGCCAGGCATGATGTTTCAATGATGCTCACATAAAAGAAAAGAATTGAAACATAGAGAGAGCATCATGAAGAATATGACTAGCACATTTAAATATAACCCACTTCCTATGCATAGGGATTTTGTGAGCACATAATTTTTTATCATAACATTTATTTTTAGGTTGTGGGTTATCAAGATCAACAGCCGATTCTATTTCCACATCATTATCTAGTTGGTTATCATTGTCTAGTTGAGTTCTTCATGAACATCATCATTATATTTTTCATTATCACTAGATGAATGTTCATTACCAGATCGAGTTTTAGCATCAGAAATAGAAACATTGTTATCATTATCAGGAGGTTTTTCTATTTCAGGTTCACTAGAGGCATGCAAAGTCCTATCATTTTTCTTTTTCTTCTTCTTTTTAGAAGGACTAGGTGCATCAATGTCAATTCTTTGAGAATCATGTTCAACTCTTTTAGGATGTCTCTCAGGATAAAGTGGTTCCTGAGTCATTCTACCTCCCCTAGCCAGCCATTACTTTAACAATGTGATCATTTATATTATTATTGATTTCATCAAGCAGTTCTTTTTGAGATTTAGTGACTTGTTCTAGTAGGGTTTGAACCATAGAAGCATGTTTTCCTACACCTCTTACATCATTAGTGATTTTGAATAACAAGTCACTCAAGCGAGCAATCATATTGGAGTTGTATTTCAATTGTTTCATAACATTTTCATTGAAGTGATCTTGTTTTCTAATGTAGTTGTCAAACTCATAAAGGCATTGACTAGGTTGTTTATTGTAAGGGGTGTCACCGTCATCAAATTTAATTAAATAATTTACCTCTACAACCTTTGGTGGTGGTGTGTCAAGTCCATGTATTTCTTCAATAGGAGGTAATTTTTTAACATCCTCTGACCTTTTTCCTTCATACATTTCTTTGCCTCTTGCATATCTTCACGACTGAAATATAAGACACCCCTCTTCTTCGAATTGGGTTTAGGCGGTGATTCGGGAAAAATCCAATCATCATAATTTTTCAATATGTTATTCAATAATTTCTCGGTGTTTCAATAGTTCATTCCCTGCAAACACAACCAACACAACTATCTAGGGAGTCCCTAGAAGCATCGGTTAGTCCATTATAGAAGATATCAAGTATTTCATTTTTCTTAAGAGGATGATCAGGCAAAGCATTAAGTAATTGGAGAAGCCTCCCCCAAGCTTGTGGGAGACTCTCTTCTTCAATTTGCACAAAGTTAAGTATTTCCTATAAGGCAACTTATTTCTTATGAGCAGGAAAATATTTTTCAAAGAAGTAATAAATCATATGCTGGGGACTACACACACAACTAGGAGCAAGAGTATTGTACCATATCTTCGCATCACCCTTTAATGAGAAGGAAAATAATTTGAGGATATCATAAAAGTGAATCTTCTCATCATGAGAAAATAGGATGGATATATCATTTAATTTAGTAAGGTGTGCCACAACAGTTTCAGTTTCATAGCCATGGAAAGGATCAGATTCAACCAAAGTAATTAACTCTTAGTCAACAGAGACTTCATAATCCTTGTCATCAACAAAGATAGGTGACGTAGCAAACTTAGGATCACATTTCATTCTAGCATTCAAGGATTTCTCCTTTAGTTTGCATAGTAATTTCTTAAGATCATCTCTATCATTGCAAGCAAGAAAATCTCTAGTTGTTTCCTCATCCATAACATAACCTTCAGGTATCTTAGGTTATTCATATCTAGGAGAGCTAGGCCTAATAGGTGTTTCAAGATTTTTAGTTTCAAGTACTTCTTTAGTTTCAATAGTTTCATCAGTTTCTGCATTCTCAATATCTTTAGCTCTAGCAATTTGTTCATCAAGAAATTCACCTAGTGGCATATTATCATCAAGCAAGGTACTAACATCATCATGATTAGCATTCATAATAGAAGTAGCATCATCAATAACTTGCGACATATCAGGATTGATAGCATGTGGTGGTGTTGCAAGTCTACTTAAAACAGAAGGTGAATCATGTGCAGAGTGCGATGGCAGTTCCTTACCTCCCCTCGTCACAGAGGGAATGATCTTGGATTTTGTATCCTTCAAATTCTTCATAGTTATATATAGATAATAATCCCAAGTGACTCAACAAATATAGCTATGCTCCCCGGTAACGACGCCAGAAAAAGGTCTTGATAACCCACAAGTATAGGGGATCGCAAGAGTTTTCGAGGGTAGAGTATTCAACCCAAATTTATAGATTTGACACAAGGGGAGCCAAAGAATATTTGCAAGTATTAGCAGTTGAGTTTTCAATTCAACCACACCTGGAGATTAAATATCTGTAGCAAGGTGATTAGTAGCACAGTAATATGATAGTTTTGATAGCAGTAGCAACAACAATAGTAATGGTAATAGTGATAGCAATGATTTTGTAGCAAGTGTATCCGTAACAATAACAGTAGTAACTTAGCAAGAACCATATATAGGAAATTCATAGGCATTGGATCGGTGAATTTGTTGGGTGATATCATATAACAGTCATAACCTAGGGTGACAAAAAACTAGCTCCAGTTCATAAATATAATGTAGGCGTTTATTCCGTAAATAGTCATACGTGCTTATGAAAAGAACTTGCATGAAATCTTTTGCCCTACCCTCCCGTGGTAGCGGGGTCCATAAGGAAACTAAGGGATATGAAGGGCTCCTTTTAATAGAGAACGAAACAAAGCATTAACACATAGTGAATACATGAACTCCTCAAACTACGGTCATCACCGGAAAGTATCCCGACTATTGTCACCCCGGGGTTTACGGATCATAACACGTAATAGGTGAATATGACTTACAAGATCGGATCTACAACATAGATATAATGGTAAAAACATAAACAGATCATATTTGAAATCATGGCACCCGGGCGCAAAGTGACAAGCATTAATCATGGCAAAGTCATAACACCATCAATCTCAGAACATAATTGATACTAGGGATCAAGACCTAACAAAACTAACTTGATTATATGATGAATCTCATCCAACTCCTTACCGACCAGCGAGCCTATGAAGGAATTACTCACTCCCGGTCGGGAGCATCATGGAATTGGCGATGGAGGAGGATTGGTGATGACGAAGACCCCCCTCTCTGGAGCCCTGAACGGACTCCAGATCTGGCCTCCCGATGAAGAACAGGAGGTGGTGGCGGCTCCGTATCGTGAAACATGATGAAACTTTCTCCCTCATTTTTTCTCCAAAAATAGGATTTTATAGCATCGGTATCAGGGTCTGCGGGGCCACCAGGTGGGCACAACCCACCTGGGCGTGTCTAGAGGGGGCGCCCTGGTGGGTTGTACTCACCCAGGGGCCCCCCTCCGGTTGTTCTTGGCTCCAGTATTTTTTATATATTCTAAAGTAATTCTCCAAAAAGTTTCGTTCCGTTCGAGAACTTTTATTTCTGCACAAAAACAACTCCATGCTAGTTCTGTTGAAAACAACGTCAGTCGGGTTTGTATCATTCAAATCATGCAAATTAGAGCCAAAACAAGAGCAAAAGCTTCAGGAAAAGCATGTGGATCTCCTCCGGCTATCCGTACGTGAGACAGCTCCCCACAGGTGCATCACGAGCCCGAAGAGACTAGTTGGGAGGGCCTCGGTAGGCCATAACATGATGCAGAGGTCCTGTAGGGCTAGCCTCACCATCTGGAGTAGCTCCGCCAGCTGCTTCATTTGATTATTCAATAGCTGCGACACCGGAGACCACAGGAACTGCCCTAGAAGGCCTTCTCCACCTCGTTGAGGGAGTCCTAGATTAAGGGGTCCTCGAATGGCCGGACTATTAATATGAGCCGGACTGTTGGGCTATGAAGATACAAGACAGAAGACTTCTTCCTATGTCCGGATGGGACTCTCCTTTGCGTGGATGGCAAGTCTGGCCTTTGGATATGTAGATTCCTTTCTCTGTAACTGACTATTTACAACCCTAGTCCCCTCTGGTGTCTATATAAACCAGATGGTTTAGTCCATAAGGCAAATCATAACCATATAGGCTAGACTTCTAGGGTTTAGCCATTACGATCTAATGGTAGATCAACTCTTGTAACACTCATATTCATCAAGATCAATCAAGCAGGAAGTAGGTTATTACCTCCATAGAGAGGGCCCGAACCTGGGTAAACATCGTGTCCCCCGCCTCCTGTTACCATCGACCTTATACACACAGCTCGGGACCCTCTACCCGAGATCTGCCGGTTTTGACACTGACATTGGTGCTTTCATTGAGAGTTCCGTTGCATCGTCGCCAAAAGGTTTGATGGCTCCATCAATCATCTACAACAATGCAGTCCAGGAGGAGGTTTTCTCACCGGACAGTTCTTCATGTTCGGCGGCTTCGCAGTGCGGGCCAACTTGCTTGGCCATCTAGAGAAGATCGACAGCTACGCCCCTAGCCATCAGGTCATGTTTGGAAGCTTGAATTACGTTGCCGAAATCCACAGAGACTTGATGTTCGACGGATTCGAGCCCATGACAGCCGCTCCCTGCCGCCATGATGGACATGACCAAAATCTGACATCAGACCATGCCCAGGAGATAGCGTCTATAACTGTTCTAGCCTTAGACCCGGAGCAGATTGCATTGTCCGGGGACGGGAAGCTCGACCCCGCCATGGAAGCCGCAGACTCAGCGGTGTTAGAGTCGCACACAGATCCAACTTTGAGTGGGCCCTTTGTCTCCGGAACCTCAGATTTGTCGCCGGCCATAGGTTCCGAACTGTGTGCATCCACGCCCATCAAACCTGATCAGGCGTCGATCATTGAGTTCAGCTCCGCGGATATCTTCCGGCACTCACCTTTGGGCGATGTGCTGAACTCATTAAAATCCCTCTCCTTGTCAGGATACTCTTAGCCGAAATATATTCGACTTGAATTGGAAGCTGATAAATTTCTCTTCCCACCCACCACCCACTGCATAGCCACTATCGAAGACTTAACCAACATGCTCGATTACGACTCCGAAGACATCAACTATATGGACGACGATGCCGGAGAGGAGCAGGCACAACAACCACCGCTTAGAGGGCGCTGGACAGCCACCTCCTCGTATGACGTATACATGATGAATACACCCAAAGAGAACAACGGCGATAACAAAAAGGAACCAGTCGAAGATAAACCTCCTGAAGTATAGCCCAAGCACCGATGTCAGCGGCGCCGCTCTAAACCATGCCGTGCAAAAAGCGGCAACACCGGCACAGGAAAAAAATACTCCAGACGATGCCGAAGACAATGAAGACCCCATTGAGCCAATCTCCAAGAAGGATGAACGAGAAGATGGGCGAGTTAGCCCTGATGACCAGGCCATGAATGAAGACTCGGAGGACAGTAACTACCTTCCGCTCTCCGAGGACGAGGTGAGCCTTAGCGATGAAGACTTTATCGTGCTTGAGGAGCCCGTTGATCAGGAGCGCTTTAAGCGCCGGCTAATAGCCACCCCAAGGAGCCTGAAAAAGAAGCAGCAGCAGCTTCAAGCTAATCAAGATCTGCTCAATGATAGATGGACTAATGTCCTAGAAGCCGAAAAATACGGCCTCGAGCGCCCAACCAAAATTTACCCGAAGCACAAATTTTTATCCCAATTTGAAGACGAGGCGCTGGAGGTCGTCCTACCAGCGCATAATGCGGCTGACCGATCACCACATGGCAGGGATAAAGCGGCAACTCAAGCCGAACACCAGCCCGCACTACCTTGCCGTAAAAAGAGAGACACAACAGCTCAGGATACACATATGACCTGCGACATGACTTGGAAAACAGAGCAAGTCAGATCAGATCGATCTATAGATCTCGGGGGGTGCACCGATGCGCGAAGTTGGCCATCTGGTCGGACGAGACAAACATAACCGCGCCCAGGCCAAAGACCGCAGACGAACTCCTTCCGAACTACGCCGCGATGTGGCCCGACATAGAAGCGCCGCACACCCCATTTGCTTCACTGATGAAGTAATGGAACACGAATTCCCGGAAGGGTTTAAACCCAGGAATATCGAATCATGCGATGGAACAACAAACCCCGCAGTATGGATTGAAGATTTCGTCCTCCATATCCACTTGGCCCGCGATGATGACATCCATGCCATCAAATACCTCCCACTAAAACTAAAAGGACCAGCGCAGCACTGGCTGGACAGCCTCCCTGAGAACTCCATGGGTAGCTGGGAAGAATTGGAAGACGCCTACCACGATAACTTCCAAGGTACATATGTTCGACCTCCAGACATCGATGACCTAAGCCACATCATCCAGCAGCCCAGGGAGTCTGCCAGAAAACTCTGGACTAGATTCTTATCAAAAAGAACCAAATTGTCAACTGTCCGGACGCCGAAGCCCTTGCGGCCTTTGAACATAGCGTCTGAGATGAGTGGCTCGCCCGCCACCTTGGTCAAGAAAAACCAAGATCCATGGCTGCCCTTACCACTCTGATGACCCATTTTTGCGTGGGAGAAGATAGCTGGCTCGCTCGTAGAAGCAACAACACTGATGATCCGGGTATTTCCAAAGTTCGAGATGGCAACGGTAAGCCACGACACAATAAAAACAACCATCACAACAACAATGGAGGAGCGCAAGACACGGTGGTCAATGCTGGATTCAGTGGTCCTAAACCCGGTCAGCGAAAAAAGCCATTCAAGGCAAACAAAGACGGACCATCCAATTTAGACAAAATACTGGATCGGCCCTACCAAATTCATGGCCAGATTCATGGCACCCCCGTCAAACCAGCCAATCATACCAATAGGAGTTGTTGGGTTTTTAAACAAGTCGGGAAGGTTAATGCCGAACACAAGGTAAAGGGGCCACCTAGCGACAGCGATGAAGAAGGGACTCACCAACCGAACACCGGGGGTCAGAAACAATTCCCCCCCGAAGTACAGATAGTCAACATGGTATACGCGACGCACATCCCTATAGGGGACGGCAAGCGCGCGCTCAGGGACGTCTACGCGATGGAGCCGGCCACCCTAAAATTCATCCCATGGTCGTCCCACCCGATCACCTTCGATCACAGCGATCAACCGACCAGTATCCGTTATGGAGGTTCAGCCGCACTGGTCCTCGATCGAATCATTGATGGATTCCATCTGACGCGAGTCCTCATGGACGGTGGCAGCAGCCTGAACCTGCTCTATCAGGATACAGTGCGCAAAATGGGTATTGATCCCTCAAGGATCAAGCCCACTAAAACTACCTTTAAAGGAGTCATACCAGCTGTAGAGGCCCGTTGTACGAGCTCAATCATACTGGAGGTGGTCTTCTGACCCCCGGACAACTTCCGAAGTGAAGGGTTGGTCTTCGATATTGTCCCTTTCCCCAGTGGCTATCACGCACTATTCTAACGAACCGCATTCACTCGCTTTAATACGGTCCCGCATTACAATTATCTCTAGCTCAAGATGCTCGGTCCACGCGGCACCATCACGATAAAAGAAAGTGATGAACGCTCCCTCCTTATAGAGGAGCATACTACGACTACTGCGGCCAAAGTACAAAGCGGCCTTATCAAGCCGCACATTTCGTCGACCATCAAGCCGCCGGTCCCCATTAGACGGGACCAATCAATATCAGAGCTGAATTAGCAGTTCGGTCTCTGCCGTCCGCCCCATATAGTCATGAAGTCTGCCCCGTACGCATAATTATACACTTAAAATACCTTGGTTACTGGAGGAGGCACAATGCAGACAGACACATAATACTATTCGCACTTTCATAGTATTTTTCTTTTTCTAACTGTAGCGACCCGATCTCAGACGGTCAAGTCTCTGTGCTTAAGTGTCATCCCTGGATCGGTATGCTGACACACACAATACTTGAGGATTTATAATAGAGGTAAATCACATGTATAAAGTAACATAAATACTATTACCTCAATCCATAAAGCAGAAGAAACAACAAGGTTGTGGATTCCCATCAACACCAACGGCAAAGTTGAGTGTAGAAATCGTAACCCTAACGTATCACTTACTCGTCGTAAGATTCCTGCAACATGAGACGTTGCGGCCATATAGGTCAGTACATTGAATGTACTAGCAAATTCACACCATAGGATAAATGATGAATAATAGCTATCACTACATGCATATTTGGCTGATGGAAAGCTCTAAGTTTATTTTTGCATAAAGCCAGTTTTTCCCTACAACAAAGGAATATATTTTATTTAACTAAACAGTTGGTTGATAAATATTCAGAAGGTTCCTCCAACTCAATCCCAAATTAACATCAATAACCCAACAAATTATTTAAGTAATGTGATGAGATCAAAATGATAATCCAAGAACCAGATACTCAAGATGTCCATAACCGGGGACACGGCTAATCATGATTAGTTTGTACACTCTGCAGAGGTTTGCGCACTTTTCCCCACAAGACTCGATCTCCTCCGTTGGATTTCTCGCACTACATGGTGTTTGAGAAACGGATGACCGAGACACAGTTTTTCAGAAGCATTAACTCTTTACTCTGGGTAGACAGTACCACCTACACCCCCTACATCTGCTAGTCTACCTCTTCAAGAGCTCATGCAACATACTCAACTATGCCAGAGCCCATAATGGCTTGTGGCTGCACACGAAAGTTTCTAGCATGAATAATCTTATGATCCCCTTGAGCCTGGGTGGCATTCCATAGGGTAATCACACGGGTCCTCCGGGATTCCCTTGGGCAAGCACTGGGTTCTCCAGGTGCCCGGGCAAACCACTGGGTGCTCCAGGGTGCCCCTACCATTCCACCCAGATGTGTGTTAAAGTAGCCACCTTAAGTTAACCATTAATAATAACTCTCACATCGGTCATGAATCACTCAAACCAAACAACGTCTACGAGCATAGCATAGCAGTATAAACAAAAGGTTGTAACTCCCAGGGGTTTTGACATTGTCGGATGTTGGGTTATGGCAGGCCCTTAAGGTTCGAACTTTGGGGTGCGCACGAAGATCTTCCCCCTACCGATCCACGTCCGATCGCCTCGTGAGAATTTAAGCTAAAATGATGAACAACACAAGTGACACGAGACTTATACTGGTTCAGGCCACCGATGTGGTGTAATGCCCTACTCCAGTATGTGGTGTGGTGGATTGCCCCAGGGGCTGATGATGAATAGTACAAGGAAAGAACAGCCTCGCGAGAGGTGTTCTTGAGCTGGTGCGATGAACTGCTTGGGTGAGTTCGATCGCCTCTTAGATGCCGATCTGATCCCCTCCCTACTGTGTTGGCCAGTCCTATTTATAGAGGCCCTGGTCCTCTTCCCAAATATTGAGCGGGAAGGGCGCCAACAACGGCCATTTTGAAGGGGAACATCTAGTACAAGTTATCCTGAGTAAAGTTGGTCTTCGGCTGCCAAAGGCACTGGCGCTGACGCCGTCCTGGGCTCCATGGTGACCTCCATCCTGCCGCTCTCCTGGTCTTGGTCTCGTTGCAGTGAAATGGCAACCTTTGCCTGATGCCTCGGTACTCCACGCCTGTACTTGCCCCCTTTGCACCGAAAAGCAAACAAGGACACTACACAGGTCGGCGCCCGCCTGGCCTTGATCGTCATGGCTTGCGTCACAAGCACCTCGCGAGGTACCCTGCCTTGATCTCTCCGCCTCCTCGCGAGCCTGCCTGGCGAGGCCGATCCCGAAGAAGTCTTGCATCGTCCGCCCCGCGAGGCTTGGCCCCTCACGAGGGTCTTGAGTCTTGAGATGATGAAGATGGGCTGTACTGGGCCACCACTCGAGCCACGCCCCAGGCATCAGGCAGGCAAGTCTGGGGACCCCCATTCCCAGAACACCGACAGTAGCCCCTGGGCCCAAGGCGCGCTCGAACTTGGCTTAGAGGAGAAGCGAAGGGGCAAGTGCGGAGCATCACAGGCCCCATCATCCTGCGGCCTTAGGCGCCGCGTGGCGGTTGATTGGACGTGGGCGTCTCCGCTTTCCCATGCTGCCTCAGCAACTGCTCGAATGACAAAAGGCTGGCCCGGGGTTAGCCTTACCTTCATTACTCTCGTCCTCCTTGCTCCAGATCCCCTTTCTGGCTCTTCGCCCTCCTGCCTCCAAAATCTCCAGATTCACCGCATTCTTTTTCCTCCGGTGAATGATGGCTCCCTGCAAGACCCCGGCTGGGGCTGCATCGGCCTAGTATTCGCCGGCCCTGGTCTCTCCCAACGTGACAGAGAAGAATCTGGCCCTCACGCGCCAGATGGCGGCGTCGCAGATCAACGAGATGGGGGAGACTGCGCTCCGGCTTTGCTCTGCCCGGCTAGAGGACAAGAGGAGCACCTTCTACCCCTTCTTCATGAGCGCCGTTATCGCTGGTTTGGTCCCTCCTTTCTCCGAGTTCTTCCTTGCCGTCCTTCGCCAGTATCAGTTGCATGCTCTGCATATCCATCCCAACTCCATCCTTCTACGGTCGATCTTCGCCTACTACTGTGAGGCGCAGGTCGGGGTGGTGCCCTCTATGGCCTTGCTGCGCCACTTCTTCTCCCTCCGAGTCTGCGACGGCAATATCTCGGCGTGCGCGAGCTTTGTCACGTACTCCAAGTCCAACACCATCTCGAAGGCCGGGAAGAGGGCCGAGGGATTCCGGAGCAAGTGAGTCATGGTGGACACCAGGTGCCACAACCCCCTGCTGGAGCTGCCCACAAAGCAGCCTGAGGCTGTTGAGGCGTGGTCGCGCGTGAAGCTTCATTATCGGCAGGTGAAGCTAGTGCTATAGAAGATGAACACCGACCTGAGGCCGGGCAGTATGAGGGCGGCGAAGCTGACCGGGGCCTCGCTCCTGAGGGAGTTACTGTCGCACCGGGTGGCCCCTCTTCTGGCGCAATCGCGCCCGCTGTGGAGGCTCGCAGACGCGGACATCGTCCTCCGCCTGAGCTTGGACGCACTGAACGACGAGGATCTAACCACGACCCTCCGCTTCTTGGTTGGAGAGGAAGTGGCAGGCCTGATGGATGCTTCGGTCCCATTGTTCCTTCGTGATGACTGGAAGCTGGTGGTGGACACCATGCCCACCTTCGACGGGGTCGGTCTGGTGCCAGCGGAGCATCCTAAGGGCTAGGTGGCGACGGTGATAGTGAACCTGTCCTCTAGTGAATCCAGCGGAGAAGAGGAGGGAGATGACGACGAGGACGAGGAGCGTGACTCGGAGACGACCTTCGAGGGGACGGGGGCGACTTCCCCCTGCCGCCGGTCCAACGCCCTCTGCTCCATGCCTGACGACGACGAGTCCGGTGCCAGGCAAGGAGGGGAGGACGCGCCCCTGGTCCCGAGGAAGGACAGGTCTGGGCTGATCTCCCGAGGGTCTTCCCCAGCCCCCGCGTCGGCCGAGGCCAACTCTAGCCCTTCAGGTGCACCTTCCTCTATGGCCGGGCCTCCCGAGGCTCAGCCCCACAAGAGGCTTTCAGGCTTCAAGCTTGCCCGGAGTCCATGGGATCCCGCGGCAGTCAACCGGTAAGTACTCGAACTTTTCCTTGCTCCTGTTTTTTCGCCGTCGAGGCCTGACATCTTCCATTGGGTAGGCTGCTACCTGCAGCGAAGAGGCTGAAGGGTAGCACGGCGACCCCGCCTGGTACGGGCTCGTCGGCCGTGCCTTCACTCGTGGGGAAGGGAGGCGACGGGGCCCGAACGTCCCCTGCCCGATCATCCTCGCGAGGCCAGCAGGGGCGCTCCGGCGAGGGGTCAACCCCTGTGACCCCGCTGACTCTGGAGGTGCCCGTGCTTGATGTTGTTGCCGAAGTTGCCAGGGCTCAGGAGGTTCCTGCCTCCCAGGCCGTGATCACGCTGCCATCTTCTCCTCCTACTCCGCCGGCTCCTGTCTCCTCTGCCTCTTCCGCTGCCTTGGACCGTGCTGTCGACGAGCTGAGTCGGCTACGGGAGGATCTTCGGAGCGCGGATCCCCGCCAGGTGGCCGAACGCCTGGAGTTGGTCTCCAGCTAGGCTCGCTCTGACGCCTCCGTCCGAGTGGCGCTGAGGCAGGCTGTGACGGCTTCCAAGGAGGGAAAGCAGGCCACCTCCCAGGCCATGGCCGCTCGCGACACGGCATTGAAGGTTGCTTCAATCATCAAGGGCCGCTGCGAGACGCTGGAGGTCGAGCTACAAGGGCTGCGTGATGAGCTCGCCAAGGAGATTCACGACCGACAGGTGAAGGAGGAGGAGATGAAGGCTCGAGAGGCTGCTGTCAAGGACCGCGACGCCGAACTCTCAGCCGACCATGACCGGCTGAAGACGCTGGAGCAGGCGCTGAAGACGGAGAGGGTCAAACTGGATGCCGAGGCGAAGGTCTTGGCCGAGGACCGCGCGGCCTTCGCGCGATTTGAGGAGAGGGCTCGCATAGCGCTGAAAACGCTCTACGACGGGGGCCTGGAGAAACCGCTGGCCGGGGCCAAGGAATGCCCCGCTAAGCTGGTTCCCTTCCCCACCGAGGCACTTGAGGAAGTCGTAATTGGCATCGGCCCCATGGCTGAAGTCGAGGCTCGCGTCCTTTCCTCCGCAACGCTGACGCGGATCCTCAGCCACGTCTACCTCCGCAACCCTGACGCCAACCTCGACGACCTGCTAGAGCCCGTAGACGCCAAGCGCTCCGCAACTGCTGTCGAAGCCGTCAAGGGTCGAGCAGAGGCCTTGCTGTCGAAGTTCCGCGCCTTCAACAACACGCCCAAGCGAGGCGCTGCCGGCTCCGCGGCTCCAAGAGGTGGGGCTGAGAAGCGCGACTCCACCACGAGCGGTGGCGCGGCCCAGGGGTGATCTTCTCACGGCCTTTTTCCTGCTTTGATTCCTGCAACATGCACCATGCCTCATGGAGGCGTTTAAATTTGTCTCTGGTATTGTGAGAACAATTTGTGGTCTATAACATTTGCTTCTGGATTTGCTAGATTTTGCGATTTCCTTCCTATTTGCTTGTGTTCTACATCGGTAGGGCCCATCCCCGCGCATACCTCAGCTGCCATTAGCCCCGACCGGATCACCAGGACAGGACTAAGGAGTGAGGGGCTACGTGACAAGTTAGGCTCCTGAGTCGCGATGCTCAGGAGTCCCCCTTGACGCGCACACAGCAAATAGGGAAGGGGTGAAAGAGAGGATTTGTCGTTCTACGTCGGCAGGGCCCGGCCCCGCGCATACCTCAACTGCCGTTAGCCTTTCGGAACTAAGGAGTGAGGGGCTACGTGGCCAGTTAGGCTCCTGAGTCCCGATGCTCAGGAGTCCCCTTGACTCTCAAACGGGTCTTCATACCTTGACTCCGCTCGGGAAGGGGCGTGCAACGACCAGGTCCGAGGGACCTGGCTCGGTGGCGTGTGCTCGGGTGTGGCACGGGCGCAGCCCCCGTGCCTAGCCCCCTCGCGCGGCGCTTCCGAGGGGAGGCATTGCGATGAGGCCAGACACTGAGCTCTGGGCTCCCTGAGGTTGATACAGCTGTGGGCTGCCCTCAGTTGTTTATCACCAGAGCGGAGCATAGAGCTTCTATATGTGTACGGGCATAGCCGCTCCTCGGCAGTGTCGTCAGCCATCGCGGAGCATGGTGCTTCCACTGGTGCGTGGGAGGGGGGCTCCCCTCCGGGAGGAGCCCCCGGGGCATGTACAGCCCCGCCCTGACACGTGGCCGGTATGGTGGGCTATGGGAGGTGTATCCGGGCACCCGTGAGCCAACACAGGACTCACAGGGCCCTACCTCAAGGCGGGTTGCGCCTGACTCTAGGCCTTTGTCGGTGGTACGTTCCTACAAGGTGGTTAAAATGCAAATGCTCTACGTCCTCAGGTCCCGGCCCTCGAGCAAGCTCAGCCGCCGCTGGTATGAAAGGTCGCGATGTCGTGGGTCAAGGCCAGGGGTGAGGGCTGGAGAGCCAGTAAGAGCTCCTGAGTCGCGATGCTCAGGCGCCCCCTTTTAACGTGCAAGCGCTTTGCATGAGAGAGGAGAGGCCCATGGTAGGCAACATGCGATAATCATAAGCAGGTTAAGCATGAAGAAGCAAATCAACTTAGATAAATGCAGAGAAAGGAAAATGCCACTAGGTCAGGCCCGAGCGGCTTGGGGATGATGCAGCCCAAGGGGCGCCCCCAAGAAGGTAAGCTGAAGACGAAAGCAAAACGGATACATGCCGCGGGGACAGACCCACACGACCTGGGAATGATGCGGCCCTGAGGGTGCTCCCAGCTGAAACGAAACTTGAAAGAAGTCACCTGATACCATTGCAGAGCGAGTGTCGGAGTAGCTGACGATGCATGGTGAAGAAGCCAATCCTCACGAGCCCTAGGAGCTCCAAGCCTCGGGAGGCTTAGGAGGTCCGAGCGGCTCGGCGAGGTCCATCTCCACTTCCTCTAGGAGCGCGTGATGCTTGGCCACCTGAGCTTCCAGAATGGTTCTCATTAGGCGCTGGTGAGAAGGAACCATGTTCGGCAGGCCGAAGGGCATGCGAACGTAGTTGTACAGTGGACCCTCGCAACGTCCCACGTGCGAAGGCCAGAAGCACTCCTGAGACGCGACTCGATTGAGCCCTGGGTAGTCGATGCAGACGGGCAGCCCGCCATCCTCGCCTGGATGGGGAGCTACGCTGGGCAGGCGGCAGTTGCCGCGCATGACCCTTGATTCCTACAACTCCTGAGCGACCTTGGTGATGAACTCCTGACGGTTGGGCCCTCCTTTTCTTACGCCTTCCTGAAGGAAGCGTGCCATGAAGCACGCCTCCGAGTGGTGCCCGAGCGCCTCCCTCGTGATCTTGGCAAAGTCAGTGGCTCGCCAAGAGAGAGCCCGTGAGCCTTGCCCATGGAGGGCGCCGGACGCGCCTTCCTATGCGACGGAGGGTGGCGCCTCTTGGATGGGTGCGGATCCCGATGTGGCGCCTCCGGAGGTGCCTGCCTCCTGAGGCCTTGAGCCAGGTGATGTCTTCTTCTTCTTGGGAGCTGCTTCAGGAAGGTTCCCACTCTTGTTGTATGGTTCCTTGATTGATGTGGCTTGGAAGGCCACTCAAGGGAGCGCACCGCATCCTTCTCTTCACAGGGGACCATGATGACTCCGCCACTTCCTGGCATCTTGAGGACGTTGTAACCATGGTGAGTCATTGCCATGAACTTGTCCAGGGCTGGATACCTGAGGATGGCATTGTATCGCAGGCGAATGTTGGCGACGTTGAAGTCAATGAGCTCGGTACGGTAGTGCTGGCACAATCCAAAGGTGACAGGGAGGCGGACCTGCCCTATCGGGACAGTGGAACCATCAACGACTCCTGAGAAAGGCTTTGTTGATTGAAGCTGATCATATGGCACTTGAAGATTGTTGAACGTCTCGACGGACAGGATGTTGAGCCCTTCCCCGTCGTCAATGAGGGTCCTGGTAACTTGCACATTGCTGATGACTGGGGAGGAAAGCATCGCGAGGACACCGGCCGTTGCCGCGCACTTGAGCTGAACGTGACGGTGCACGCGGACCACCTAAGAGGGCGCGTGGCCTCAAGCTTGGGGAGGACTGCATTCACCTCACGAGCAAACTCCTTGAAGATGCGCTGAGAGGCTGGGGCCTGAGCGCCGCCCAAGATGCAAGCGATTGCACGCGGCTCCTGGAAGCCCCAGCCCCATCATCCTGATGATGGTCGTCATTCCTTCTTGGTGGTGGTGGCAGAGGAGGAAGTCCCGCGTTGCCCTGCGAGCGATCCTCACGAGGCTGATCCCTCCAAGCCCCCTTGCGAGGCTGGTCCTTCCAGCGGTCCTCGCGAGGCCAGTCACGCCACCCTTGGCGAGGGCCACGGTCGTCCCATCGTCCTCCACCTCTTGCTCCGCCTTGGCCGTAGCCCCGATCATTGCGCTCGGGGCGTCGACAAACACGCCCTTCTCGCATGGCCCTGAGCTCTTGGCACTCGTTGGTGTTGTGGGTATGGAGATCGTGGTACACACAGTACCGGCTGCCCTTGGACGATTCCGGCTAGTCCCTGCCGCGCTTTGTGTCTGGCTCTGTTGCGAGCACAGCTGCTCCCTTGCGCTTCACATCCTTGTCCTTGGCTTTCTTCTCTTCTGGGTCTCCTGCTGGGAGCTCGAGAAGGGAGAGGCGTCCCTCCTCAGCCCTTGTGCACTTGGTTGCCAGGTTGAGCAACTCCAAAGACGTACATAGATCTTCATGGATCGCCAGCTCCTCCTTTATCTTGACGTCGCGGACGCCATCAGAGAACGCCGAGATGATGGCCTCCTCGGTTACCATGGGAATCTTGAGGCGAGCGCTGTTGAAGCGCTGGATGTACTTCTACAAGGTCTCCCCGGGCTGCTGCTTGATGCGGCGCAGGTCACCCACGGCCGGCGGACGGTCGCGAGTGCCCTGGAAGTTGGCGATGAAGCGAGTGCGCATCTCGTCCCAGGAGGAGATCGTGCCAGGAGGCAGGTTCAGGAGCCAGGTGCGGGCACCGTCCTTGAGTGCCATGGGAAACTAGTTCGCCATGACCTTTTCGTCCCTGTTGGCGGCTTCGATGCCCAGCTCGTAGAGCTGCAGGAACTCCGCAGGGTCGGCAGTGGCGTTGTAGCGAAGGGGCAGGTCAGGCTTGAACTTGCCCGGCCAGGCGACACTGCATAGCTCGGTGGTGAAGGCGCGGCAACCTGCAGTGGCCAGCGGAGCTCTTTGCTGATGCGGGGCTTTCTCCTGGAGATTCCCGCGCGCCGCTGCCTAGATCAGCGCGGGGTCTTGACGTGCTGACACAGGGATGCGGTCGTGGCGCACTAGTGCCAGGAGCACGCGTGCACCTTCTTGAGGATGAGGGATTTCTTGGCAGCTCCTTTCTTGTCGTGTGTGCGTCGGACGCGGTGGATCTCGTCCTGGGGCCGCGCGCCTTGGAGCCAGGGCGCCGTCTTGGGGAGGAGGTGGGGAAGGCACCTCCTTAGCTGTGCCTCCTGCGAAGGACGGAGGGCGGGGCAGCGAGAGGGACGGCGCAGGGGAGCCCCCTGCGGCACTGACGAGCTCGGTGATATGAGCGAGCCACTCCTCGTAGAGGTCGTCAACGGGATGGTAGTGCAGGAGCTCACGCGCTAGGAGCAATGCGGCGTGCACGTCCGTGGGGGTGCAACTGACGTGGGATGACGAACCAGCTGGAGTCAGCGATGGAGTGGCGGTGCAGCCTTCCCGCCGCACCGAAGGATGCAGCAACGAGGCCTGCTACTCGTTCCCGGCGACCGGTGGTGGCGTTGGCGGCAGGCGACGGAGAACGATGGGGACACCCACCGACGAGAGCCATCTGGGCGACACGGGCGGCGAGAGCAGCCCGACGCTCAGCGCGAGTCTGGCGAGCGTCATCCATGTACACGACGGAAGATCGAACCCGAAACAACGGCGGAAAGATTCTGGCGCACCCCTACCTGGCGCGCCAAATGTCGGATGTTGGGTTCCGGCAGACCCTTAAGGTTCGAACTCTGGGGTTCGCATGAAGATCTTCCCCCTACCGATCCACGTCCGATCGCCTTCTGAGAATCTAAGCTAAAACGATGAACAACACAAGGGACACGAGATTTATACTGGTTCGGGCCACCGATGTGGTGTAATACCCTACTCCAGTGTGTGGTGTGGTGGATTGCCTCAGGGGCTGATGATGAACAGTACAAGGGAAGAACAGCCTCGCGAGAGGTGTTCTTGAGCTGGTGCAATGAACTACTTGGGTGAGTTCGATCGCCTCTTAGATGCCGATCCGATCCCCTCCCTACTGTGGTGGCTAGTCCTATTTATAGAGGTCCTAATCCTCTTCCCAAATATTGAGCGGGAAGGGCGGCAACAACGGCCATTTTGAAGGGGAACATCTAGTACAAGTTATCCTGACTAAAGTTGGTCTTCGGCTGCCAAAGGCACTGGCGATGACGTCGTCTTGTGCTCCATGGTGACCTCCATCCTGCCACTCTCCTGGTCTTGGTCTCGTTGCAGTGAAATGGCAACCTTTGCCTGATGCCTCGGTACTCCACGCCTGTACTTGCCCCCTTTGCACCAAAGAGCAAACAAGGACACTACACAGGTCGGCGCCCGCCTGGCCTTGATCGTCATGGCTTGCGTCACAAGCACCTCGCGAGGTACCCTGCCTTGATCTCTCCACATCCTCGCGAGCCTGCCTGGCGAGGCCGATCCCGAAGAAGTCTTGCGTTGTCCACCCCGCGAGGCTTGGCCCCTCGCGAGGGTCTTGAGTCTTGAGCTGATGAAGATGGGTCATACTGGGCCACCACTCGAGCCACGCCGCAGGCCGTAGGTAGGCAAGTCTGGGGACCCCCGTTCCCAAAACGCCGACAGGCATAAAGGATAATAGGTTCTACCTCATCAATACCCACATGTAATCAATACTACTCATGCAATGTTTGAGGGTAGAAACTAATGCATAAAAACTCGGTAATAATGGGATATGATCAAAGTGTGAACTTTCCTGTACTATTGATGAAGATGATTTGCACTCATAACTCCTGATAGTTCTACTTGTCACACTCCGTTCAATCTATCGTAAGCAAGCAATAGTAACCATACATAAGCAATCACTCAAAAGATCAGAAAGAACGAAGAAAACAATTCGGAAACATCAAAACCAAGCAAATAATTCTTGCAACATAAAAGAATTTCTAACAGTACCAAAATTATGTGAATTTGTCCTTATCAGAAAGTTTAGGTCAAGAGCTTCGATTTGCAAAAAGAATCAACTCAAGCGGATTTATAAAACTCAAGTTATGATCAAATGAAGTTCAAATACAAATCTGTTTGAATTCAAAATTTTAAACTTTCAAAAATATGTTTAAGTTCTTTTAATGGATAGAGGGAATCATAACGAAGAAGTGGGTGTTGGTTTCATCTAATTCCGACTAACGAGCAAGAAGTAGTGATCGTTTTGAGATTAGGGACTAATCTATAAAAACCTTAATCGTAGACAGTCCTTGACAGAAATAAAATAAAACGAAAAGGCTGTATAAAGAACGTTCACTAACGAACACTAACGAACGAAAATCATTCGCTGTGTAAACCTAACCAGTGAACATTCACAAAATAAAACAAACTAAAAGAAAACCGAATTAAAAAGGAAAAACCGACGAAAACCGGATCGGGCGGCGGTTATACCGGTTCGCGGTGGTTTGGCGGTTTTCGCGAGAAAACCGGCGGCAGCGAGGTTGAACTCCGGCGACACCGAGACAGTGGCGACAGCGAACTCCGGTGTGGCGCGGCTTCGCGACGAGGGGCGAGGGCGGCGAGGTGGCGGAGGTGGCGCGGGCGGAGTGCGGCAGCGGCGGTGGCACAAAACAGCAGCGGCGGCGTGAGATGAGCGAGAAGGCGGTGGCGCGAGAGAGAGGGAAATGGGGCCTAGGGCTCCGGATTTATAGGAGAGGAGGGCGAGTGGTGGCGTGGAGGAGGGGGCAAGGAGGACGGGGCAGACACGGCGGTGGTCGGCGTCATGCGGCGGCGGGTCTCCGAGCAGAGCTCGGGGACGAGCAGGCGAGGGCGTGGGCCGGCTGGGCCATAGCCTGGCAGGCTGGCTGGGCCGGCCCGGTCCGGTCGGTCGAAGAGTTTGTTTTTTGTTTATTTAAATGGAGAGAAAAAGAAAAGAAAGAAAACGAAATTAAAATATTATATAGGCATATAATATATCAAAATTTTCAGAAAATGATTTTCTACGACATGGACATTTTTGTAAGATAAAATAAAAGACACACAAATTTAAATTAAAGAAAGAGTGCCACTGGTGCAATAAAATACAATAAAAATCATTTTAAAAAATACCAAAATGACTTCAAATTTATTTCTCTCCAATTTTCTGATGTAGGGAATCATGTTACCCTATTTCCATATATTTTTATTTTTGGAGAAAAATAATTTGAATAAAACCCAAATAACTCCAATTTGAAAATAATTTCCAAAAGGACTTTAAATTTGATCCTTTTAAACTCCCAACTCATATTTCATATGTTTTGAAGAAGTCATTTTTTCTTCTCTCATGAAAGTCATTGAGTTGCTTAAAGTTTTCTGAATTGGAAAATATTTCCAAATGAAATTCAAATCTTTTCAAAACCCTTTTCATTTATTGAAATGGAAGAAGTCATGTCATCTTCTCTCCAGGGTTTTGTATTTGAAAAGAATTTGAATTCAAGGACATCAGAAAGCAGAGATGAAAGTTTGGTAAAGTCCTTTTATTCCCTCTCATTTAAGTTTCAAAAGTTTCAAATTTCACTCAACTTCACACAATCAATCAAACAATCAATCAAAACTATCTATTTAATATAACATTCCAAAATTTAGAATTTTGGGATGTTACAAACCTACCACCCTTAAAATGAATCTCGTCCTCAAGATTCGGAGAGTCTAGCAAGAAATAGATTAGGGTTTGGGGGTCTTCTCAAAATCCATCGATCATCACAGGTTCTGGGGTGCTACCACCCTTATAAGCATTGATACGGTTCCTTCCAAACTCATATACTCCATCCTTATTCTTGACAGGGATGATCTTCTCAGATCTTCAGTATAATTCCTTCTCTGGCTCTTCTGGTAGTGGCATAACCTTTTCCTCAATGTCCATTTCATCTTGGTAAGGTTATTCTATGACTGTGTCTTCTTAGCTGACGGGCCTGGCGCCAATACTAAATGATTAACGATATCTCATGGTGGTCAACCATTTATGGTTTCTCCTATAGGAAATGGGTCTGGGCTTCATTCTCAACGTATATCCTACGATTGGCAACAACTGCCTTGTACAAGGGAAAAATACTTATACCATTCTAAGGTTCAAACAAGGTTTAATATCGTCGTCTCTCTACTATAGGCAAGTCACTCAGATTTACCATCCCGTATGGCAAGGCGGATAATAAGAGTAAGTCGGTATGGTGATCAATCCATCGCGCACCCAAATCATTACCTTGTATATGGTTTAGCGAATCTCGCATTCTAACTCTCGGTCATCCTCACAAGCATTGCAAAATTTCTCTTGTCAACGAACCAAGTTCGTATAATCCATTGATTCTGCAAGCCAGACAAACAACTATTGTTTCTTCACATCTCTCTGGTTTTGCGTAAACTCCTATAAGATCGTAATGCGTATCCTCTTCCAGGGTTTTTCCTTCAGCAAGAGTGTGCTTGCTTCTTGGCAGGTCCTGGGGCCTGTGGGTTATGGCCCATTTCATCACTTGTATACCTTGAACTCATTATCGGGGCAACAGATCATTGTTCCAACATCCAGCTTCCTAGCATTCTTAAATCCATCCAATTGTACTGTCTCCCTTCCTTTTATTGGTGCGAAACTAAGATGTGATTACTCAAACTCATCATGGAGTTACAATTGCTCCATATTACCAACCTTTTATCTCCTTTATATCCAACAATACTTCATCCCTCCATACCCTTGTGGTATTTCCACTTATTGAGATGAAACTCATACTTATTTTGTCTGTGGTCCACTTCGTGGAATATGAGTCAAGGGTTCTCACAATTGCTACCACCCTTGAAATGCACAAACTCATCCATAGACCATATTTCTCATATCCTCGAAATTGGTCAAAATCCTTCTTCATAGAGTAACAACTCATAAGACCCAAATAAGTACCAATGATGCTAACTTTATTGATTCTCAAATTACTACAATCTCCTGCATTTCCATTACATAATTTAACTTCTCCTAAAGATAAGGGTGCTTACTACTTTCTTTATTACATTCTCTACTCTAGTATCAAAATTCTGAAGTACTCTGCTCAGGCTTCCTTATGTTCTGGACATTCCCTAGCACCATGTCCTACTTCCTTGCAACGTAAACAAATGAATTTCGACAAATCTCAGGGTTTATTTGTGATTATGCCTACTCGGTTTCTTGGCTCCTTTCCTGGGCACATATTGGCATAGTGACCCAAGGTTCTACACTTGAAACAGGTGATGTAACTTAGGTCCTTCTTTGCAGAGATTTGTTTCTTCCCGGTAAACTTCCTCTTCTTCCTCCTGGATTTCTTCATTACGATCAATACTTACATTTCCTGTGGATCAAACTCCACTTGTTCCACCGGGAAGTCCTCCAGGTACTCTTGGCTTTCCTTTGTGCAATACCGTGATAAATGTCCTTCTTGTCCACATGAATAGCAAGACTTGGTGCAGGGTTTAATTGGGTCTTCTTCAGGTGTGTCCTCCACCTCTTCCTTCATCCCAGGTTCTCCTAAAATTTCCATGAGGGATCCTTTCATTGCTTCCTTCTTCTACTGGATGGTTCTTCGTACCATGGGGTAAATGTGACACTGAGCAGGGTAGTGGGTAGTTCCTTCACACAAGAAACAAGTAATCTGCCTAGTTAGTCATTCTTCAGCTGGGTGACTTCCTTCACAATTAGGGCATTCATCCTTGTGTTCTTTAAGGTTGCATCCTATTTCTCCACAAAGCTTGCATGCACAGGGCTTCTTCATATCATTTCCATAAGGCTTCAATTTCTGGGACACAAACCGAGACTTTGGCAAAGTCAACTTAAATTCCTTCCAAGTGGTTATTCCTTGCCATCCATTGATGGTTTGGTACATCCTCCACCAAGTAGCAGCACCTCTTTCAAAGCACTAAAGAGCATGCTGGGCCATATCCTTTCCGGCTATAGTGTTATTCTTCATACGATCCTCCATGTTCTGAATCCATTGGTCCATGCCCAGTTGACTGACCGGTCCCGAAAATGTGAGTTCATCTCCATTCATCCTCTATTGGTTCCAAGGGTTTTGGGGTGAGATAATAGAGATAGAGAGGGAATACACACAATACAAACAATAGTTTTTAAAAAGGCAGATTTTATTTTGTGGCTGTCAGAAAAACATCAAACAAAAGACAGCTCATAATCGTCGCATCTAACGTAAGTATATAACAAGGGTTTGGTCTACTATAGGTCAATAAATCTTCAAGGTCGCCAAACTCTTCAAGTCTTGTTCATGTCTCCGATGGCTTCTTCCGATCGTGCTTGTCCTTATCATGTTCTTCTATCAGGCCATTTCTGTTGACATGAAGTCTCTCATGACATCCTTTAATATTCTGGAGTTGCATTCCAAACTCTTGGGTTTTTAACAACCTTGACATGAACCATGATCCTACTATCCTTCAGTTCCTATTGAATCTCCGGTACCTCGTGCTTTTGCTCCTCCAGTTTGGCTACTTTCAGTTTCTGGGTCCTGAGTTGTTCACAAAATACTTCTTGTCAAATATAGCTTCCTGCAGGTCCATCTTAAGATTCCTGATGTAATTCTCCAGATCCTGGTGATACACCAGCTAAGGTTAAAACTCCAAAGTTTGATGATAGATGTTCCATCAACCTTCTACCATCCAATACTTCGATCCATCTGCATGCTTAACTTCGCACGGTGACAATAGTATAAGCAGCAATAACACCATGGTCAGCTGTGTCTATGCCCATGTTACTGCCATCAGCTTTTATTCCATAATTGATATCTCCTGCCTTAGGGTTTTCTTGACAAAACTTTGATTTCTAATGCTCCATGTTCCGGTCCTTCTCCGATACACCTTGATCTCTGGTATTGACAGCTTCCATAGTCTGCCAAGTTCCATAAGGGTAGCCTTCCTAGGTCATACAAATCTGGAAAATCTTCAAAGCCTTCATATTCTCCTAGTCTTCGGAGTCTTCAACTTGTTGTAATTCCATCATTATAATGCATGGTAAAATCCTCTTCATTCCGAAGTGGTCTTGGTTCCGATGTCTTGTACTTCTTGGAGTGATCTCATCAGCCGAATCTTCATGTGGTCAAAAGGGGAAACGGTATAGTCTCACTAAAAGGTAATATTTGAATAAGCTCAAGAGAGAAGAGAGATAAGAGATCTTTTTGAAAATAAAGTAGTAGAGAAAATCTTTCTTATGGGCTAGCCAGTGTCTAGAGTCACGTCCTACAGTCAACATGTGATCTGATACCATCTTGTAGCAACCCGACCTCATACGGTCAACTCTCTGTGCTTAAGTGTCATCCCTGGATCGGTATGCTGACACACACAGTACTCGAGGATTTATAACAAAGATAAATCACAAGTATAAAGTAACGTAAATACTATTACCTCAATCCATAAAGTGGAAGAAACAACAAGGTTATGGATTCCCATCAACACCAAGGGCAAAGTTGAGTGTAGAAATCGTAACCCTAACGTATCACTTACTCGTCGTAAGATTCCTGCAACATGAGACGTTGCGTCCATATAGGTCAGTACATTGAATGTACTGGCGAATTCACACCATAGTATAAATGATGAATAATAGCTATCACTACATGCATATTTGGTTGGTGGAAAGCTCTAAGTTTATTTTTGCATAAAGCCAGTTTTTTCCTACAACAAAGGAATATATTTATTTAACTAAACAATTGGTTGATAAATATTGAGAAGGTTCCTCCAACTCAATCCCAAATTAACATCAATAACCCAACAAATTATTTAAGAACGTGATGAGATCAAAATGATAATCCAAGAACCAGATACTCAAGATGTCCATAACCGGGGACACAGCTAATCATGATTAGTTTGTACACTCTGCATAGGTTTGTACACTTTTCCCCACAAGACTCGATCTCCTCCGTTGGATTTCTCACACTACATGGTGTTTGAGAATTGGATGACCGAGACACAGTCTTTCAGAAGCATTAACTCTTTACTCTGGGTAGACAGTACCACTTACACCCCCTACATCTGCTAGTCTACCTCTTCAAGAGCTCATGCAACATACTCAACTTTGCCAGAGCCCAGAATGGCTTGTGGCTGCACACGGAAGTTTCTAGCATGTATAATCTTATGATCCCTTTGAGCCTGGGTGGCATTCCATAGGGTAATCACACGGGTCCTCTGGGATTCCCTTGGGCAAGCACTGGGTTCTCCAGGTGCCCGCGCAAACCACTGGGTGCTCCAGAGTGCCCCTACCATTCCACCTAGATGTGTGTTAAAGTAGCCACCTTAAGTTAACCCTTAATAATAACTCTCACATCTGTCATGAATAACTCAAACCAAATCACGTCTACGAGCATAGCATAGTAGTATAAGCAAAATATAGTAACTCTCGGGGTTTTTGATATAAAGGATAATAGGTTCTACCTCATCAACTACTTCCCAATACCCCACATGTAATCAATCCTACTCATGCAATGTTTAAGGGTTGAAACTAATGCATAAAAACTGGGTAATAAAGGGATATGATCAAAATGTGAACTTGCATGTACTGTTGATGAAGATGATTCGCCCACATAACTCCTAATAGTTCTACTCGTCACACTCCGTTCAATCTATCGTAAGCAAGCAATAGTAACCATACATAAGCAATCACTCAAAAGATCAGAAAGAACGAAGAAAACAATTCAGAAACAACAATACCAAGCAAATAACTCTTGCAACATAAAACAATTTCTAACAGTACCAAAATTTTGTGAATTTGGCCTTATCAGAAAGTTTAGGTCAAGAGCTTCGATTTGCAAAAAGAATCAACTCAAGCGGAGTTATAAAACTCAAGTTATGATCAAACGAAGTTCAAATACAAATTTGTTTGAATTCAAATTTTTAAACTTTCAAAAATTTGTTTAAGTTGTTTTACTATATAGAGGGAATGGTAAGGAAGAAGTAGGCGTTGATTTCATCTAATTCCGACTAACGAGCAAGAAGTAGCGATCGTTTTGAGATTAGGGACTAATTTGTAAAAACCTTAATCGCAGACGGGTCCTTGGTAGAAATAAAATAAAATGAAAAGGCGCTATAACGAACGCTAACGAACAAAAATCATTCGCTTTGTAAACCTAACCAGTGAACATTTGCAAAATAAAACTAACTAAAAAGAAAAACGATTAAAAAGGAAAAACCGACGAAAACCGGATCGGGCAGCGGTTATACCGGTTCGTGGTGGTTTGGCGGTTTTCACGAGAAAACTGGCGGCGGCGAGGTTGAACTCCGGCGACACCGAGATAGTAACGACGGAGAGCTCCGGCGTGGCGCGCCTTCGCGATGAGGGGCTAGGGCGGCGAGGTGGCGGAGGTGGCGCGAGCGGAGTGCGGCGGCGGCGGCGGCACAGAACAGCGACGGTGGTGCGAGATGCGGGAGTAGGCGGCGGCGCGAGTAGAGAGGGAAACGGGGCCCGTGGCTCCGGATTTCTAGGAGAGGAGGGCGAGTGGTGGTGTGGAGGAGAGGGCACGGAGGCCGGGGCGGACACGGCGGTGGTCGGCGTCGTGCGGCGGCGGGTCTCCGAGTAGAGCTCGGGGACGAGCGAGCGACCGCGTGGGCCGGCTGGCTAGCTGGGCCGTGGCCTGGCTGGCTAGCTGGGCCGGCCCGGTCCGGTCGGTCGAAGAGTTTTTTTTCTTTTTTTTAAACAGAGAGAAAAAGAAAAGAAAGAAATCGAAATTAAAATATTATATAGGCATATAATATATCAAAATTTTCAGAAAATCACTTTCTACGACATGAACATTTTTGTAAGATCAAATAAAATACACACAAATTTAAATAAAAGAAAGAGTGCCACTAGTGCAATAAAATCCAATAATTCATTTAAAAAAATAATGACGTCAAATTTATTTCTCTCCAATTTTCTGATGTAGGGAATCATGTTACCCTATTTCCATATATTTTTATTTTTGGAGAAAAATAATTTGAATAAAACCCAAATAACTCCAATTTGAAAATAATTTCCAAAAGGACTTTAAATTTGATCCTTTTAAACTCCCAACTCATATTTCATATGTTTTGAAGAAGTCATTTTTTCTTCTCTCATGAAAATCATTGAGTTACTTAAAGTTTTCTGAATTAGAAACTATTTCCAAATGAAATTCAAATATTTTCAAAACCCTTTTCATTTATTGAAATGGAAGAAGTCATGTCATCTTCTCTCCAGGGTTTTGTATTTGAAAAGAATTTGAATTCAAGGAGATCAGAAAGCAAAGATGAATGTTTGGGAAAGTCCTTTTATTCCCTCTCATTTAACTTTCAAAAGTTTCAAATTTCACTCAACTTCACACAATCAATCAAACAACCAATCAAAACTATCTATTTAATATAACATTCCAAAATTTAGAATTTTGGGATGTTACACTAACCATTCTTTATCTTTTACCACAGGTGATTATATTTTCCGAGAAGTCCTTCAACCAAGGCAAGGCAGCGCATACGTGCGGCAGGAGGTCCAAACACTTTTTTGTATACCGCGCTCTTTATTTCAATCCTGTAAAAGTGCCCCTGTTTCTCAGCTTTCAAGTCCGAACAGCTTTATAGCACACTTTGGCGTCACGAGTTTGGCCTTATATGCATCAACTCCGAATCATGTCTTTGGTCAATAGTTGGGTTGCCCGGATCCTGTGCTTACTACCTTACGTTCCGCTCTATCGGCTAGGGTAGTAAAGGGAGAACTACTGCGATTGTGTCCTGGTTCGTCTGAATGAGCACCTCAGTAGAGAGAGCCGAAAACTGACTATCATGATGCGGCGGGAGCTGGTCAACCACTTGATGACTCACCGGAATCTTCGCGATTCCTTTCGTATTACATGAAGGACCATTCTTTTGGTCACGTATGCAAATGCACAGTATTCAAATAACCCTGTACATACCAGGGGCTATATCGTAGCCCCAACATCAAACTCCTATGGCTAAGTGAAAGTGTTAAAGCCCATAGTCCGATTGCCTAGTTCGCCGCATTGACAACTCCTTAATGGACCAAGACGTTGGGTCAAGAGTGATCAAGTGCTTTTCCAAACACCCTCGCGTTATATGCGATGGGGCTGAAGCCGACGACTGGTAAACTTTCGATTATATTAAAAACGGCCGCACAGGAGGCACCACAAAACTTTTTGGGCAAAAGTATAAAAACATAGCCTTAAATACATCATAATATTGTTTTTACAATTCCAGTCCACTTCACTCGAACATAATATCTTTCAAGCATTGACCCTCTATTAAGCAAGCACCCTCTAGGACATCCTCAAAATAATGCTCTAGCGTGTGATGGTCCTTGCCCTCGGGTGGACTTTCCACTGCAATATTGATGGCATTCATCTTCGCTTAGTATGTCTTGACACGGGCAAGGGCCATCCGTGCACCTTCTATGCACGTTGACCGCTTAACTGCGTCGATACGCGACACCACGTCAACAAGCCACTGCACCAAACCGAAATAACTATTCGAAATGGCCTCAGTCGGCCACAGCCGGACAATGACGTCCTTCATGGCAGATCCGGATATCTTGTGGAGCTCGGACCACTAGGCCATCTGTTCGTTCAACAGCAGACGCTTTGCCATGTTGAATTGCGACCAAAACATCTTTTGTGTCTAATGTCCTTCTTGCGTGTGGAAAAACTGTGTCACACCGGAGACACTCTTCGGCAAGTCCAAAAATGCGTCTTGAGAACTCCACATCTGATTAAGCGGGGCATACTTCGGATCGCTGAACTTAGTTTGTAACAAGGAAGGCTTACCAGTCATGATCTCCACAGTGTGTGGGATCTCCTCCCGCGCCGCTCTAGACTCGGACCGTGCTTCCCTCACCTCTTGTAAGGCCTTGTCAAGATTGGCCGCTTTGGCTTTGTTATCTTTCTCAAGAAATTGGAATTGGCTAATGGTATCTTTTAGCTCAAGTGCCATAGTAGATATTTTCTCCTCGCACTAGCGCCGAGCAGCCTGTTCGGCCTTTAATTCAGCAGCTGCCTTTTTGGAAGCCGCACTACTCATCCTGGACTGCTCCTTGGCCCGGGCAAGTTCAGCCCGAAGGGTCTCGACTGCAGCGACACTATCTACAGTTATGCATATTTCAGTATGCAATTCTCAGTGCCATGCTCATATTATAGAACTTGCATATACTGATTGCCCCGAAAAGATACCTTGTGCCTCGTCGAGCCGCTTGTTAATAAGCGTGGTGTCATCATCCGCCACATCAATTATCTGCTTCAGATCTGCAATTTGCAGTTTGGGTAGTCGCCAAGGATGTAAAAACCTGTGTTCCAATTAGTCAGATTATTTCCTGGGCATGTATTACTTGATCCTCTGTTCGCCTCCCTTTGGACGCTAACCAGAGTCTCAGGGGCTACTATCTATACACAGGCACATTTTTGCATTTATAGCACAATTAAAAATACTACATTACGTACCTCGAAGCCTCTTAGCAGGCTCGTAAGGGCTTCATTCAATCCGCTCTTCACGGACAGAACCCTCTCAATCACCGTACCCATCAAGGTACGATGTTCCTCTAAGACTGACACATGTCGCAATGCGTCCAACAATGTATCTGGCGCCTCCGAATTCGGAGTAGATTGCGCCGTCCCTCAGAAATTGAATAGTCCGGGGCCTTTATTGTTGGTCCCCGAAGGGGCCGCACACCCTGGACCCCAGATGGCCGAAGTGTCGCCTTCGAGCCCAGTCTTCACTATCCCTCGCACTACTTGTTGATCGGGAGAGATCCTCCGAGATGACACCTTGGCGTCGTCTGCCTTATTAGGTGAGGAGATTTGTGGGGGTGTCTCGCTCTCCATCATCTCCAGAAGAAGATCCAAGAGGAGGAGGACTGTTGAGGAAGGCTGCACGCCGGACTACAAACATATATTTTAAATGTTACCTTTGCAATTAGGAAAGAACGGTACATGTTTAAAACACCCTTGTTCACTTACGATTCGGCTAAAGGCCTATCTTTACGGAGGGACTGCGTGTCAACATCGCCTCCCAAACAGGAACCCCCTGACAAGGATATCTTCCCCCGCTTAGAAGCCTTTATCTCTAAGTCTTTGGAGGCGGTCCTCTTCTTCCCATGAGGAGAGGGTATGTCAGCTTCTCCTTCCCTTTCATCTTTGGAAGAGGGAATCCCAATCTCCGCCGGCACCTGATATGGCACCGGAACCAGCATCCTTGTTAACAACGGATCAGTTGAGTCTTCGGGAAGAGGGGCCGAACATCTAATTCTCTCTGCCTTCTTTGTCCAGCCCTGGCCAAGTATGGTTTTCTCAATATGGTGTTATGAGAAATTTAATGAAGCTGTGTTCGGAAGTCCAATGCTTATCAGGGTATCCAGATGATTGCAGTCAAGGCTGATGTCATCTGTAGTATCTGTCCACTATTTTCGTGTCCCAAAGAATAATTTCCACATTCCTCTGAGCGTCGTGCTGGGGAAGTGCTGAAGGGTTCGTGGTCCTTCCGGATTGAACTCCCACATACGGAGAGGCCGTCGCTGGCATGGTAGGACCCGACGGGCTAGCATTACTTGGATTATGTTGATAGGACCGGTGTCCTTTTCAATGAGGCTCCGAATGCGGCTTTGCAGCGTCTTCTCTTCATCAACGGATCCCAAGTCCGGCCCCTTATTAATCCATGATGCAAGATGTAACAGAGGGCCATATCGGAACGCAGGTGTAGCTACCCACTTGTTGCCATGGGGCTCGGTGATGTAAAATCACTCCCACTGCCACATGTCGGAACTTTCTATAAAGGATCCCTTTGACCAAGTAGTATTGGCGAGTTTGCTCACCGCCACACTCCCCTTGTTTCTCGTTGACCACCTTTGGCTTCACGTTGAAGGTCTTGAGCCACAAGCCGAAGTGTGGGGGAATTCGGAGGAAGGCCTCGCACGTAATAATGAACGCCGAGATGTGAAGAAAGGAGTCTGGAGCTAGATCGTGAAAATCTAGCCCATAATAAAACATGAGCCCTCGGATGAAGGGATGAATAGAAAACCCTAGCCCTTGGATGAAGTGGGAGATGTACATGACCCTCTCGCCAGATCTGGGGGTAGGAATGACCTTCCCTTGAGCAGGAAGCATGTGGAGGATTTCCACGGTCAGGTATCTTGCCTCCCAGAGCTTCGTGATATCCTCTTTTGTGATAGAAGAAGCCACCCACCAGCCTTGAGGGCTGGGTCCGGACATGACTGGGAAGCGCGAAGCGATTAACTTTAACCTTGGGTGCTAGAACTCGAGGTGGGAGAGGTTGAAGGAAGAAAAGACGGGTCTTAGCCCCTTTATAAAGGCGATGAATATCGAACGCCCCTCCTAGGCCTTAAAACATGCCTATTCCCAAGGAATCATGCCAACCGAACGGTTGGGTTATCCACGCCCATGTTGATGAGAATCCCACAATAAGGGGACACGATCTCTACTTTGACAAGACGTGCCAATGAAACCGCATCTCGAAATATGGAGCGGCAGGCTAAGAAACGGTTCGAATAATGGCTGGGCGGCAATGTGATGTCACGCTACAAAAAGTTGTCAGCGGATTGGACTCATGAAATATTATACTCTATACAGTTGTGTGTGGGATTGGTTTTGCACAGCCGAACACGTTTTCTGTGTTCGAAGACTGTTTTGGAGTACTCGGAGAAGGAACCTGCCTTCCAATGCCGAAGACAATCTGCACGCCGGACACCTCGTCATTGAAGCCTGGTTCAGGGGCTACTGAGGGAGTCCTGGATTAATGGGTCCTCGGACGGCCTATAGCGACCAGACCTCAGACTGTCAAGTCTCTGTGCATCAGTGTCATCCCTAGATCGGTAATGCTGACATGACTCGAGGATTTATAACAGAGTTTCAATCACACACTTATTACATCGAATGTCTCAAAAGAGAATTTATTACAATAAAATGTCTTAAGGCCATCTAAAGTCGATAACAGCGGAAGGCTTGGAAGATAAAGTGAGTCCATCAACTCCAACGGCATTACTGAGTGCACGACAATGACCTAGCGCACCTTACTCTTCGTCTGAAAAGTCTGCAACATGATATGTTGCAGCCCGAAACGGGTCAGCACATGGAATATGCTGGCAAAGTAACACAAAAGAGCAATGAACAGAATAAATGCTATCACTACATCATATATGGCTGGTGGAGAGCTCTATGGTTAAAGTTTTGCATAAAGCCAAATTTTTCCTACAACAAAGGAATATATTTTATTTAACTATCATGGTGGTTGTTGAAAATTGAGAAGGTTCCTCCAACTCAATCCCAATTAAACAGTAATAATAACCCAACAGATTAATTTAGAGTGATGAGATCAACATGATAATCCAAGAACCAGATACTCAAGAAGTCCATAACCGGGGACATGGCTAACCATGATTAGTTTGTACACTCTGCAGAGGATTGCACACTTCTCCCCACAAGACTCGATCTCCTCCATTGGATTTCTCGCACTACATGGTGTTTGAGGAATGGATGACCGAGACACAGTCTTTCAGAAACATTAACTCTCTACTCTAGGTGGACAGTTACACCTACTTTCCCCTACATCTGCTAGCCCACCACTAAAAGAGGTCCTGCAACATACTCAACTATGCTAGATCCCATAATAGCTTGTGGCTGCACATGGAAGTTTCTAGCATGAATAATCTTCTGATCCCTTTGAGCCTGGGTGGCGAACCGTAGGATGATCACACGGGTAGGACAACACTGGATTCTCCATGTGCCCACAACCAATCCACCCAGGTGTGTATTTAAGTAGCTGTAGCGACCAGACCTCAAACAGTCTGATCTCCGTGCATCAATGTCATCCCAGGATCGGTAATGCTGACACGCACAGTACTTGAAGGATTTATAACAGAGTAGCAATCACACACTTATTACATCGAATGTCTCAAAAGAGAACTTATTACAATAAATATGGCTTAAGGCCATCTAATAACGATAACAGCGAAGACTTGGAAGATAAGCGAGTCCATCAACTCCAACGGCATCATTGAGTATAAGACCACGGCCTAAGGCACCTTACTCGTCGTCTGAAAAGTCTGCAACATGAATGTTGCAGCCCGAAAACGGGTCAGCACATGGAATATGCTGGCAATGTAACACATAGAGAGTAATGAACAGAATAATGCTATCTCTACATGCATATATGGCTGGTGGAAAGCTCTATGGTTACAGTTTTGCATAAAGACAATTTTTCCCTACAACAAAGGAATAAATTTTATTTAACTATCATGGTGGTTGTTAAACATTGAGAAGGTTCCTCCAACTCAATCCCAATTAAGCATCATCATTAAATCCAACATATTAATTTAAGTAACATGACGAGATTCACATGATAATCCAAGTACTAGATACTCAAAACATCCATAATCGGAGACACGGCTAACCATGATTAGTTTATACACTCTGTAGAGGTTTGCGCACTTTTCCCCGCAAGACTCGATCTCCTCCGTTTGATTTCTCGCACTACAAGGTGTTTGAGAAACGGATGACCGAGTCACAATCTTTCAGAAGCATTAACTCTTTACTCTGGGTAGACACTACCAACCTCCATCCCCTACATCTGCTAGTCTACCACTGAAAGAGGTCACACAACGTACTCAACTATGCTAGAGCCCATAGTAGCTTGCGGCTGCACACGGAAGTTTCTAGCATGAATAATCTCATGATCCCATTGAGCTTGGGTGGCAGTCCATAGGAGAATCACACGGTACCCCGGGATTTCCAAAAATACAGGCAACACTGGGTTCCCCAGGTGCCTCAATCCACCCAGATGTGATTTTAAGTTGCCACCTTAAGTAAACCATTAATTAACAATCTCACATCTGTCATGGAATACACTCACCCAATCCACGTCTACTAGCATAGCATAGCAAATATAAGCAAATGTAGAAGTAACTCCCAAGGGTTGATAATAAAACACGTAATAGGTACTACCTCATCTACTTCCCAAAACCCACGTATTAACCAGATCCTAACCATGCAATTGTTTGAGGATTGATCTAATGCAATAAAACTGGGTAGTAAAGAGGTATGATCAAAGTGTTACTTGCCTTGGTGATGATCTTTGAAACCTAGAGACTCGTAGTAGCAAGCAGCGCACTTCGGGTACTCTATCACAAACAAACAAGCATTCAATAAGTACTCACCTAATCCATAGGTAATGCTCAAATAAGTGATCTAACCAGAAAGTTCAACTTAAGAACTCCAGTTTGCAAAAAGAATCAAATCAAACTAAGCAACGAAAGTCAAACGGCGAAAGTAACAAGCTTCGTTTACTAATCTGGACCTAAGTCAAATTTTACAGTAGCAAAAACTTGTTTGAGTTTGTTAAACGGAAATAGGGCTTCGAGACGAAACTCTAGGCGCTTGAATCACCTGATTCCGATAAATGAGCGAAAAGTTATACTAGAACGAAAATCGGATCATAAATCGCGATCGAAAATAATCACGGAAAATCCGAGAAAAAGAAAAACGGATGAACAGGCTAACGAACGAACGTTCGCTTTCTGCGGCTAAACGACGAAAACTATTCATAAAAACGAACGTATGGACGAACGTCCGCAAAATAAATAAACCAGAAAAAAACTAAACCGATCTATAAAAAAAACCGCGGTTCTAAAAAAACTAGGCGGTTTTCTAAAGAAAACCGCCGGTGGTGGCGGCGAACTCCAGCGGCTACCTTGGCGGCGGCGGCGGGCGGCGGCTCCGGCGGCGAGGGGATCTGGC
>NC_041393.1:365119599-365167914 GCF_002162155.2 Triticum dicoccoides | reverse complement strand
GGGGCGGTGGGACTCGGCGGTGGCGGCGGCGGCTTGCGGCGGCGCGGGCGGCGGCGGATCGAGGGCGGGGCTAGGGTTTCGGGGGCGGGCGGCTAGGCTGGCGGGGCGGCCTCCCGGCTTATAAATGCAATTTTGAAAAACGCGCATTTTTCCTAAATTCAAATAAAATGGCGATAAACTCTCAAATAAAATCTGAGTTGATTTTATTATTAAATCCTCAATATTTCTTTATTTTGGGAAAGTTATTTTATTCCCTCTCTCTTATTTTTATATAAGAAATATTCGAAGATAAAATAATTAAAATCAAATGATCCTATTTTGAAAATTTGAGAGAACCCAAATATGAAAATACCAAAATCCCCAACTCTCTCCGTGGGTCCTTGAGTTGCGTAGAATTTCTAGG
Organism: Triticum dicoccoides; assembly: GCF_002162155.2. Taxonomy (NCBI): domain Eukaryota; kingdom Viridiplantae; phylum Streptophyta; class Magnoliopsida; order Poales; family Poaceae; genus Triticum; species Triticum dicoccoides. Next base: position 365,167,511 of record NC_041393.1, on the reverse strand, counting down.
ATCAAACCAAAATGCAATAAAAATATGATATGCAATAATGATCTAATGTATAACATTCCAAATTGAAAATTTGGGATGTTACAGTAGCCACCTTAAGTTAACCATTAATTAACAACTCTCACATCTGTCATGGATACACTCAACCAATCCACGTCTACGAGCATAGCATAGCAACTTGACCATAACGTAGAAATAACTCCCAAAGGTTTGATAATAAAAGGGCAGTAGGTTCTACCTCATCAGCTACTTCCCAAACCCACATGTTAATCAGATCCTAACCATGCAATGTTTGAGGGTTGGAACTAATGCATAAAAACTGGGTAATAAAGATATGATCAAAGTGTTCCTTGCCTTGCTGATTGTCGGTGTCAAAACTGGCGGATCTCGGGTAGGGGGTCCCGAACTGTGCGTCTAGGAGGATGGTAACAGGAGACAAGGGACACGATGTTTTTACCCAGGTTCGGGCCCTCTCGATGGAGGTAAAACCCTACTCTTGCTTGATTAATATTGAAGATATGGGTAGTACAAGAGTAGATCTACCACGAGATTAGAGAGGCTAAACCCTAGAAGCTAGCCTATGGTATGATTGTTTTGTCCTATGGACTAAAACTCTCCGGTTTATATAGACACCGGAGAGGGCTAGGGTTACACAGAGTCGGTTACAATGGGAGGAGATCTTCATATCGTACCGCCAAGCTTGCCTTCCACGCCAAGGAAAGTCCCATCCGGACACGGGATGGAGTCTTCAATCTTGTATCTTCATAGTCCGGGAGTCCGGCCAAAGGTCTTAGTCCGGCCATCCGGACATCCCCTAATCCAGGACTCCCTCAGTAGCCCCCGAACCAAGCTTCAATTACGACGAGTCCGGTGCGCAACTTGTCTTCGGCATTGCAAGGCGGGTTCTCCTTCAAATTCCCTGTACCCGTCGAATTGTGTCCGGCTTCTAGCGCGTGCTGTCCTCCTCGGCTTCTGTGCCCCATAATGACCATCTTCCACGCGTCAAACGAATGCGAAAAGCCAGGGGATTTTTTTCTTACCCCCTGGTTGCGTTAATGAGCCGCCCATAAAAGAGACGGGGATTTAGATCCAATTCGCACCATCTTCCCTCCGCGAGTCTTCATGTGAGCGCCTCCGACAGGGATCCATTCCATCATGGCCGGTCGGTGCCGCTCCTCCTCTCGCCTCTCCAGCCCTCGGCCCGGAGATTGGGGGCTGTGTTCCGTCCCGCATAGCGAGTTAGTAGTGCTTCAGTCCAAGGGGCTTCTCCACCCAGCATATATGGTCCTAGTTCGAGTCGGGATTGCTGCCTATAGCGGCGGAGAGCAGGCGGAGAGCATCCCCAATCCCTCTAAAGGAGAGCGGGTATGCTTAGTCCCCTATTTGATGAGAGGACTAGGATTTCCAATTCATCCGTTTCTCTGAGGGTTGCTGGAGTTCTATGGCCTCCAGCTACACAACCTCATGCCCGCCTCCATTCTGCACATCGCGGGCTTCGTGGACCTCTGCTAGCTGTTCTTGGGCATTGAGGCCCATTTCGCGCTGTGGAAGAGGTTGTTTTGCCTTGTGCCCCGTTCTCAGGAGGGGTCTATTTATCAGGTGGGCGGAGCCGAACTATGGCGCATCACCGGGACCGGATATCTATCCGGTACCCCAAAGAGGGTGTCCGAAGACTGGCCCTCGGAGTGGTTTTATATAGACGATGTCCCCCTGCCGGACCCTGTACGGATCGGCCTCCCCGAGTTCAATAATGCCCCGTTGAAGAAGCGCCTGAGTTGGCGCCCGCGGAACCCTCAGAGGGAAGCTGACAGGGACGTCCTGTACATGATGAGCCGGATAAGGTTGTTGGCTCATTCTGGACTGGCCATGATCAAGGTCATGGCCATATGCATTACGCGAGGGGTGCAGTCGCTTCAATACAGAGGCCACCCCATGTGGGATTTCAACAGGGAGGATGACGCCACCCGGTGCGGTCGCAAGGGCCCAAATTCGGCCGCCACTTTAACAAGAATCTTATCCGCTTTGTACAAGGGAGAAGAAGAAGAATTCCTCCGTGTCAACCCGGAGGGCGGATTCTCCATGTACAATCCACCTAGTTGGGTGAGCGGACACTTTCACTTGCCTAACTGCTTTTGAAATTCCCGTAGTTGAGTACTTAGTCTAGTAATGTTTAAACGCAGGAGCTGCGCCAGGCTGTGAAGGAAATAAACAACCCTGCTCCACAACCCGAGGACCCGGAACGGTCCCTCGATCCGGACTCCCAAGAAGATCCGGACTTACGTGTGGAGTTAATTGACGGAGTATTTCATCAATTGAGCAAGGACAATTCCTTAGTGGCCATCACGGCCAACTATCCCGGACTACTTCCAGCCTCAAAGGTAAGTAAGACCGAAGTCCCAGTATTCTCATGCTTTATCTTGCATGCCCTAGACTAATAGCATTTCGCAGGGTAAATCCTTGAGGCGGAAGGCTGAGCCCACGGTGGGCAGCCAACAAGGGCCGCTGAAGCCGGGCGGGCCAAAAAGAAGTGCGGACCAGATCGAGATTCCCGCGCAACAGTACGGCGTGCGAATTTAATGCCTAGGGTTTATGCCATTGAGTCTTACTAATGCTCATGATTTTCTTAGAAAGAAGAGAGCCCGCCGGACTATGTCCGTCGGCCAAGTTTCAAGGCCGGGTCCGGAAGCGGAGACGGACACGGGGCGCGCCTCGGGCGCTCCTCCGATAGAGGACGCCGACGGGCTATCTGCCACCAATTCAGAGGTGGAGAGCGCCCTGAACCACAGGCGTCGCCGGACTGTTCTTCGTGACGCTGTTTCCCCCCAAAGGCGTTGGACGCCTTTAATACAGGAGATGCGTATCTCCGTGCTGCTCAAAATGGTCTAGCCAGAGCCACAGAGCAGTATGTAAAAGACATACAGGTGAGTAGAATTGAAGATTATATATGTCAGTAGCCCCCGAGACTTGAAACAGTGAAGATAACTGTTTGACGGATCATGTGCTATGCAGTGTCTTACAAAGAAGAATACGCAACTGTCCCAGGAGCTTGAAGAGTGCAAGGTCCAGCTCGAGGCCGCACTGGCCACTTCAGAAAATGCCAAGGGGACGCCCGCAGGTAATATATGCTTCGAAAGATAATTCCGTTTTGAAATGCAGCAGGTGTGCAATCCTGACGATAATAGTGCAGATGGAGCCGGAGTAAATCCGGACAAGCAACAACTCCTACGCCAACTAAAGGCTAGCGAGAGGGTGCTGACGAGGGTGAGGCAAGAGAAGAACAAGCTTCAAGACGCGAATACCCAGCTGGGCGAGGAACTGAAAGATGTTCGTATTCAGCTGTCTTCTGCCGTGAAGGAGAATCGGCGACTTCGACACGGCATTTTTGGTAAGTGCTTGAACGAATCTTTGAAAAAAGAATTCGGCGAGGAAGTAGATTGACAGAGCTATGTCTGTAGGTCTGCTGACAGGTCGTCCTGCGGAGGAAATGCCCGGTTCCACGGGAGACCTTCTTCCCGAGCTGTTGCAACTACACGAACGAGTTCGGCAGGCAATGCAAAGCGTCATCCAGGCTATGTGGCCGTCCCTCTCCGTGCCCGAAGACCTTGAGGAGCTTACAAAGAAGCTGGAGGGAGTGCGGCAGCGCTTCCGGTTGTGGAAGATATCGGCTTGCCGTCAAGGTGCTAGGGAGGCCTGGGCCATGGTGAAGACTCGGTACACGAAGGCTGACCCAAACCACATGGCCGAGGTCGGCCCTATAGGTCCGGACGGAAAGGAGATCCCAGTCAGCTTAGCATATGGCCAGGTGGAGCTGGCTGCAAAGTATTCCCAACAGGACTGTAAATTAGACCGCCTGTTGGATGGTATTGAAGAAGAATATGCCGAGTCGGATCGACTCTGTAATTTAAAATGACATAAAAATGCCTTCTAGCCGGATTGTAGATCGTTTGTCGTTGCGGACCTTTTTGCTTCGACCTCTGGACCCTATAGTCCGGAGTGTGTCCGGATACCCTCTCGATTATGTAAGAACCGGGGCATGCATGCAGACAAGGCGTAGGGGTCATAAGTTCTTTAGCAGACAAGTGCCCAACTAGTTATGTTATATTACATGGTTAGTAAGAAACATCTTCCAGGGAGAATAGTTCCATTAGGGGTTCCTTTCCCTGGGAGGCATGCCCTAAAGTGCATGTCCGAACTTCCAGAAAGAGCAGAAAAGCATCTGGGGGCAGATGAATAAATACGAAAGATCATCTTTTAGTTCACTGACCGAATATTCCCTTAAGAACGCTAGCTTTAGGCTTCACCCAGTCTGAGGTACACATCCGGCTAACCCGACAATAACAATCGCAGAGGTGCTCCCTTTACCACCTAGCCGAACGAACGGGAACGTAGGGGTAAGCACAGGAGCCAGGCAACCCAGCTTGGACAAAACTTAAGTCATATTGATGCATATAATGGTGTATAAAAGGTTTGTGCGGAAGTGTCACACATGTTTTGGGCATGAGGCCCGTTTGATATAAACTTCTTGGTAAAGAAGCCCCCAGGTATTATGAGCGCGGGTAGCACGTCGGGTATGTGCGAACAATGCACAGGCAAGCCCCTAAGGGCTTGGGAGAAGAAAAGGGGTAGGGAGAAGGAACAAAATCCCGGACATCCAATAAAAAATAAAAATAAAAATAAAATAAAGGGACAGAGGAAGGAAACGAACACGGAGTCATGCGCTAGGCGTAGAATCTTTGTAGGCGTGCTGCGTTCCATGGGTTCGGCTCGAGTCGGTTATCTGATGCGTTTCGCCGATGATATGCTCCGCCGGTCAGTACTTGGTCGATTATGAAGGGGCCCTCCCATTTGGGCTTTAATTTATCCTTTTTCTTGTCCGGCAGGCGTAGAACTAGTTCGCCAACGTTATAAGTTTTGGCCCGTACTTCTCTGCTTTGGTATCTTCGAGCCTGCTGTTGATAGAATGCGGAACGAGCTTTTTCCATGTCGTGCTCCTCTTCCAATGCGTCCAAGCTGTCCTGCCGATCGAGCTCGGCTTCTCTTTCTTCGTACATGCGCACTCGAGGTGAGTCATGGATTATGTCGCATGGCAGTACTGCCTCTGCGCCGTATACCATAAAAATGGTGTGAATCCGGTAGTGCGATTCGGCGTGGTCCGCAGCCCCAGAGTACAGAGTCAAGCTCCTCTACCCAGTGCGTGTTAGATTCCTTGAGGGATCGCACTAGTCTGGGTTTGATGCCGCTCATAATGAGACCGTTGGCCCGTTCGACTTGACCGTTAGTTTGAGGGTGATAGACTAAAGCGTAGTCGAGCTTGATGCCCATGTTTTTGCACCAAAGTTTGACTTCATCGGCCATGAAGTTTGTGTCGTTGTCGGTTATGATGCTGTGGGGGACGCCGTAACGGTGTACGACCCCGGATATGAAGTCTATCACTGGTCCGGATTCGGCCGTCTTTACAGGCTTGGCTTCTATCCATTTGGTGAATTTGTCCACCATGACCAGTAGATATTTTTGCTTGTGGGTTCCTCCTTTAAGGGGTCCGACCATGTCAAGCCCCCATACCGCAAAAGGCCAGGTAATGGGTATAGTTTGTAGGGCGGTAGGCGGCATGTGGCTTTGGTTGGCGAATAACTGGCAACCAACACATCGTTGCACTAAGTCCTGAACTTCTGCTCGGGCCGTTGGCCAATAAAATCTGGTACGGAAGGCCTTGCTTACAAGGGCCCGGGCTGCGGCGTGGTGCCCACCGAGTCCGGCATGAATTTCAGCCAAAAGGTCTCGCCCTTCCTCTTCGGAGATACACCTTTGAAGGACGCTGGTTGTGCTTTTCTTGTAAAGCTCTCCTTCGTGGACTTTGTAGGCTTTAGATCGCCGCACTATGCAGCGGGCCTCGTTTTGGTCCTCGGGAAGTTCCTGCCTAGTTAGGTAGGCTAGGAATGGTTCTGTCCAAGGGGCAATGACTGCCATTATTGCGTGGGCTGACGGCGTTGTTTCGTTGGCGGGGCCCACACTATGTCAGAATGTTCGGCGAGGGGCAGTGTGGTTGTGTCCGGGCTATTGTTTCCGGATTCTCCTTCCCATGATGTGGATGGCTTGAACAGCCTCTCTAGGAATATGTTGGGAGGGACGGCCTCGCGCTTGGCGCCAATGCGTGCCAACACGTCTGCTGCTTGGTTATTTTCCCGGGCTATGTGATGAAATTCGAGCCCCTCAAACCGAGCTGACATCCTTAAGATGGCGTTGCGGTAAGCTGTCATTTTCGGATCCTTGGCGTTGAAGTCTCCATTTATTTGGGATATTGCAAGGTTTGAATCCCCGTGGACCTCTAGGCGCTGAATGCCCATGGAGACTGCCATCCGGAGACCATGTAAAAGGGCCTCGTATTCGACTGCATTGTTGGAATCCGTGTACATTATCAGAAGTACGTATTGGACTGTATCTCCGATTGGGGACGTCAGAACAATGCCAGCCCCCAGGCCAGCCAACATTTTGGAGCCGTCGAAGTGCATGATCCAGTTGGAGTATGCGCTGTACTCTTTAGGGAGTTCGGCTTCAGTCCATTCGGCGATGAAGTCGGACAAAACCTGCGACTTAATAGCTTGCCTTGGCTTGTAAGTTATGTCGAATGGGAGGAGCTCGATGGCCCATTTGGCAATCCAGCCCGTTGCGTCACGGTTGTTTATAATATCATTAAGGGGTACTTCGGATGCCACTGTTATTGAGCACTCTTGAAAGTAGTGTCGCAGCTTCCGGGATGCCATGAACACCGCGTACGCTATCTTTTGATAATGCGGGTACCGTGACTTGCATGGAGTTAGTACAGTGGACACGCAGTACACTATTTTTTTGGAGGGGGAACTTGTGTCCGTCCACTTCTCGTTCGACGACGAGCACCGCGCTTACAACTTGATGGGTTTCCGCGATGTATAATAGCATTGGTTAGCCTGTGTTGGGCGCGGCTAGGACCGGATTTGTTGCTAGTATGGCTTTTATTTCTTCGAGCCCAGCCGTGGCGGCATCCGTCCACTCGAAGTGTTCGGTGCGCCGCAGGAGGCGATAGAGGGGTAATGCATTTTCTCCTAAGCGGGAGATAAAGCGGCTTAGAGCCACCACGCATCCTGTCAATTTTTGTATTTGTTTGAGGTCCTTTGGGGTATCCAATTGTGACAGAGCTCGGATCTTGGCTAGGTTTGCTTCAATTCCTCTACCGGATACGATGAAGCCCAAGAGCTTTCCGGCTGGTACGCCGAAAACGCATTTTTCTGGGTTGAGCTTAATGTCATATGTTCGGAGATTGTCGAACGTGAGCCTCAAGTCATCTACTAGAGTATCGACGTGCTTTGTTTTGACGACCACGTCATCTACATATTCTTCAACTGTTTTGCCGATCTGGTTGGACAGACATGTCTGAATCATACGCTGATATGTTGCGCCGGCATTTTTGAGCCCGAAGGGCATCGTGTTGAAATAGAATGGTCTGACTCTGCCATCTTGATTTGGTGGTAGCCAGAGTATGCATCGAGGAAACACAATGAGTCGTGTCCTGCGGTGGCGTCGATGATTTGATCAATTCGGGGGAGTGGGAAAGGGTCCTTTGGACAGGCCTTATTTAGGTCTTTGAAATCGACACATAGGCGCCAAGATTTGTCCTTCTTTGGTACCATCACCAGGTTTGCTAGCCAATCCGGATGTTTTATGTCTCTGATGAATCCGGCTTCTAGCAGTTTTGCTAGCTCCTCTCCCATGGCTTGTCTCTTGGGTTCGGAAAAAGGCCGTAGAGTCTGCTTGATGGGTTTAAAGCCTTTTAGGATGTTCAGGCTATGCTCAGCCAGCCTGCGTGGGATCCCTGGCATATCTGAGGGGTGCCAGGCGAAAATGTCCCAATTTTCTCGCAGGAAGTCTCTGAGTGCGGCGTCTACATCGGGTTTTAGTTGTGCCCCGATGGAGGCCGTTTTTGTAGGGTCCATTGGATGGACTTGGAATTTGACTATTTCATCTGCTGGTTTGAAAGAGGTGGACTTGGATCTCTTGTCTAGTATCACATCGTCCCTGTCCACCGTAGAGCGCAATGCAGTTAGTTCCTCGGCCGCTAGGGCCTCGGATAATGCCTCCAGGGCCAGTGCGGCTGTCTTGTTTTCGGCGCGGAGCGCTATGTCCGGATCACTTGCGAGAGTGATGATTCCGTTGGGTCCAGGCATTTTGAGCTTCATGTACCCGTAATGGGGTATAGCTTGGAAAATTGTAAATGCTTCTTGCCCTAGCAGAGCGTGGTATCCGCTGCTGAATGGGGCCACTTGAAACGTGACCTCCTCGGATCTGTAATTATCCAGTGTGCCGAACACCACATCCAGTGTGATTTTTCCTGAACAGCATGCTTCCCGGCTTGGAATTATTCCTCTAAAGGTTGTGTTGCTTCACTCAATGCGGCTCCAGTCCATTTCCATTTTTCGCAGGGTTCCTCGTAGATGAGGTTGAGTCCGCTGCCACCGTCCATGAGTACCTTTGTAAGTCGGAAGTCGTCCACTATCGGACTGAGGACCAATGCGGCTGGTGCTCGGGCTGTCCAGAATTTAGGTTCGTCACTGGCATTAAAGGTAATAGCCGTGTCACTCCATGGGTTTATTGTTGCTACTTGGTAGACCTCAGCAAGGTTGCGGAGCGTTCGTTTCCATGCATTGTTTGATATGAATGTCTCAAAGACTGTCGACACCGTACTGGGGAGGTATTCTTCGGTTGCTGGAGTTAGAACCTCCTCGCCACTTCGGGCCACCTGCCGGAGTATCCAACATGCTCTAAGGCTTTGAGTTGGTGTGGCTTCCCCGGAATTATGAATTTTACAGGGTCCATTGAGCCATCCCTCTAGTACGGTCCCATACCCTGTAGAGGGTTTTTGTTTTTTGATGTTTGGCTCAGATGCCTGGCGATAATGCTCCCTTTTGTTTTGGACACGTGTTGTATTCGGGGCCGGATTGTCCCAGAATTTATCTTCGGTTTTCTGAACGCTTTCAGTCGCACAATACTTTCATACTATGGATGTCAAGTCAGCGAATCGTGTAATTTCGCGGTGACTTATGGCATTGAGGATTCCGATGTCCGTGCAGTTGTTACAGAAGAGTGAAATTGCTTCTTTCTCGCGGCAGTCCTTTGTCCTGTTCATAACCAGGAGGAATCTGGCCTGGTAGTGGTGTACTGTTTCCCCGGGCTCTTGCCGTATTTGGGATAAATCCCGCATAGTTGGGTGGGTGGGTGGATTTCAATCCGGAACCTTACCCGATGTAAGATCCAGGGGCCAAGAGGTTTCTGAATTCGGAAGCTTGCTTTCTTGGACATTATTCAATGAATCAGGCCTACTGCCTGACTTTAGGTTAAGGGTTTGGGCTACATCCTCCCCTCCACGGGTGTCCGGCTTGGAGGGAGCGGGAATTCGGACACATCAGGTCCTTAGGGCGGGCGAAGACTCGCCGCATTGTTCTTCCACCACTTCGACGTGATGGGTGACCTGGGGAGAGTCGATCTCTCTCTGATCGGGTTTAAGACCAATCTGGCCGTAATCTGTAGCGACTCCTAGGGCCGCAATGCGATCCAAGAGCTCGTTCAAGGAGAGGAGCTCCATCGGATCTAACTGCTCGGCAAGCTCCGAGCTGATGTGAAGATTGCTTTCGATGGCCCGAGAGGTCATCGTCGGCGCGGCGGCCGAACAGGCGGTCATCAAAAACCTGCCTAGCCGGAGAGTTTGGCCGACAGCCAAAGCTCCTTTAGCAACGGCGCCGTCTTTAAAGACGGGGTGCGGCATCCTTCCTGACGGTGACGACACAGAGGAACTCTCAATGAAAGCACCAATGTCGGTGTCAAAACCGGCGGATCTCGGGTAGGGGGTCCCGAACTGTGCGTCTAGGCGCATGGTAACAGGAGACAAGGGACAAGATGTTTTTACCCAGGTTCGGGCCCTCTCGATGGAGGTAAAACCCTACTCCTACTTGATTAATATTGAAGATATGGGTAGTACAAGAGTAGATCTACCACGAGATCAAAGAGGCTAAACCCTAGAAGCTAGCCTATGGTATGATTGTTGTTCGTCCTATGGACTAAAACTCTCCGGTTTATATAGACACTGGAGAGGGCTAGGGTTACACAGAGTCGGTTACAACGGGAGGAGATCTTCATATCGTACCGCCAAGCTTGCCTTCCACGCCAAGGAAAGTCCCATCCGGACACGGGACGGAGTCTTCAATCTTGTATCTTCATAGTCCGGGAGTCCGGCCAAAGGTCTTAGTCCAGCCATCCGGACACCCCCTAATCCAGGACTCCCTCACTGATGATCTGCAAACCCTAGAGACTTGTAGTAGCATGCTTCGCACTCCGGGAAGTCTATCGCAAACAAACAGTAGCATACATAAGCACTCAAGCATAGATGCATGTGTAAAACTCAAATAAGAAGGTCCAATCTAAAAGTTCAACCGAAGAGCTTCGATTTGCAAAAAGAATCGATCGAATCGGAGTGCGAATAGGAGCCACGAAACTCAAACTACGATAAAAAGAAGTTCGAAAACAAATCTTCTTGAAACCGAATTTTAATTTGTCAAAATCTTGTTCAAGTTGATTAACTGGAAAGAGAGGCTCGAGACGAAGATTTTGGCGTTGGTTTCACTGGATTCCGACTAACGGTTAAAAATAATCGCGGATAGGTCCCTGGCGAAAATAAAACAGAAAAAGAAAAATCTATCGGATGAATGTCCGCTAACAGAGACAAACGAACGAATTCGTTCGTTAAAACGAGCTAACGACCGAGCGTTAGCAAATTAGATCTAAACCGAAAAAAACCGATCTAATAAAAAAACGATCCAGGGTTTTTTGTTAAAAAAATCGAACGGTTTTACCTAAACCGAGCGAAAAAACCGGTGACGGCGGCGGCTAACTTCGGCGGGGCTCCGGCATCAGCGGGCGGCGGCGGGCGGCGTCGGCGTCGTCGGCGACGTCGGTGGCGGTGATGCGGGGTGGCGGCGCGGGTGGCGCGGAAACTGAGGCGGTGGCGGCGTGGAAAACGAGGCGCGGGAGCGGCTAGGGTTTCGGGCGGTGGCGGCTTGGGCTTGGGCGGGGATGGCCCTTTTAAACAGCCAACCGGGAGGAGTCTGGCTCAGGCACGACCCATAGGTCGGTTCGATTTTTAAACAGACAGAGTAAAATAAATAAAAGAAATACTAAACGGAGTCCAAAAATCTCGAAATAAATTTTTACGGTCCTCTAATAATATTACGGACAAAGTGAACATTTATTTGGGCTACTAATGCAATTATGAAAAATGCATATTTTTCTAATTCAAATAAAATAGTAATAAAAATCCAAATAAAATATTTATTTGATTTTAACATTTTAACTCCATTATTCTATTATTTTGTAGAAGTCATTTGATCCCCTCTCTTTTATTTTAATATTGGAAATATTCGGAGACAAAAACACTAAAACCAAAATGATCCTCTTTTCAGATTTGAGAAAATTCGAATATGAAAATAAATGAAATCCCCAACTCTCTTTGTGGGTCCTTGAGTTGCTTAGAATTTATAGAATCAAACCAAAATGCAATTAAAATATGATATCCATATGATGACCTATGTATAACATTCCAAATTGAAAATTTGGATGTCACCCTCGAGATTCGGGTTGGCTAGAAAATAGGTGTGGGTGGTCCTTCCGTAAGTCTTCCACTCGTTCCCAAGTGGCTTCATCCTCGGTATGGTGGCTCCACTGAACTTTGCAAAACTTGATAACCTTGCTGCGCGTGACTCGGCTGGCAAACTCGATAATCTTCACTGGTTTCTCCTCGTAGGTCAAATCACTATCTAGCTGAATAGCTTCCAGCGGCACTGTGTCCCTCAGAGGAATATCGGCCATCTCTGCGTGGCACTTCTTCAACTGGGAAACGTGAAACACATCATGAACTCCTGACAATCCTTCTAGTAATTCCAGCTTGTAAGCAACTTCTAACATACGTTCCAAAACTCAGTATGGTCCCGCAAAACGTGGTGCTAACTTTCCCTTAACTCCAAAATGCTTAACCCCTCGAAGCGGGGACACACAAAGGTATACAGTTTCCGACTTTGTAACCTGTCTCCTTGCATTTCGAATCCGCATAACTCTCCTGCCTGGACTGGGCTACCTTGAGTCTGTCGCGAATCAGCTTAACCTTCTCTTGAGAGTCTATGATTAAATCTGGTCCAAACAACTGACGATCTCCTACTTCATCCCACAATAATGGTGTCCTGCACCTCCTTCCGTCCAAGGCTTCGAAAGGGTCCATCTTCAAACTGGCTTGATAACTGTTGTTATAAGAGAACTCTAAATACAGCAAGTTGAAGTCCCAACTAGATCCATAATCTAGCGAACAAACTCTCAACATGTCCTCCAGAATTTGATTGACTCTCTCCATCTATCCATCTGTCTGTGGATGGAAGGCTGTACTGAACTCTAGCCTTGTACCCAAAGTCTCATGCAACTGATTCCAAAACTTTGAGGTAAACTAGGTTCCTCTATCCGATACGATGGTCCTCGGAACTCCATGCAGACATACGATCCTGGTCATGTATATCTTCGCCAACTTAGCACTCGTATAGGTGGTCTTCACTGGGATGAAATGAGATACTTTCGTCAACCGATCAACTACAACCCAAATAGAGTCATAGCTTGAACGAGTCCTGGGAAATCCAGAGATAAAATCCATGTCAAGCTTGTCCCACTTCCATTCGGGTATTGGCAATGGTTGTAGCAATCCAGCTGGCTTCTAATGCTCTGCCTTAACTCTTTGACATACATCACATACTACTACATACTCGGCAATATCCTTCTTCATTCCCGTCCACCAGAAACTTTCCTTCAAATCTAGATACATCTTAGTGTTTCCTGGGTGCATCGAATATGGCAAATCATGGGCCTCCTGCAGAATCAACTTCCTGATCTTGGGGTCATTAGGCACATATACGCGATCCTCAAACCATAAAGTATCGTGCTCATCCTCACGAAATCCTTTAGCCTTTCCTTTACTCATCCTTTCCTTTACCTTGGCAATCGCCTTGTCAGTCTTCTAAGCTTCTCTGATCTTACCTATCAAAGTGGAGTAAATTTCCAATGCTTCTACATAACCTCTCGGAACTATTTCCAAACATAGCTCACGAAGATCCTCTGCTAACTCCTTGGGTAATCCTCCGGTCATGAGCGTATTAACATAACTCTTGCGACTCAATGCATCTGCTACTACATTGGCCTTTCCGGGATGATAGTGCAATTTCATATCATAATCCTTAATGAGCTCCAACCATCTCCTTTTCCCGAGGTTCAACTCCTTCTGTGTGAAGATATATTTCAAACTCTTATGATCCGTGTATACCTCACAGTGGTTTCCGATGAGAAAATGTCTCCATGTTTTCAGTGCATGCACTACGACTGCTAACTCCAAATCATGAGTAGCATAATTCAGCTCATGAGATTTAAGTTGTCCTGAGGCATATGAAATGACTCTTCCCTCCTGCATACGCACTGCTCCCAGTCCTCTACATGAAGCGTCGCAATACACTTGATAATCCTTTCGTTGATCTGGAAGAATCAGCACTGGGGTTGTAACCAAACGTTTCTTCAACTCCTAAAAATTGGCTTCACACTCCTCAGTCCATTTAAACTTGGTGTCCTTCTTCAATAACTCCGTCATGGGCTTTGCAATCTTGGAGAAATTCTCAATGAACCTCTGATAATATCCTGCGAGTGCGAGAAAACTCCTAATCTCTCCAACTGATGTGGGTGCCGCCCATTTAGTCAAAGAAACAACCTAGGTAGGGTCTACTGCTATTTCTTCTCTTGATATAACATATCCGAGAAATCCAACTTCCTTCAACCAAAACTCACATTTGCTAAACTTGGGATATAGCTGATGTTCCCTGAGCTTCTCGAGAACTAAACGTAAATGTTCCTTGTGCTCCTCTTCATTCTTCGAATATACTAAAATATCATCAATAAACACCATGATGAATTTATCCAAAAACTCCATAAACACTTTTTCATCATGTTCATGAAATAGGCCAGCGCGTTAGTCAGACCAAATGACATAACTGTATACTCGTATAGCCTGTACCTTGTGGTAAAAGCTGTTTTAGGTATATCCTGCTCTCGAATCTTCAGCTGATGGTATCCTGATCAAAGATCTATCTTGGAAAATACTTTAGCTCCTTGCAATTGGTCAAAGAAATCATTGATAATCGGCAGTGGGTACTTGTTCTTGATCGTCACATCATTCAACGCATGATAATCAACAACCATCCTTAATGATCCATCCTTTTTCTCCACTAGAAGCACTAGGCTCCCCAAGTGACGAACTTGGTCGTATGTAACCTTTATCCAGTAACTCCTTAATTTGCTTCTTGATTTCCTCCAAATCCTTTGCGGGCATCGGATACACTCTCTTTGATATTGGCCCAGTGCCTGGCAATAGCTCAATCAAAAACTCAATATCTCGATCCGGCGGCATGCCTGGTAACTCCTCCGGAAATACGACGGGGAAATCCTTCACCACTGGTACTTCCTCATGTACAACTCCTAATAAGGAATTCACTTGAGTCCTCTTCGGCACATGCCGGGATACATACTTGATCCTTCTTCCTTCTGGGGTGGTGAGCATAAATGACTTACTGGCGCAATCGATGTTTCCCCCATACATCGATAACCAATCCATACCCATTATCACATCCAACCCTTGCGACTGCAGAATTATTAAATCTGAGGGGAAAACATGCCTACCTATGGTCAATGGCATCTGAAAACATCCTTGGGTTGCCATATGCTCTGCTCCTGGCGAGCTTACTAACATAGGTGTCCGAAGAACCTTGGTGGGCAACCTATACTTACCCACAAATCCCCTTGATATGTATGAATGCGATGCACCAGTATCAAAAAGAACGATTGCAGTAAATGACTTAACCAAAAACTTACCTATAACTGCATCTGGCTGCTCTTCAACCTCCTCCACGCTAACGTGGTTCACTTGTCCCCTATTTAAAGGGTTGGGCTTCTTCCCAGAGCTCCCATTGCCATTTCCATTATTTGCTTCAGAACACTCGGTGGCGTAGTGTCCATTCTTCCCGCACTTGAAACAAGTAATTTGACTTAGATCCTTCTTGGTGGGCGTTGCCAGGTTGGAACGGTTCTGGTTGCTGCTTCCTCCATTCCCATTCCCATTCTTGGGGCCACTATGGTTGTGCGAACTTCCTCCATTGAGAGTGTGCCCTCCATGGTTATGGTGAATGTGTCCTCCCGAGTTCGGGGTGAAACGAGGTCTCTGCTGAGCTCCTGAATTGTACTTCACTTGTCCATACTTCCTTTTGCGGCTCTCAATCTACTGCTACTTCCCTTCAATCGTAAGAGCTCTAGCTACCAACTCTTGGTAGTTGTTGAATGTTGCCACCATCAACTACATGCTTAGCTCATCATTCAGTCCTTCCAGAAACTTCTCCTTCTTAGCAGCATCTGTAGCTACGTCATCAGGGGCATAGCGTGCTAACATACTAAACTCATCCACATACTGGCCCACTATGCGTCCTCCTTGGCGCAAGTTGCGGAACTCGCGCTTCTTCATGTTCATAGCTCCTGCTGAAACATGGGCAGTGCGGAAAGCCTGCTGAAATTGGTCCCATGTAACAGTGTCAATGGGGTAAGTGGTTGTGAAATTCTCCCACCATGATGTTGCGGGTCCATCAAGCTGATGTGCGGAAAAACGCACTCTCTCCGCATCTGTGCATCCTGCAGTGGTCAGCTCCGTTCCAATCTTGCAGGGCCAATCATCTGCAACAATCGGCTCAGTGCTACTAGAGAACACCGGCGGATTCAGCCTTAGGAAACGGGCTGAGTGATCCACAGGTGGTGGTGGTGTTTGGTTGTTGGTGTTGTTGCCTTGGTTCTGGTTCTGAACTAACAGCTGCATCAGGGTATTCTGCTATTGGATCAACTAAGTGAGCTCCGCTGGGAAAGCAAATCCATTGTCACGTCTCGGAGGCATCTGATGGGTTTAGAAAGGGTGAGAAAACATAATAGAATGAGGTCTAAATGGAAAACACTACCCATATGCTCATGAGACAAACACATTCATATCACACCAATCAATTCAAACAAGGGCATACAATCGGTCTAACTACCATTACAAAAGTGCTCGGACTATTACTATATACATGGGGGGTATACTACTAATAATATGGTGGTCTACTAGAAATTTTGATCGGTGGAAGACTCCATGATATCTGCTCCAGCTTCGTCTTCGTAATCATCATCACTACTGTCAGGGTCAGAATCGGTGTCGTCGATGATGATGTAGTCCTCAGAACGGATGTCCTTGGAACGGTCGTCATTTCCTCCTGGCGCGGGGTCTCCCATGAATACTCCTAGCTTCCTCGTCAGGTCGTCATTCTTATCCACTAGTATTATCATTTCATCCGCATATCTGTCGCGTGTAGACTTGAGTTCTTCTTCTAGCTCCATGTTCCTGGTCATCACCTTCTTCACATCTATAATGCTTGCGCACATCTGGTTCTCCTTGCGACGAATGTGCCGGTTTAACTCCTGGATGAAAGCTGCAATGGACCTGTCCCTCCTGGTGCTAATCATCTCCCATTGCTCATCTCGGCGCCTACATATCTGGTAGATAGTGTCCCTAAGATCCTTGTGATAAACTTCGCCGATGCGTCCCATGGCGATGTGGGCTGCCATGCTCTTTCCTAGACTCCAGGTTAGTGCATCAAAGGAAAACTCTATGGACTCAGTAACTGGCATGAATGTCCTTCTTGGAACATGAACTCAAATCATCCAATGCTCCTCTTCTGGTAAAGTGGTGATGTAGGTCCTGGTGAAGCTTGGTATTCCGATGTTCAGGTACCTAGTGACTTCCTTAAAGTGTCGTACAAAAGGTGTGTCTTCATCCGATTGTGCAAACTTGTTCCTTGAGTCTGCCATCCTATAGAGTGGAAAAGGGAGAGGAGTCAGAAATGAGTAGAGAAGAGTGACCTATGGTTTAACTTAGTGGTTGTTGTGGGAGTCCCGGAGTAGGGGGTACTCGGACAGCCGGACTATGTACTTGTACCGGACTTTTGGACTATGAATATACAAGATTGAAGACTTCGTCCCGTGTCCGGGTGGGACTCTCCTTTGCGTGGAAGGAAAGCTTGGCAATTCGGATATGTAGATTTCCTTCTCTATAACCGACTCTGTGTAACCCGAGCCCCCTCTAGTGTCTATATAAACCAGAGGGTTTAGTCCATGGGACAAGAACAATCAGAATCATAGGCTAGCTTCTAGGGTTTAGCCTCTATGATCTCGTGTTAGATCAACTCTTGTAATACTCATATCATTAAGATCAATCAAGCAGGACGTAGGGTATTACCTCCATAGAGAGGGCCCGAACCTGGGTAAACATCATGTCCCCCGCCTCATGTTACCATTAGCCTTAGATGTACAGTTCGGGACCCCCTACACGAGATCCGCCGGTTTTGACACCGACATTGGTGCTTTCATTGAGAGTTCCATTGTGTCGTCACGGTAAGGCTTGATGGCTCCTTCAATCATCTACAACGATGCGATCCGTGGTGAGGTTTTCCTCCCCGGACAGATCTTCATATTCGGCGGCTTCACACTGTGGGCCATCTCGCTTGGCCATCTAGAGCAGATCGATAGCTACGCCCCTTGCCATCAGGTCAGGTTTGGAAGCCTGAACTACACCACCGACATCCGCGGAGACTTGATCTTCGACGGAGTCGAGCCAATGACAGGTTCCCGAACAGTCATGATGAGCAAGACTTAGATCTGCCATCGGATGGTGTTCGGGAGATCACACCTGCAGTTGCCCCGACTCTCAATCCAGAGCAGATCATGCCAACCGAGGACGGGCAGATAGACCCCGCTGCTACATCTTGAGCTTACGTTGGTTTTCCTTGAAGAGGAAAGGGTGATGCAGCAATAGTAGCGTAAGTATTTCCCTCAGTTTTTGAGAACCAAGGTATCAATCCAGTAGGAGGCTCCTCAAAAGTCCCACGCACCTACACAAACAAACAAAGAACTCGCAACCAACGCAACAAAGGGGTTGTCAATCCCTTCACGGCCACTTGCGAAAGTGAGATCGGATAGAGATAGTATGATAAGATAAATATATTTTTGGTATTTTATAATATAGATGCAAAAATTAAAAATGCAAACAAAAGTAGATTGAAAGCTTATATGATAAAAGATAGACCCGGGGGCCATAGGTTTCACTAGTGGCTTCTCTCAAGATAGCGGAAGTTTTACGGTGGGTGAAAAAATTACTGTCGAGCAATTGATAGAAAAGAGAAAAATTATGAGATTATCTAGGCATGATCATGTATATAGGCATCACGTCCGCAAAAAGTAGACCGACTCCTGCCTGCATCTACTACTATTACTCCACACATCGACCGACTCCTGCCTGCATCTAGAGTATTAAGTTCATAAAGAACAGAGTAGCACATTAAGCAAGATGACATGATGTAGAGGGATAAACTCATGCAATATGATATAAACCCCATCTTTTTATCCTCGATGGCAACAATACAATACGTGCCTTGTTGCCCCTGTTGTCACTGGAAAAGGACACCGCAAGATTGAACCCAAAGCTAAGCACTTCTCCCATGGCAAGAAAGATCAATCTATAGGCCAAACCAAACTGATAATTCGAAGAGATCTGCAAAGATAACTCAATCATACATAAAAGAATTCAGAGGAGATTCAAATATTTCTCATAGATAAACTTGATCATAAACCCACAATTCATCGGATCTCGACAAACACACCGCAAAAAGAGTTTACATCGAATATCTCTCCACAAGAGAGGGGGAGAACATTGTATTGATATCCAAAAAGAGAGAAGAAGCCATCTAGCTAATAACTATGGAACCGAAGGTCTGTGGTAAACTACTCACAACTCATCGGAGGGGCTATGGTGTTGATGTAGAAGCCCTCCATGGTCGATTCCCCCTCCGGCGGAGCGCCGGCAAAGGCTCCAAGATGGAATCTCGCGGATACCGAAGGTTACGGTGGTGGAAATTGTGTTTCGTTGGCTCCCTGGATGTTTTCAGGGTACGTAGGCTTATATAGGAGGAAGAAGTTCATCGGTGGCCGCCCGAGGGGCCCACAAGATAGGGGAACGCGCCCAGAGGGGGTGGGCGCGCCCTCCTCTCTCCAAGTCCTCTGGATCACGTTCGTTCCAAACATCACGCTCCCGAAGGTTTCATTCCATTTGGACTCCATTTGATATTCCTTTTCTTCGAAATACTGAAATAGGCAAAAAAACATCAATACGGGCTGGGCCTCCGGTTAGTAGGTTAGTCCCAAAAATGATATAAATATGTAAAATAAAGCCCATAAACATCCAAAAGGGGTAATATAATAACATGGAACAATAAAAAATTATAGATACGTTGGAGACGTATCAAGCATCCCCAAGCTTAATTCCTGCTCGTCCTAAAGTAGGTAAATGATAAAAACAGAATTTTTGATGTGGAATGCTACCTAGCATAATTCTCAATGTAATTTTCTTTATTATGGCATGAATGTTCAGATCCAAATGATTCAAAATAAAAGTTCATATCGATAAAAGAAATAGTAACACTTCAAGCGTACTAATCCAAGCAATCATGTCTTCTCAAAATAACATGGCTAAAGAAAGTTCGTCCCTACAAAATCATATAGTTAGGTTACGCTTCATTTTCGTCACACAAAGATGTTCCCAACTTCTATACCCCCGATGACAAGCCAAGCAATTGTTTCGTACTTAAATAATCTCAAACTTTTTCAACCTTCACGCAATACATGAGCGTGAGCGATGGATATAGCACTATGGGTGGAATAGAATATGATGATGGGGATTGTGTGGAGAAGACAAAAAAGGAGAAAGTCTCACATTGATGAGGATAATCAACGGGCTATGGAGATGCCCATAAATTGATGTCAACATGAGGAGTAGGGATTGCCATGCAACAGATGCACTAGAGCTATAAATGAATGCTGAACAAAAGAAAACTAGTGGGTGTGCATCCAACTTGCTTGCTCACGAAGACCTAGGGCATTTGAGGAAGCCCATCGTAGGAATATACAAGCCAAGTTCTATAATGAAAAATTCCCACTAGTACATGAAAATGACAACCTATGAGACTCACTATATGAAAAACACGGTGCTACTTTGAAGCACAATATATGAGACTCTCTACATGAAGAACAAGGTGCTACTTTGAAGCACAAGTGTGGAAAAAGAGATTGTAATATTGCCCTTTTTATTTATTTTCGTTTTTTATCTTTTTTTTCTTTTCCTTTTTTTTCTTTTGGCCTTTATTTTTCTTTTCTTTTTGGGCAATGCTCTAATAATGATGATCATCACACTTTCATTGATTACAACATATGAATTACAACTCGAAAGTAGAACAAGATATGACTCTATATGAATGCCTCCGGCGGTGTACCGGGATGGTGCAATGAATCAAGAGTGACATGTATGCAAAATTATTCAAGGTGGATTTGCCATAACTACGATGTCAACTACATGATCATGCAATGGCAATATGACAAAAGTAAAGTATGTCATGATGATGATGAACGGAACGGTGGAAAGTTGCATGGCAATATATCTCGGAATGGCTATGGAAATGCCATAATAGGTAGGTATGGTGGTTGTTTTGAGGAAGATATAAGGAGGTTTATGTGTGATAGAGCGTATCGTATCATGGGGTTTGGATGCACCGGCGAAGTTTGCACCAACTCTCAAGGTGAGAAAGGGTAATGCACAGTACCGAAGAGGCTAGCAATGATGGAAATATAAAAGTGCGTATAATCCATGGACTCAACATTAGTCAAAAGAACTCATCTACTTATTGAAATAATTTAGAAGTCATCAAAAATCAAGCACTATGCGCATGCTCCTAGAGGGATAGATTGGTAGGAAAAGACCATCGCTCGTCCCCGACCGCCAATCATAAGGATGCACAAGCCAGGTACACTTCATGTTTCAAATTTGTTACACAACTTTAACCATACGTGCATGCTACGGGACTTGCTAAATTCAACACAAGCATTCTTTAAATTCATAATCACCCAACTAGCATGACTTTAATATCACTACCTCCATATCTCAAAATAATTATCAAGTATCAAATTGATCATAGCATCCAATTCAATTCCTATGATAGTTTTTATTATACCTAACTTGGATGCCTACCATTCTAGGACCAATTTATAACAATAGCAAATACCATGTTGTTATAAGAGACTCTCAAAATAGTATAAGTGAAGCATGAGAGACTAGCAATTTCTTCACAATTAATCCACCGCCTTGCTCTAAAAGATATAAGTGAAGCACTAGAGCAAAAACTATCAAGCTCAAAAGATATAAGTAAAGCACATAGCAAATTCTAACAAATTCTAATCAAATGGGTTCTCCCAAAAGGTATGTACAGCAAGGATGATTGTGTTAAACTAAAAAGCAAATACTAATATAATACACGACACTCCAAGCAAAACACATATCATGTGGCAAATAAAAATATACCTCCAAGTAAAGTTACCAAAGAACGAAGACGAAAAAGGGGATGCCTTCCCGGGGCATCCCCAAGCTTAGGCTCTTGGCTATTCTTGAATATCTTGGGGTGCCTTGGGAATCCCCAAGCTTAGGCTCTTGCCACTCCTTATTCCATAGTCCATCAAAGCTTTACCCAAAACTTGAAAACTTCACAACACAAAACTCAACAGGAAATCTTATAAGCTCCGTTAGTGAAAGAAAAGAAAACAACCACATAAGGTACTGTAATGAACTCATTCTTTATTTATTTTGGTGCTAAACCTACTGTTCCAAATTCTCTATGGTTTATAAACTATTTTACTAGCCATAGATGTATCAAAATAAGCAAACAACACACGAAAAACAGAATCTGTCAAAAACAGAACAGTCTGTAGCAATCTGTAACTAACACAAACTTCTGGAACTCTAAAACTCCTACCAAAATAGGAAATCCTGGAAAATTTGTCTATTGATCTGCAGCGAAAATAATCAACGGTGATTTAACAAAACTAAATTCGTGCGTGCAAAGTTTCTGTTTTTCAGCAGAATCAAATCAACTATCATCATAGGTTATCCTATAAGTTCTACTTGTCACGAACACTAATTAAAACATAAAAACACATCTAAACAGAAGTTAGAAGCAAAATTTATTACTAAACAGGAACAAAAACAAAAAACATAAATAAAATTGGGTTGCTTCCCAACTAGCTATATCGTTTAACGCCCCTAGCTAGGCATAAAAGTGAAGATAGATCTAAGTAGTGCCATCTTTGGCACTAAATTCATAAGTAGCACGCATGATAGATTCATAAGGTAATTTGACTTTCTTTCTTGGAAAGTGCTCCGTGCCTTTCTTTAATGGAAATTGGAATCTAATATTCCCTTCCTTCATATCAATAATCACACCAATCGTTCTAAGAAAAGGTCTACCCAGAATAATAGGGCAAGAAAGATTGCAATCTATATCAAGAATGATAAAATCTACAGGCACAAAATTTCTATTTGCAACAATGAGAACATCATTGATCCTTCCCATTGACTTTTTAATGGTGGAATCCGCAAGGTGCAAATTTAAAGAGCAATCATCAAGATCATGGAAACCTAGAATATCACATAAAGTTTTCGGAATCGTTGAAACACTAGCACCCAAATCACACAAAGCAAAACACTCATGATCTTTAATTCTAATCTTTATAGTAGGTTCCCACTCATCATTAAGTTTTCTAGGTATAGAAACTTCCAAATTATGTTTTTCATCATAAGATTGCATCAAGGCATCAACAATATGTTTGGTAAGAGCTTTATTTTGACTATAAGCATGAGGAGAATTAACAACGAATTGCAACAAGGAAATACAACCTTCTAAAGAACAATTATCATAATCAAATTCCTTGAAATCCGAGATAGTGGGTTCAATGCTATTTAAAGTCATGACCTCTCCAGTCCCACTTTTACCAAATTTAGCATCAAGATCTAAAAACTCCGAATTCTCGGGACGCCTTCTAACTAAAGTTGACTCATCTTCAATCCCATAATTATCAAGATTCATATTGCAAAACAAAGATCTAATAGGGGATGCATCAATAACTTTAAGATCTTCATCATTATTTTCATCGAAACTAGAAGAACACGCCTTTATAAAGCAATCTTTCTTAGCATGCAATCTAGCAGTTCTTTCCTTGCACTTGTCAATGGAAATTGCCATTGCTTTGAGAGGCTCATTGATATCATGCTTAGGAGGAGAAGATCTAAGTTTAAGAGAATCAACATCAAGCGAAAGTCTATCAAGGTTCCTAGCCAAATCATCAACTTTGAGCAATTTTTCTTCAAGCAAGGCATTAAAATTCTTTTGAGAAATCATAAATTCTTTCACACTATTCTCAAAATCAGAGGGCACCTTATTAAAATTACCATAAGAATTATTGTAGGAATTTCCATAATTATTAGAGGAATTACTAGGGAACGGTCTAGAATTAAAGTTTCCTCTGTAAGCATTGTTACCGAAACTATTCCTACCAACAAAATTCACATCCATAGATTCATTATTATTCTCAATCAAAGTAGACAAAGGCATATCATTGGGATCAAGAGGAGTATTCTTAGTAGCAAAATATTTCATAAGTTCATCCATCTTTCCACTCAAAACATTGATTTCTTCTATAGCATGCACTTTTTTACTAGAAGATCTTTCCTTGTGCCCTTGAGAATAATTATCCATAATATTATCAAGAAGTTTTGTAGCATCTCCTAACATGATTTCCATAAACGTGCCTCCCGCGGCCGAATCTAAAAGATTTCTAGAAGCAAAGTTCAAACCGGCATAAATTTTTTGTATGATCATCCATAAATTCAAACCATGAGTAGGGCAATTGCGAATCATCAATTTCATTCTTTCCCAAGATTGGGCAACATGCTCATGATCGAGTTGTTTAAAATTCATAATATCGTTCCTAAGAGTGATAATCTTAGCGGGAGGAAAATACTTAGAGATAAAAGCATCTTTGCACTTGTTCCAAGAATCAATACTATTTTTAGGCAAAGACGAAAACCAAACTTTAGCACGATCTCTAAGTGAAAACAGAAATAACTTCAATTTAACAATATCATTATCCGTATCTTTCTTCTTCTGCATATCACACAAATCAACAAAGTTGTTTAGATGAGTAGCGGCATGTTCACTAGGAAGGCCGGCGAATTGATCTTTCATAACAAGATTCTGCAAAGTAGTATCGATTTCACAAGACTCAACATCATTAAGAGGAGCAATCGGAGTACTAAGGAAATCATTATTATTGGTATTGGAGAAATCACACAACTTGGTATTATCTTGCACCATGGCAACAAGTAATCCAACACACAAGCAAACAGAAAAAGGCAACCGAAAAAGAGAGAGAGAAGATTGGGAAAGAGAGGGCAAATAAAACGGCAAGGGTGAAGTGGGGGAGAGGAAAACGAGAGGCTAATCGCAAATAATGTAAATGCGAGGGAGATGGGTTTGTGATGGGTACTTGGTATGTCTTGACTTGAGCGAAGACCTCCCTAGCAACGGCGCCAGAAATCCTTCTTGCTACATCTTGAGCTTGTGTTGGTTTTCCTTGAAGAGGAAAGGGTGATGCAGCAATAGTAGCGTAAGTATTTCCCCTCAGTTTTTGAGAACCAAGGTATCAATCCAGTAGGAGGCCCCTCAAAAGTCCCAAGCACCTACACAAACAAACAAAGAACTCGCAACCAACGCAATAAAGGGGTTGTCAATCCCTTCACGGCCACTTGCGAAAGTGAGATCTCATAGAGATAGTATGATAAGATAAATATATTTTTGGTATTTTATAATATAGATGCAAAAAGTAAAAATGCAAATAAAAGTAGATTGAAAGCTTATATGATAAAAGATAGACCCGGGGGCCATAAGTTTCACTAGTGGCTTCTCTCAAGATAGCATAAGTATTACGGTGGGTGAACAAATTACTGTCGAGCAATTGATAGAAAAGCGAATAATTATGAGATTATCTAGGCATGATCATGTATATAGGCATCACGTCCGCAACAAGTAGACCGGCTCCTGCCTGCATCTACTACTATTACTCCACACATCGACCGACTCCTGCCTGCATCTAGACTATTAAGTTCATAAAGAACAGAGTAACGCATTAAGCAAGATGACATGATGTAGAGGGATAAACTCATGCAATATGATATAAACCCCGTCTTTTTATCCTCGATGGCAACAATACAATACGTGCCTTGCTGCCCCTCCTGTCACTGGGAAAGGACACCGCAAGATTGAACCCAAAGCTAAGCACTTCTCCCATGGCAAGAAAGATCAATCTAGTAGGCCAAACCAAACTGATAATTCGAAGAGACTTGCAAAGATAACTCAATCATACATAAAAGAATCCAGAGGAGATTCAAATATTTCTCATAGATAAACTTGATCATAAAGCCACAATTCATCGGATCTCGACAAACACACCGCAAAAAGAGTTTACATCGAATAAATCTCCACAAGAGAGGGGGATAACATTGTATTGAGATCCAAAAAGAGAGAAGAAGCCATCTAGCTAATAACTATGGACCCGAAGGTCTGTGGTAAAGTACTCACAACTCATCGAAGGGGCTATGGTGTTGATGTAGAAGCCCTCCATGGTCGATTCCCCCTCCGACGGAGCGCCGGCGAAGGCTCCAAGATGGGATCTCGCGGATACAGAAGGTTACGGTGGTGGAAATTGTGTTCCGTTGGCTCCCTGGATGTTTTTGGGGTATGTAGGCTTATATAGGAGGAAGAAGTACGTCGGTGGCCGCCCGAGGGGCCCACAAGATAGGGGGCACGCCCAGAGGGAGTGGGCGTACCCTCCTGTCTCGTGGCCACCTCGGCTGCTTCTTGACTTGCACTCCAAGTCCTCTGGATCACGTTCGTTCCAAAAATCACGCTCCCGAAGGTTTCATTCCGTTTGGACTCCGTTTGATATTCCTTTTCTTTGATATACTGAAATAGGCAAAAAAACAGCAATACGGGCCGGGCCTCCGGTTAGTAGGTTAGTCCCAAAAATGATATAAATGTGTAAAATAAAGCCCATAAACGTCCAAAAGGGGTAATATAATAGCATGGAACAATCAAAATTTATAGATACGTTGTAGACGTATCACCCGCCACGGAGGCCGCACACTCGTCGGCGATAGAGCCAACCATAGACTCCGCCTCCAATGAGGTCTGTGTCATCGGACCCCCGGACTCGTCTCCGGACGCAGGCTCCGAACCGCATATATCCGTGCCCATTGAACCTGATTGGGCGCCGATCATGGAGTTTACCTCCGCGGATATCTTCCAACACTCGCCCTTGGGCGACATGCTAAACTCGTTGAAATCACTTTCCCTGTCAGAAGACTCTTGGCCAAACTATGCCCGGCTTGAGTGGGAAGGGGACGACGAGGAAATTCGTTTCCCACCCACCACCCACTTAATAGCCACTGTCGATGACTCAACCGACATGCTTGATTTCGACTCCGAAGACATCGAAGGTATAAATGACGATGCCGGAGAAGATCAGGAACCACCGCCCACAGGGCGCTGGACAGCCACCTCATCATATGATATATACATGGTGGACACACCCAAAGTAAACAATGGCGAGGAACGGAAGGATGCAATGGAGGATAACCCTCTTGAGAAGCAACCAAAGCACCGACGTTGGCGCTGCTCTAAATCCCGCCACAGCAAAAACAGCGATAACGGCACAAGAAAGAATAATACCTCAGACGACTCTAAAGGCAACGATGACCCCATGGACCCAGCAATTGAGCAGGATGATCCAGTGGACGGCGAACATAGTCTGGGGCCACTGTCCGATCACAGCGATGCCAAGGGTAAAACTCATCAACCTGTCTCTGGAGAGGAGAACATTCTAGATGATGATGCATTCATCATCCCGGAAAAGCACTTGGAACAAGAGAACCTCCACAAAAGGCTTATTGCCACCGCGATGAGCTTGAAGAAGCAGAAGCAAAGGCTTAAGGCCGCGCAAGATACGCTCAACCGCAGATGGAACAAAGTGCTCGACACTGACGAAAAATACGGTGGCGATCGCCACACCAAGAGATACCCAAAGCGCAAACTGCTGCCCGAATTCGACGACAAGACCTTAGAGCCCATCCCGCCGAAAAAAAACATGGCCGATCTGCCGGACCGACCACCCCGTGGCCGAGACAGAGCGGCTAACGACTCCGCACACAAGTCAGCACACGATCTACGTGAGCACCTGGACAAAAGAGCCGGTATGGCTAGGTCCATTTATGGATCCAAGAAGAGTGCCCCTACGCAGCAGCATGGCCACCACAACGACCATACTGATTGAATACCAGCTCAAAATCAACACCGAACACTACATCCGTCGGAAGCATGCCATGACACATCCAAATACAGGGGTGCCATGCACCCCCTGTGCTCCACCGATGAGGTGCTAGATCACGAATTTCCAAAGGGATTTCAACCCGTAAGCATAGAGGCATACGACGGAACGACAGACCCTGCAGTCTGGATTGTGGCTTTTATTCTTCACATCCATATGGCTCGCGGAGATGATCTCCACGCCATCAAATACCCGCCCCTCAAGTTGAAAGGGCCAGCTCGGCACTGGTTGAAAAGCCTCCCCAAAAACTCAATTGGAAGTTGGGAGGAACTTGAGGATGCTTTCAGGGCTCATTTTCAAGGGACCTATGTCCGACCTTCGGATGCAGACGATTTAAGTCACATAATCCAACAACCCGGAGAGTCAGCCCGCAAGTTTTGGAATAGATTTCTCACCAAGAAGAATCAAATCGTTGACTTCCCGGATGCCGAAGCCTTAGCGGCTTTCAAGCACAGTGTCAGGGACGAATTGCTTGCTAGACACCTCGTCCAAGAAAAGCCGAGGACAATGGCAGCCCTAACAAGCCTTATGACTCGCTTCTCCGCGGGCGAGGACTGTTGGTTGGCCCGCAGCGATACTAGCGACCCAGGCACATCCAAAATCAGGGACGGCAATGGGAAGCCATGACGCAGTAAAAACAAGCGTTGAAACAACGAAGACAACCCAGACAACACGACGGTAAACGCCGGATTCAGGGGCTCTCAACCTGGTCAATGGAAAAAGCCATTTAAAGGTAGCAGAGATGGACCGTCCAGACTAAATAAAATTGTAGACAGATCATGTCAGATTCAGGGAACCCCCAAGAAACCTGCGAATCACACCAATAGAGAATGCTGGGTCTTCAAGTAGGCCGGCAAGCTAAACGCCGAACACAAGGCGAGGGAGCTGCCAAGTGAAGACGAAGACGAACCTCACCAGCCGAACACTGGGGGACAGAAAAAAAAATCACCAAAGGTCAAAACAGTAAACATGATTTACGCAACCCACATACCAAAGAGGAGGCACAAGCACGCACTCCAAGACATATACGCTGTAGAACCAGTTACCCCCAAATTCAAACCATGGTCGGCCTGCCCGATCACTTTCGACCGCAGGGATCATCCGACTAGTATCCGGCATGGAGGTTCGGCCACCTTGGTGCTCAACCCAATAATTGACGGATACCATCTCACCCGAGTCCTCATGGACGGCGGCAGTAGTCTTAATCTGAAATATCAGGACACTGTCCGCAAGATGGGGATAGACCCGTCAAGAATCAGCCAAAGCAATACTACCTTTAAAGGAGTAATACCAGGCGTAGAGGCCCGCTGCACGGGCTCTCTGATACTGGAGGTTGTATTCGATTCGCCTGAAAACTTCCGAAGCAAAGAACTAATCTTCGACATCGCTCCATTCCGAAGCGGCTACCATGCACTACTCATAAGAATGGCCTTCGCTCATTTTAATGCAATTCTGCATTATGCTTACCTTAAATTTAAGATGCCCGGTCCATGTGGCGTCATCACAATTAGCGAAAATACAGAGCATTCCTTGCGTGCGGAAGAATATGTGGCGGCTCTAGCAGCCGAACCACTGAACGACCTCCCCAACCCGAATAAATGATCGGTCGTAAAGACCACGGAAACGGCTAGACGTGTCCGGCACACCACTAGTTGTAGCAGCCCAGATAAACCTGTGCTTGGTCGACAGATATGCCCCCATATGTGGTGCTAGGGGCTGCCCGCATATAAAAGAGTACATAGTTCGGCTCGACCCTACTAATACAATAATATATTGAATTCTCATGGTTCATTAAGACTAACCAACTTTTTACATGATCACACCAGATTCTTTCACCTGGGTTTTTTTTACAGATGATCATCGTGCTACACCCTTCCAGGATACGGCACAACGGAGACAAAGGCTCAGAAGTGCAGCAGGGCCCCGTTCAATGGTTTCTTTTTAGATTAAGACCCTGTGTAAACCTTTTTATTGTCTCTTGTTGCCTCCCACCCTCCGGGTACTTAAAACAACCAAGAGGGATACTAGCGTTATCGGCAAGCTCTTTCGTCATGCTAGATTAATGCATGTACCTGGAAATTCAGGGCTCATTATCAAGGGCGGTATTCAGCCCACCATATGTTGTAAAGTCCGAATACCTTCGGGAGTGTTCGGCGTCGCGAGTTTGGCCTTATATGCATCAGCTCTGAATCATGTCTTTGGTCCATAGTTGGGTTTGCCCGGCTCCCATGTTTTGCTACCTTACGTTCCGCTCTATCGGCTAAGGTGGCACAGGGAGAAATACTGCGATTGTGCCCTAGTTCATCTGGATGAGCACATCAGTAGAGAAAGCCGAAAACTGACTGTCATGATAAAGTGAGAGACTGGTCAACCACTCGATGACTCAGCGGGATCTTCGTGATTCCTCCGCTTTAACGAAGGACCGGTTCCCGGTCACGTACGTACGCGCACCGTATTCGGATGAACGCGGATGTACCAGGGGCTATATAATAGCCCCACCGTCAAACTCCTATGGCTAAGTGAAAGTGTTAAAGCTATATAGTCCGATTGCCTGGTTCGCCTCGCTATCACCTCCTTAACGGACCAAGACGTTGGATTAAGTGTGATTACACGCTTTACCGAACACCCCCGCATTATATGCGTGGGGGCGGAAGCCGACGACTGCAAACTTTCAGGTTATATACATACATACATAAACGGCCACACAGGAGGCACTACAATACTTTACGGGCAAAAGTATAAATATAGCCTTTATTATCAAAGAAGCATTGTTTTTACAATCAACATACATGTCGCTGGAACATGGTACTCTTTGAGCACTGAGCCTCTATTAAAAGGGCACCTTCTAGGACTTCTTAAAAATAGTGCCCGGGCGAGTCCTGACCCCCGATGGAGACCTGGTTGCAACAGCGGTGGCCTCCATCTTTGCCCAATATGTCTTAACACGGGCAAGAGCCATCCGCGCACCCTCTATGCATGCCGACCTCTTGACAGCGTCGATATGCGTCACATCACGAAGAAATCGTTGCACTAAACCAAAATAACTATCCGGACTTGGTTCCTTCGTCCAAAGATGGTCCACGACAGACTTCATGGCAAGCCCGGACAACCTATGGAGCTTGGCCCACTCGGCATTCAACAGCAGCGGACGCCTTGGATTACTGAACTGCGACCAGAACAATCTTTCCACCTCATGATCTTTCTGATCTTTGAAATACTCAGTCGCATCAGTAGCACTCTTTGCTAAATCCAAGTGTGCATCTGCCTAACTCCACAATTGATCAAGAGGGGCATAGTTCGGATCGCCGAACTTCGTCCGTAATAAGAAGGGCTTCCCAGCCGCGATATCTCCAGCTTGAAGAAGCTCCTCCCACGCCGCTCTGATTTCAGAGCGCGTTTCCTTGGCTGCTTCCAAGGCCTTCTTCAGGTCAGCCGCTTTCGCTTGGCTTTCCTTTTTGAGGAGCTCATATCGGCTAGCGGAATTATGCAGCTCAAGAACCATGTTGGCTATTTTATCTTTGCTTTGGTGATGCGCGGCATGTTTGGCTTTCAATTCTTCGGCTGCCTTCAGGGCAGCCGCATCACTCCTCCTGGCTTGCTTCTTGGCTTGGGCAAGTCCTGCCCGAAGGGTCTCCACGGCGGCAGCTCCATCTGTAGTCAAAGCATACTATAAATACTAGCGTCAGGATCTTCTTAGTATTTGCTGACCACCCGAATATACATACCCTGTGCCTCGTCAAGCCACTTGTTAACAAGCATGATATCCACATCCGCCACGTCAAGTTGCCGCCTGAATTCACCAAATTCAGCGGTTCGATCAGCCGCCGGATCTGCAGCCGCCTACGCACGAAAGCAGCACTGTTATTACTTGAGACTATGATCCTCTCCTCGCCGCGTCTAGACGGCAACCAGAATCTCAGGGGCTACTATCTATACAAGTCACACTTAGCATGTGCGGTACAGCCAAAACTATATATATTACTATGCGTACCTCAAAGCCTCTTAGCAGGCTCGTAAAAGCTTCATTCAATCCACTTTTGGTACATGAGATCCTCTCAACCACCATACCCATTAAGGTACGATGTGCCTCTGAGATAGCCGCTTGCTCCAGAAGATCCATCAATGTGTCCGGTTGTACACCGGACAGTCCCAGGTTTTCTCTGTTGGTCTCCTTAGGAGTCGAGAACTCCGGACTTCGGGCGGCCGAAAAGTTACCTTCTGGCCTTTGCGGATCAGGAGAAATCCTTCGCGATGACACCTCAGGGTTGTCCGTCTCACAAGGCGGGGAAGCAAGAGGAGGCGTTTCGCTCTCCATCATCTCCGGAAGAAGATCCCCTGAAGATGAACTTTGTGGAGAAGGGCTATGAGCCGGACTACAAAACATATGTCTCGGTTGTTATTCTCAGAAAAAGAGCAAGGCATATTTACCTATGTACCTTTGTTCACTTACAACTCGGCTGACGGCTGACCCCCTTATGGGCACTATGCGGTAAGGATGCCCTCCGGGGCAGGGCCCCCTGGCGAAGGTTTCTTCCCTCATTTGGAAACTTCCGTTTCCAAGTCTTCAGGGGCGGCCCTTTTCTTCCCGTGGGGAGAGGGGATTCTAGATTCACCTCCCCGATCATCCTCCTTCGCGGAGGCACTAATTCCCCCAGTTTGGATGTGTAACGTATGAAGCCCGCTTTTGGATTCCCTATTCCTCCCCTCGTCTTCTCCTGATGGCACTTGATACGGTGCGCGAGCCACCATCCTGGTTAGTATGGGATCTGGCGAGCCTTCGGGAAGAGGTGCCGAACACCTGATCCTCTCCGCCTTTCTTATCCAGTCCTGGCCGAGGGTAATTTTTTTAGAATAATGTAACAAATATAAAGAAGGTGTGTTCGGTCGTGGAGTTACTTACTTGGGTATCTGGAAGGTTGTAGTTGAGACCCGCATCCTCGGTGGTGTCCGGACACTTTATTCGTGATCCAAAGAATAATCGATACATTCCTTCGGGTGTCATGGCGAAGCAGTGTTGAATGGTTTGCGGTCCTTCCGGGTTGAACTCCCACATACGGAGAGATCGACGTTGGCATGGCAGGATCCTACGAACTAACATTACTTGAATTACTTTGACCAGATTGATATCCCTCTTGAGGAGATCTCGAATGTGGCTTTGCAATGTCAGCACGTCATTAGCTGGTCCCCAGCCCAGCCCTTTGTTGACTCATGATGTCAGTTGGGGCGGAGGGGCAGAGCGGATGGCTAGGGCGGCTGCCTGCTTTGTACCTCTGGGAGCTGTGATGTAAAACCACTCCCGTTGCCATAGGTCGGACACCTCTGGGAAGGAACCCTTTGGCCATAGGGCGTCGGCACCTTTGCTTATTATAGCACCTGCGCACTCTGCATGTCGCCCGTCAATCATCTTCGGCTTCACATTGAAGGTCTTGAGCGATAAGCTGAAGTGTGGGGTAATGCGGAGGAAGGCCTCACACACGACGATAAACGAGGAGATGTGAAGGATGGTATCTGGATCTAGATCATGGAAATCTAGACCGTAATAGAACATGAGCCCTCTTACGAAGGGATCAAGACTAAAGCCTAGCCCTCGGAGGAAGTGGGAAACAAATACAACACTCTCGTTGGGTTTGGGAGTGGGGATAACCTGCCCTTGAGCAGGTAGCCTGTGGGGGATTTCGGCGGTCAGATACCTAGCCTTCCTAATCTTCTTGATGTCCTCCTCTGTGACAGAAGAGGCCATCAACCGGCCTTGAAGCTTTGATCCAGGCATGGTTGAAGGTCCGGAGCGCTTAACCTGAACCTTGGATGTTGGGACTCGAGGTAGGGGAAGGGAAGGATTGGGCGTGGAAAGAAAAGGACATGTCTGGACCTCTTTATAAAGAGGGTGAATATCAAGCGTCCTCGGCGTGGCCGTTTGGAACCTGTCTAAAATCGAGGAGTCATACTAACGGCACGGTTGGGTTACCCACACCCGTATTGATGAGAATCTCGTGATAAGGGGAGCACGATCTCTGCTTCGACAGGACGTGCCAATAATAACCGGGCCGCAGCGTGATGTCAGGCTATGAAAAGTTGTCAGCAGATTAGATTTGTGGCCTATTGTGCTCTCTACGATGGTATTAGGAAATTGTTTTGCAGAGCCGGATGCGATCCTCGTGTTATCTTCTATGGAGTATTCAGAGAAGGAAGCCGCCTTGCAATGTCGAAGACAATCTGCGCGCCGGACTCATCATCATTGAAGCCTGGTTTAGGGGCTACTGTGGGAGTCCCGGATTAGGGGGTACTCGGACAGCCGGACTATGTACTTGTGCCGAACTTTTGGACTATGACGATACAAGATTGAAGACTTCGTCCCGTATCCGGGTGGGACTCTCCTTTGCGTGGAAGGCAAGCTTGGCAATTCGGATATGTATATTTCCTTCTCTGTAACCGACTCTGTGTAACCCTAGCCCCCTCCGGTGTCTATATAAACTGGAGGGTTTAGTCCGTGGGACAAGAACAATCAGAATCATAGGCTAGCTTCTAGGGTTTAGCCTCTACGATCTCGTGGTAGATCAACTCTTGTAATACTCGTATCATCAAGATCAATCAAGCAGGAAGTAGGGTATTACCTCCATAGAGAGGGACCAAACCTGGGTAAACATCGTGTCCCCTGCCTCCTTTTACCATTAGCCTTAGACGTACAGTTCGGGACCCCCTACCCGAGATCCGCCAGTTTTGACACCGACAATCGCGTCCTACAATCAGCGTGTACTCTGATACCATCTTGTAGCGACCAGACCTCAAACGGTCAAGTCTCTGTGCATCAGTTTCATCCCTGGATCGGTAATGCTGACACGCACAGTACTCAAGGATTTATAACAGAGTTTCATTCACAGACTTATTACATCGAATGTCTCAAAAGAGAATTTATTACAATAATATGGCTTAAGGCCATGTAAATAAGATAACAACGAAAGGCTTGGAGGATAAAGTGAGTCCATCAACTCCAATGGCATAACTGAGTGCACGACAACGAACTTGAGCACCTTACTCTTCGTCAGAAAAGTCTGCAACATGATATGTTGCAGCTCGAAACGGGTCAGCACATGGAATATGCTGGCAAAGTAACACAAAAGAGCAATGAATAGAATAAATGCTATCACTACATGCATATATGGCTGGTGGAGAGCTCTATGGTTAAAGTTTTGCATAAAGGCAAATTTTCCCTACAATAAAGGAATATATTTTATTTAACTATCATGGTGGTTGTTAAACATTGAGAAGGTTCCTCCAACTCAATCCCAATTAAACAGTAATAATAACCCAACAGATTAATTGAGAGTGATGAGACCAACATGATAATCCAAGAACCAGATACTCAAGATGTCCATAATCGGGGACAAGGCTAACCATGATTAGTTTGTACACTCTGCAGAGGTTTGCGCACTTTTCCCCACAAGACTCAATCTCGTCCATTGGATTTCTCGCACTACATGGTATTTGAGAAACGGATGACTGAGACACAGTCTTTCAGAAACATTAACTCTTTACTCTGGGTGGACAGTTACACCTACTCTCCCCTACATTTGCTAGCCCACCACTGAAAGAGGTCCTGCAACATACTCAACTATGCTAGAGCCCATAATAGCTCATGGCTGCACACGGAAGTTTCTAGCATGAATAATCTTATGATCCCTTTGAGCTTGGGTAGCGAACCGTAGGATGATCACACGGGTACTCTGGGATATCCTAGGACAACACTGGATTCTCTAGGTTCTCACAACCAATCCACCCAGATGTGTATTTAATTATCCACCTTAAGTTAATCATTAATTAACAACTCTCACATCTATCATGGATACACTCAACCAATCCACATCTACGAGCATAGCATAGCAACCTGAGCATAACGTAGAAATAACTCCCAAGGGTTTGATAATAAAAGGGCAATAGGTTCTACTGCATTAGCTACTTCAAAAACCCACATGTTAATCAGATCCTAACCATGAAATGTTTGAGGATTGGAACTAATGCATAAAAACTGGGTAATAAAGATATGATCAAAGTGTTACTTGCCTTGCTGATGATCTGCAAACCCTAGAGACTCGTAGTAGCATGCTCCACACTCCGGGAATTTAAGCATAGATGCATGGGTAAAACTCAAATAAGAAGGTCCAATCTGAAAGTTCAACTGAAGAGCTTCAATTTTCAAAAAGAATCAATCGAATCGGAGCTACGAAACTCAAACTACGATCAAAAGAAGTTTGAAAACAAATCTGCTTGAAACCAAATTTTAATTTGTCAAAAGCCTATTCAAGTTGATTAACCAGAAAGAGAGGCTCGAGGAGAAGATATTGGCGTTGGTTTCACTAGATTTCAAATAACGGTTAAAAAGTTTTGAGGGTTTGAAGATCAGGGGCTAATCTGCGATAAAAATAATCGCAGATAGGTCCCTGGCAAAAATAAAACAGACAAAGAAAAATCTATCGGACGAACGTCCACTAACAGAGACAAATGAATGAATTTGTTCGTTAAAATGAGCTAACGAACGAACGTTCGCAAATTAGATCTAAACCGAAAAAACCCGATCTAAGAAAAATAACGATCTAGGGTTTTTTTTGTTAAAAAACCCAAACGGTTTTACCTAAACAGAGCAAAAAAACTGGCGGCAGCAGCAGCTAACTCTGGCAGGGCTCCGGCATTGGCGAACGAGGGCGGCGACGTCGGGGGCGGTGATGCGGGGTGGCGGCACGGGTGTCGGGCAGCAGCCTCGGCGGGCGGCGCAGAAACCGAGGCAGCGGCTGCGCGGAAAATGAGGCACGGTGGCGGCTTGGGTTTCAGGCAGCTGCGGCTTGGGCTGGGGTGGGGCTGGCCTTGGGCCTCGCCCTTTTAAAGGGCCGCCCGGGAGGAGTCCGACTCGGGCATGACCCATAGGTCGGTTTGTTTTTTAACAAACGAAGTAATATAAATAAAAGAAATACTAAACGGAGTCCAAAAGTCCCGAAATAAATTTTCACGGTCCTCTAATAATATTACGAACAAAGTTAACATTTATTTGGGCTACTAATGCAATTTTGAAAAATGCATATTTTTCTAACACAAATAAAATAGCAATAAAAATCCAAATAAAATATTTATTTGATTTTAACATTTTTCCTCCATTATTTCTTTTGTTTTGGAGAACTCATTTTATCCGCTCTCTTTTATTTTAATGTTGGAAATATTCAGAGAGAAAAACACTAAAACCAAAATGATCATCTTTTCAAATTTGAGAAAATTAAAATATGAAAATAAATGAAATCGCCAACTCTCGCCGTGGGTCCTTGAGTTGCGTAGAATTTCTAGGATCAAACCAAAATGCAATTAAAATATGATATGCATATGATGACCTATGTATAACATTCCAAATTGAAAATTTCGGATGTTACAAACCTACCCACTTTAAGATGAATCTCGCACTCGAGATTCAAGTTGCCTAGAAAATAGGTGTGGATGGTCCTTCCGTAGGTCTTACTCTCGTTCCCAGGTGGCTTCATCCTCGTTATGGTGGCTCCACTGAACTTTGCGAAACTTGATAACCTTGTTGCGTGTGACTCGGCTGGCAAACTCGATAATCTTCACTGGTTTCTCCTCGTAAGTCAAATCACTATCCAGCTGAATAGCTTCCAGTGGCACTGTGTCCCTCAGAGGAATATCGGCCATCTCTGCATGGCACTTCTTCAACTGAGAAACATGAAACACATCGTGAACTCCTGACAATCCTTCTGGCAATTCCAGCTTGTAAGCAACTTCTCCCATATTCCAAAACTTGGTATGGTCCCACAAAATTTGGTGCTAGCTTTCCGTTAACTCCAAAACGCTTAACCCCTCAAAGCGGGGACACACGAAGGTATACTCTCTTTCCGACTTCGTAAACTGTCTCCTTGCGTTTGAATCCGCATAACTCTTCTGCCTGGACTGGGCTACCTTGAGTCTATCGCGAATCAGCTTAACCTTCTCTTCAGAGTCTTTGATTAAATCTGGTCTAAACAACTGACGATCTCCTACTTCATCCCACAATAACGGTGTCCTGCACCTCCTTCCGTACAAGGCTTTGAAAGGGGCCATCTTCAAACTGGTTTGATAACTGTTGCTATAAGAGAACTCTGCATACGGCAAGTTTTCATCCCAACTAGATCCATAATCTAGCACACAAGCTCTCAGCATGTCCTCCAGAATCTGATTGACTCTCTCGGTCTGTCCATCTGTCTGTTGATGGAAGGCTGTACCGAACTCTAGCCTTGTACCCAAAGTCCCATCCAACTGATTACAGAACTTTGCGGTAAACTAGGTTCCTCTATCCGATACGATGCTCCTAGGAACTCCATGC
The DNA here is from genome assembly GCF_002162155.2 of Triticum dicoccoides. Taxonomy (NCBI): domain Eukaryota; kingdom Viridiplantae; phylum Streptophyta; class Magnoliopsida; order Poales; family Poaceae; genus Triticum; species Triticum dicoccoides. The sequence continues at coordinate 365,129,677 of NC_041393.1, read as the reverse complement.
AGACATACGATCCTGGTCATGTATATCTTCACCAACTTAGCACTCGTATAGGTGGTCTTCACTGGGATGAAATGAGCTTCTTTTGTCAACCAATCAACTACAACCCAAATAGAGTCATAGCCTGAATGAGTCCTGGGCAATCCAGTGATAAAATCCATGCCAAGCTTGTCCACTTCCATTCGGGTATCGGCAATGGCTGTAGCAATCCAGTTGGCTTCTAATGCTCTGCCTTAACTCTTTGACATACATCACACACTGCTACATACTCGGCAATATCCTTCTTCATTCATGTCCACCAGAAACTTTCCTTTAAATCCAGATACATCTTAATGTTTCCTGGGTGAATCGAATACGGAGAATCATGGGCCTCGTGCAGAATCAACTTCCTGATCTTGGGGTCATTACGCACATATACACGATCCTCAAACCATAAAGTATCGTGCTCATCCTCATGAAATCCTTTAGCCTTTCCTTTACTCATCCTTTCCTTTATCTCGGCAGTTTTTTAAAAGTGGCAATTTTTTAAAAATGGCAGTTTTTTAAATTCTTCAAGTTGAGGTGGAGTTTTAGCACAAGTTTAAACATTCACAATACATTTCAAGCAAACATGACAAGAGTATATGCAACGAAAAGAATAAAGCATGCTAATTGCAAGAAAGTAAAGGGATGGGATTGGAGTGTGCAAACGCAATGAAGACACGGAGATTTTTTGCATGGTTCTGATAGGTGGTGATATCATACATGCACGTTGATGGAGACTTCCACTCACAAAGGGTAACGGTGGCGCGAGTCCACGGAGGGCTCCACACACGAAGGGTCCACAGAGAAGCAAGCTTGTATATCCCACCATTGCCATCGCTCATGAAGGACTTGCCTCACTCGGGTAGATCTTCATGAAGTAGATGATCTCCTTGCCGTTACAAACTTCTTGGTTCAACTCCACGATCTTGTCGGAGGCTCCGAAGCGACACCTAACCAATCTAGGAGACACCACTCTCCAAAAGGTAATAAATGGTGTGTTGATGATGAACTCCTTGCTCATGTGCTTCAAATGATAGTCTCCCCAACACTCAACTCTCTCTCGCAGATTTGCATACGGTGGAAAGATGGTTTGAGTGGAAAGCAACTTGAGGAAGGCTAGAAATCAAGATTCTTGTGGTAGGATTGGTATATCTTGATCTCAACACATGATTAGGTGGTTCTCTCTCAGAAAATGTATGCTGGAAGTGTAGGCATGTTCTGATGGCTCTCTCTCATATGGAGAAGGGAGTGGAGGGGTATATATAGCTTCCAGGCAAAATCCAACTGTTACACACATTTGACCCAACTCGGTAAGACCAATTATAAGAACTCGGTGAGGCTGATTTAGTTCCATATGTGAATGTTAGGAATCTTGGGGGGACCGACTGGAACAACTCGGTGGGACCGATGTGCTAGGGCTTAGGGCAAACATCAACTCGGTGGCACCGATTGCATCAACTCGGTGAGACCAAAGTGAAGCAATAAGGCAAAAGAGTGAATGTCAAGCCAACTCGGCGAGACCGATTGCATAACTCGGTGAGACCGAAATAAATGCAACAAGCCACAAAGCGCTGGCAAAGCCATCTCGGTGAGACTGAGATCCGTATCGGTGTGACCGAACTGTTAGGGTTTCTAGCAGTGGCTATGTCATATGAACTCGGTGGCGCCAGATAGAAAGAATCAGTGGGGCCAAGTTGGAGTTTGGGATTTTTACATATTTGGAATGAGAAAGTGGTTGAGGGCTTTGGAGTAATATCACTCAGCACTTGAGCAAGTAGACCATTAAGCAACACCTCATCCCCTTTTAATACTATTGGCTTTCCTATGGACTCAATGTGCTCTTGGGTCACTAAAAATAAAATGAAGTGTCTTGAGCTTTTGCCAATATGTGTCCTTAGCATTTTGAGGGGTCCACATCTCTAGTCCTTTCCACGCCATTGTTGAACTTGTCTGAAATGCACTACATAAAGCATTAGTCCAACAAGAGATATATTGACATTAATTACCAAAAGCACCAAGGGAGCACTTGTGCTTTCAATCTCCCCCTTTTTTGGTAATTGATCACAACATATATCAAAGCCTTAGGTAAATGATATGAAGGGTAACAGGTAAAGCTTTGGAGAAACATGTAACATGCATAAGCTTCCCCTACATGTATGCAATCATGTGAAGAGTAGAATATAAGAACATCTGAATGCATAATCATGATAGAGCAAGAGAAGAGTTACATATATCTTGGCTATATGCATTAGAGCAAATGATGTGGTTAAGAAGTGTACCTCCATGTTTATGAATCCCTCTTGCAAACAATATGTACATCAGCAAGAGGTCATCATGCACCTGAGTGTGATTCATATACTTACCTTGTGGTCTTGAGCTGGCTTTGGAAAGAGTGGACTTGCGAAAATAGGTTTAGATAACATAAGATCACTCCTATGTAAAGCAATTTCAGAAAACCACAAAAGTACCAAGACTGGGATGACATGTAAAGGGTGAGTACTGAGTATTTCATTTAGATATAGACATGTCCCCAAAGATTAAAAGATGTGCAAGGAATTCCAAAGATTTTTCTCCCCTTAGACATGGACTCTTTCCCCCCCCTTAATCTGATGTGGAATAATCAGAGAAAGTAGGGTGATATAAAATCAGAGCACAAATAGGGTAATATAAACTAAAATCAGAGCAACAAGAATTTTCAATGGCAATAGCCAAGGTTGGAAAAAGCGGTACGCGTAAGCGAGGCAATTGGTCTTCGCCTAGTGCCTAGGTGGTGCCTAAGCACTCTAGGCGCTGCCTAGGCGGTAATATAATTTTTACTCATAGTGTATTTGTGATTATTATATGGGTGTTGATATTATTTAGGGCATATAAATAAGTTTATTACCATCTACTGCCATTGGTATATTACCCGTTTGGCATATCAATGCAGTATGTGGCATGATTTCATGCTTGGGTAGGCAATTCCTTGCTTTCCCTGCCTAGACCTCCATTTATGCCCTAGGCGAGGTGTTTTGCCATTGCCTAGCGCCTAGGCGTGCCTAAGCGCCTCCTAGGCACTGCCTTTTGCAATAGAGGCTAAGATCAAACATATTGACATGTCTTTCCCCTCTTAAAGACATGTGACTTTTGTCCTCTTTGTTGCAAAGCATTTGTAAGAGCTTGGATGTGCTCATATGATAAGCTTTGATGTGTTCTCCCTCCCCCTTTGACATCAATTTCCAAGAAGGGTACTTTTGGAGCATGAGTCAAGTGGGTGTGGTCCTTGAGAGTCACTACAAGGCAGTGAATAGCTTATGATGCTGATAGAGGGAAGAATCATTGAGTGGAGTTGAAGAAAAATATTCAAAAAGAAATGACAAAACATTTTCCACAATTTAAATCGGTGACACCGATGCGTTTTCCATTGGTGGCTTCGAAATGATAGAGTCACAGAAGGTACTTATTGGTGCGACCAATTTAGTCCATGTCGGTTGTACCGACGAACTATTCACAAGGGGGCCATATATTTCGGTCGAGCCGATAGGTTTGAATTAGAGGGACAGAGTTCAACACAGAGTAAATTTTTTGTCATCTCAGCTCACTTAGCAAATGAAATCTCACAAAGATTTGCAACGAATTAGAAGAAAGATTTGCAATGAATTTACTACAATATCACAGATGAAAAACAGAAAAGAGATCTAGATGAAGTTTTTTTATTTTAGAGGGAGACAAAATAGCAAGAAACATATGCAAATACAAAAAGCAACTGAGCAAAAGAACACTAGAGAACTTCATCTAGAAAGGGTCGGCGACAAAGTCACCTATGTTAGCGTATATTGACTGAGGAGTCAAGTGATAGCACTTGATCGTAGGTCATACTCATCGTTTAAGCTCAAAATGGGGTTACCATTTTTCGTTTAAGGAGTTTGATGTATTCACATCTTGTTGAGTTGCTTTGACTCATGACTTGGGGCAAAGCTTCTCTAAGATGGAATGACATACCTTGGGTTGTGGTGTTGATCTTGATCATGTAGTCGAACTTGTGTTAGATGCTCAAGGTTGATGTAGTTCATCAAGAGTTGGGAGAACCACTTGTAGTTTGAGTTCATCTTCCTACATGGGTTAGTCTTGCAAGGAAGAGCACTTGTGTATCAAAAATGACAATCATGAAACTTGATACCAAATGAAAATTGATATATTGAAATTTTCAAAGGATATGTTGAGTGAGTTCATGCTTCCTTGTATCCAACAAACTTATCATAGGAACTTGGTGATGTAGAGATCGCTCAAAATGTGAGTGACTTGCAATCTCATAGGTATGGGATTATCCATGTACCTACAAGGGTTAGATAACACGTAAGGGTACAAGTATAGATCCAAGACATATGATCATCATCATAAGAGAAATATCAAGGATTACTCATAAAAGGCTCATGCCTTGCACGTACCCAAATGGAGTTTTTACTCCAAGTCTGAAGCATCAATGATATTTAATTCACCTCTCAAATGGCAAAATACTTTCTCATTAGGCGGTTTGGTGAATATATACGTCAATTGCATATCAGTACGAACATGCTTAAGATTGATGTCTCCTTTAGCAACATGATCTCAAATGAAATGATGAAGAACTTCAATATGCTTAGTTCGAGAATGTTGCACGGGATTGTGAGCAATTTCACTTTCATTATCACAAAAGGAATGGAACATGACTCACATATATCCCATAATCCTTAAGGGTTTGGGTCATCCAAAGTAATTGAGCACAATATGATCCCGTGGAAATGTATTTCTCTTAGGTAATAGATAAGGATACTAAGTTTTGTTTCTTGGAGGACCAAGACATAAGGGATCTACCGGCATAGTACGAATCAGAGTAGCCAACAAGATCAAAAGATGACCTTTAGGATACCAAATGCCAAAGTTTGGTGTATTAATTAAGTATCTCACTATCCTTTTCACGGCCTTAAGATGACATTCTCTAGGGGATGCTTGATATCGTGCACACATGCACACACACTTAGCATAATATTAGGACAGGAGGCACATAGATATAACAATGGACCAATCATAGAGCGGTAAACCTTTAGGTCAACCAGTTTTCCATCGTTAGTCAAGTAAATCCACTAGTAGGCATGGGTGTTTTCATACCTTTGCTTTCTTGCATGTTGAACTTCTTGAAAAGATCATTGGTATACTTTGTTTGAGAAACAAAGGTACCTTCCCTAGTTTGCTTGATTTGCAAACCAAGGAAAAACTTGAGTTCACTCATCATAGACATCTCAAATTTCTTTGACATTAGCCTTCCAAACTTTTCACTAAATGGGGGTTAGTAGAACCAAATATGATATCATCCACATAAATTTGGCACACAAATAATTCACCATTAACCCTTCTAGTAAAAAGTTTAGAATCAATCTTCCAAATTTCAAAACCTTTTTCAATAAGAAACTTGGCCAAGCATATATACCATGCTCTAAGAGCTTGTTTAAGACCATAAAGAGCTTTGTGAAGTTTGTAGACATGATTAGGTTTCTTAGGATTTACAAATCCGAGAGGTTGTCTAGCATACAATTCCTCCTCAATTTCTCCACTAAGAAAAGCATTTTTAATGTCCATTTGGTATAAAGTGATGTCATGGTGATTGGCATAAGAAAGTATGAAGCGCATGGACACAATTCTAGCAACGGGGGCATATGTATCACCATAGTCCATACCTTCGACTTGAGTGTAGCCTTGGGCGACGAGATGGGCCTTGTTGCGTACAACTTGTCCATCTTCATCTTGCTTATTTCGAAACACCCATTTGGTTCCAATGACATTGTGGTTGTCATCGGGCTTTTCGACCAATGTCCACACTTGATTCCTCTCAAATTTGTGTAGCTCTTCATGCATAGCGTTCACCCAATCCGTATCCTCAAGAGCTTCTTCAACCTTCATACATTCAATACTAGAGATGAATGAGTAGTGTTCGCAAAAGTTATCCAAATGAGTTTTAGAGCGAGTAATTCTCCCGATTTGAATATCATCAAAGATTTGTTCGACAGGATGGTCTCTTGTGACTCTTTCTCTAACTCGTGAGAGCTTTTGTTTGGGTTGGGGTGGAACATCCACTTCATTGTCTTCTTCTTCTCTTTCTTCGTTTTTGTTGGAGTGGTCGTTTTCTTCTGGAGGTGGAGAGGGAGGTCGAGGTGGTTCGTCTTGTTGTACTTCCTTATTTTCTCCGTGTTGATGTGTTCCACTTGTGGATGCCTCCAAATCAACTTGTGGTTCACCTTGATGTGAAGTTGAGGCTTCCACTAGAACAAACGAGGTATTCTCCTTCATCTCCTTTGAGTGAATCTTGCCAATAGATAAATCTTGGATTGCTTCCGAAGGATCTTTGTCTCCTACATCAACTGGCAATTGCTCTACTTGCGAGCCATTAGATTCATCAAAGTTCACATCTACTGTCTCTTCAACCTTTCGGGTGAAATTGTTGTAGACACGGTAAGTGTAAGAGTTTGAGCCATAACCAAGTAGGAAACCTTCATGAGATTTACGAGAAAATTTTGAGCGACAATGCTTATAAAGAATGTAACACTTGAGCCAAATACTTGAAAATATCCAACTTGGGGTTTGTTACCGGTGAGAAGCTCGTATGCCGTCTTGCCGAGAAGCTTGTGAAGATATAGTCGATTTGTAGCATGACAAGCTGTCTCAACCGCTTCCGCCCAAAAATGTCTTCGCGTCTTGTATTCGTTAAGCATCATTCTTGCCATCTCAATAAGTGTCCGGTTCTTCCTCTAAACAACTTCATTTTGTTGAGCTGCGTATGTAGCCGAGAACTCATGTGTAACCCCTTCTTCGTCAAGAAAGGTATCCACATTGGCGTTCTTGAACTCTGTTCCATTGTCGCTTTGAATCTTCTTGATGTTCACTTCAAATTGGTTTTGGGCCTTCCTAGCGAAGTTCTTGAAGATCTTTTGGACCTGCGATTTCTCATCAAGAAAGAACACCCACGTAAATCTTGAAAACTCATCAACAATGACTAAACTGAACGAGTTACCGCTGAGACTCTTGTAGGTGTTGGGACCGAAAAGATCCATATGAAGTAGCTCAAGTGGTCTTCTCGTGGTCATGATGTTCTTCATGGGATGACTTCCTCCAACCTGTTATCCTGCTTGACAAGCACTGCAAAGTCTATCCTTGTCAAATATGACATATTGAACACCAAGGATACGATCACCTTTAATAAGCTTATCAAGATTTTGCATGCCCACATGACTTAACCTTCTATGCCATAACCAACCTTTAGAAGATTTAGCAATTAAGCAAGTACGAGGTTGAGCTATCTTAGTGAAAACAACAATGTATAGGTTACCTCTATGAATACCGGTAAATACCACATTATGATTATCTCTTCGAAACACTTTCAATCTACTTCAGTAAATAGTACATTGAAACCGAAGTCAGCTAGTCTAGTACATTGAAACCGAAGTCAGCTAGTCTATGAATATCGGTAAATACCACATTATGATTAAGCCGTTGCCTGTCTTCATGCTTCATCTTCTTGGATCCTCTTGGGCCTTCTTCATATTAAGTCACCAACGGTATAACTCGGCCCCTCCTGGGCGGGTCATACCTCAGGGTCATATCCCCAACATTAGGCCCCAGATTGATTTGAACTTGTTCATGTCAATCTTCATTGCTTGAGCTAAAAGGTCATCTTTTCAAAACTTAATCTTGAATAAAACACTATAACCTGCTGAGGGAGTCTTGGATTAGGGGGTGTCTGGATGGCCGGACTATGACCTTTGGCCGGACTCCCGGACTATGAAGATAGAAGATTGAAGACTTTGTCCCGTGTCTGGATGGGACTTTCCTTGGCGTGGAAGGCAAGCTTGGCGATACGATATGAAGATCTCCTCCCATTGTAACCGACTCTGTGTAACCCTAGCCCTCTCCGGTGTCTATATAAACCGGAGAGTTTTAGTCCGTAGGACGAACAACGATCATACCATAGGCTAGCTTCTAGGGTTTAGCCTCTCTGATCTTGTGCTAGATCAACTCTTGTACTACCCATATCATCAATATTAATCAAGCAGGAGTAGGGTTTTACCTCCATTGAGAGGGCCCGAACCTGGGTAAAAACATTGTGTCCCTTGTCTCCTGTTACCATCCGCCTAGACGCACAGTTTGGGACCCCCTACCCGAGATCCGCCGGTTTTGACACCGACATTGGTGCTTTCATTGAGAGTTCCTTTGTGTCGTCACCCTTAGGCCCGCTGGCTTCTTCGATCGTCAACCACGACGCAGTCCAGGGTGAGAGTTTTCTCCCCGGACGGATCTTCGTATTCGGCGGCTTCGCACTGCGGGCCAGTTCACTTGGCCATCTGGAGCAGATCGAAAGCTACGCCCCTGGCCATCAGGTCAGATTTGGAAGCCTAAACTACACGGCCGATATCCGCGGGGACTTGATCTTCGACGGATTCGAGCCACAGCCGAGCGCGCCGCACTGTCACGATGAGCATGATCTAGCTCTGCCGCCGGACAGTGCCCCGAGGGCCGCTCAGGTGTCCGCTCCGACCATTAGCTCGGAGCCGGCTGCGCTAGTCGGGTACGGTCGGTTGGACGCCGCCCCAGGAGCCGCAATCTCTACGATGATAGAGCTGAATACCAGCCTAGTCCTTTCCAAGGCCCGTGACTCCAAGGTGCTGGACTCGGTTCCAGACTCCGAATCTTCTGCACCCCTTCCGGTCGAACCTGATTGGGCTCCGATCATGGAGTTCACCGCCACGGACGTCTTTCGGCACTTGCCCTTTGGCGATATCCTGAATTCACTAAAGTCTCTCTCTTTGTCAAGAGAGCCCTGGCCGAACTATGGCCAGCATGGTTGGGATGCGGACGACGAAGGAATTCGAGACCCACCCACCACCCACTTTGTAGCCACTGTCGACGATCTAACCGACATGCTCGACTTCGACTCCGAAGACATCGACGGTATGGACGCCGATGAAGGAGATGACCAAGAACCAGCACCTATAGGGCACTGGAAGGCCACCTCGTCATATGACATATACATGGTGGACACCCCCAAAGCAGGGGATGGCGATGAAAAAGCGGAGGACGACTCCTCCAAGAAGCAACCCAAGCGCCGACGTCAGCGGCGCCGCTCTAAATCCCGCCAAAGCAAGAATGGCGAATCTGGCACCGGAGACATCAATACCTCGGACAGTGCCGAAGACAACCCCCTCCAGCAGGATTCAGCGCAGGAGGACGAAGGAGCCAGCCCTCATGAGAGAGCGGCAAACAGAGAGGTTGAGGACAACAATTATATGCCTCCCTCCGAAGACAAGGCAAGCCTCGACGACGACGAATTCGTCGTGCCAGAGGATCCCTGTAACGCCCCGGATCCAATGAGCCAGGTGTCTGCCAGTTATTCGCCGCTGTTTCCATGTCATTTGCTTGCGTGTTGCATTTTGTCATGTCATCATGTGCATTTCATTTTGCATACGTGTTTCTCTCATGCATCCGAGCCTTTTCCCCGTTGTCCGTTTTGCAATCCGGCGCTTCTATGTCATCCGGCGTCCCCTTCTAGCCTCTCTTCGTGTGCGGGTATTAAACTTTTTCGGAATGGCCCGAGTCTTGCCAAGCGGCCTTGGTATATCGCCGGTAGACATCCTATCAAGTTTCGTGCCATTTGGAGTTCGTTTGGTACTCCAACGGTTAACCGGGTAACCGTGAAACCCCCATATCTTTGCAGCCCAACACCCCCTACAAAGTGGCCCAAAACCCACCAAACTCACCTCCATGCTCTCGGTCGTTCGATCACGATCGCGTGGCCGAAAACCGCTCCTCATTTGGATACTCCTAGCTCCATCTACCTATAAATATGTGGCCTCCCCGAAATTCCCGCAGTCCAAACCCTAGCCCCGCTCCTCCCCGCGTCGCTGGACGCGTCCGCGTCGCGCCGGACATGTCCATCCCCGCAGCCACGTCGCTCCAGCCAACCACACCGCACCACGTCACCCCGCCGCCGCCGCCAGCCACTCCCGCGCCGCCAGCTCACCCGCGCCCTCCTTCTCTCTCCTCCGCGCCC
>NC_041393.1:365112473-365119037 GCF_002162155.2 Triticum dicoccoides | reverse complement strand
AAGTCCCCGTATCTGCATTAATTTTCATGCCATATTTGACCTACTGTATCTCCGCATTCATAGCTCCGTTTTGCGCGTGTAATATGTCAAATTGTTCGCCTCAAAGAGTAGATCATTTCATTCTATTGCATCATATTCATTTGAGGTCATCTTGATGCCTGAATCATCATTGTAAGAGTGCTTCATGATGTTTTCTGTTGTCTGTTATCAGAACGAGCTCTTTTGTCATTTTTGCCATGATTGATGTATGCATCCTATGAGGTTGATGTCTACATGTGTTTTGATCTATGCTATGTCTTCTTTACAGGGGTGTTTACCATGTATTTTTGTGATCAATGTGTTGACTAGCACAAGCATGCAAACTAGGCATCGTGATGTTGCAGATTTTAGTCCCTGTTCTGCTGTTATTTTGATGCCATGTAAACTTGATGCTACAGAGAGATCCATGCATATTTTGAGATACTTCAGTAAGGGTGTTTTGAACAATAGGTTTTTGTATATCCACTCATGCCCTTGGTTGCAATTATTGAGTAGTCTAGCATGTCATTTGAGTGCTCTACTTTTGCTTCAAAATGTTTCCTGGCAGATTGTTTACATGTTATTCAATTTGGCCAAGCTTGCTATAGTTGATCCTTGCATGCTATGGACTTGTTCTTGACTTGGTTTGTTTCATAAACATGTCTTCTTGATGATGCTATGCTTATCTTGTCATGCAATGATTTGTGGTGAGTGATTCAAGCTTGTTAAGTAGGGTACTTGATGTTGCTGTTTTGCTAGGCTGAATCTGTTATTTCGTGATGCTATATAAACATGTTGCTACTAATCATTCTATGCATAATCTGGAGATGATCACTAAATATGTTTTGGTCTACATGTCATGCCCTATCCATTCATGCCCCTGGTTGCAATTATAAGTTTCCGTAGCTTGTTCATATCTTGCTCCAAAGTTGCTTCATAATGTTGCTGTCAGCCTGTTAACATTAAGTTCAGTTGTTTCCATGTGTTTTCCTAGTGATTCATGCATCCTATGAACTTGCTCTTGCCATGCTTAGCTTCACAAATATGCCTTCTTACTGTTGGGTTCCTTGCCATGCTATGTATTGCTCTGTAGTGAGTTGCACAAGCTCATCTACATGCCTTCATAATTCTGTTCCTGCCATGTATGAATCTGTATAATTACTTGCTATGTTTACGTGGGTGCCATAATATTTTCTGCTCCTTTTTGGCTTATGGTCAGTAAAGGACTTTTGATCTATGCAATTAGTAGATTCATGACATGCCTTTGTTTGCCATGATAAGTTCCTGTAACATGTTGTTTGATAGCTCTTAACATTGCATCGTGATGTTATTTCCTGCAAAGTCTGAAATTGTTATAACTTGTAATCTTACCATGTGTGTTTGAGCATGTTCTAGTGATTTCTGGAGATAGCTCAGTGTTCATGTTTTGTAATGCTTTACCTGTACATCATGCCCATGCCTTTTGTTTTTATGTTGGGGTGCTGTAGCATGTTGTTTTGGTGCTTGCAATATGCATAGTTGCTGTTTTGGACAGCTTGTCCTTTAAACTTGTTCCATGTGTGTGTGTTGAACCGTTGCTCCGTTTTGAGTGTGCTCTATATGAAACTTTCTTGATTTTGCATGTAGCTTCATATTATAATGTTGCATCCTTGTTTTGAGGTGCTTGCTTGATGTTTGTATGCATTTTGCATCAATGCCATGTTTGAATTGTTTTGCTCATATCTTCTAGGCCGTAGCTCCGAACTAAATGAACTTTATATGTAACTTGACTAGAATCTCGTGTAGATCATCTTTGTGCATCTTAACTTGTTGTTTAACAACTTTAACATAAGGTTTATTCAGATCTGGACCAATTTCGGAATATGCATATGAGGACTTACCGGAATTGTTATATGTTGTTCCCGGCCTCATTTAAACTTGCCTTGATGTGTTGTTCTTGTTTGCACCGTCTTTTGCCATGAGTAGCTTCATCTAGATTGGGCATGCATCATACTTGGTTGTGCATCATGCCTTGTTCATGTGTGGTGTGTTTACCATGTTGTGTGCTTCTTTTCGTTAGTTCCTGTTTCCGTTGCGATCGTGAGGATTCGTTCGTCTACGCTTGGTTCGTCTTCGTGGCTTCATCTTCTTCATGGACTCATTCTTCTTCCTCGCGGGATTTCAGGCAAGATGACCGCTACCCTGGATCTCACTACTATCATTGCTATGCTAGTTGCTTCGTTCTACCGCTATGCTGCGTTACCTATCTTTTGCTCATCAAGCCATCCCAAATTGCCATGAACCTCTAACCTTTGATACCTTTCCTATGCAAACCGTTGTTTGGCTATGTCACCGCTTTTGCTCAGCCCCTCTTATAGCATTGCTAGTTGCAGGTGACGTTGAAGATTGCTCCATGGTGGACAGGATTTTGGTTGGGATATCACAATATCTCTTATATTATTAATGCATCTACATACTTGGTAAAGGGTGGAAGACTTGGCCTTTTGCCTGGTGTTTTGTTCCACTCTTGCCGCCCTAGTTTCCGTCATACCGGTGTTATGTTCCCGGATTTTGCGTTCCTTACGCGGTCGGGTGATTTATGGGACCCCCTTGACAGTTCGCTTTGAATAAAACTCCTCCAGCAAGGCCCAACCTTGGTTTTACCATTTGCCTCACCTAGCCCTTTTTTCCCTTGGGAGTCGCGCTCTCGAGGGTCATCTTTATTTTACCCTCCCGGGCCAGTGCTCGTCGTGAGTGTTGGTCCAACCTGTCAACCGCCGATGGCCACCAGGGGCAACTTTGGGCTGGCCTACCGGAAGTTTGGACAATCCGGTGTGCCTTGAGAACGAGATATGTGCAGCTCCTATCGGGATTTGTCGGCACATCCGGGCGGCTTTGCTGGTCTTGTTTTACCATTGTCGAAATATCTTGTAAACCGGGATTCCGAGTCTGATCGGGTCTGCCTGGGAGAAGGTCTATTCCTTCGTTGATCGCGAGAGCTTGTCATGGGCTAAGTTGGGACACCCCTGCAGGGTATAATCTTTCGAAAGCCATGCCTGCGGTAATAGGCAGATGGGAATTTGTTGATGTCCGGTTGTAGATAACTTGACACCAGATCCGAATTAAAATGCATCAACCGCGTGTGTAGTCGTGATGGTCTCTTCTCGGCGGAGTCCAGGAAGTGAACACGGTTTCTGGGTTATGTTTGAAGTAAGCAGGAGTTCAGGATCACTTCTTGATCATTATTAGTTGACGACCGTTCCTTTTGCTCTCTTCTCGCTCTCATTTGCGTATGTTAGCCTCCATATATGCTTAGTCGCTGCTGCAACCTCACCACTTTACCCCTTCCTTTCCCTTTAAGCTTTGCTAGTCTTGATACCCATGGTAATGGGATTGCTGAGTCCTCGTGGCTCACAGATTACTACAACAACAGTTGCAGGTACAGGTTGGGCGATGATCATGACGCGAGAGCGATGCTTGCTTGCATTGAGTTCTTCTTCTGCTTCTTCAATCAGGGGATAGGTTCCAGGTCGGCAGCCTGGGCTAGCAGGGTGGATGTCGTTTGAGTTTCTGTTTGTGATTCATCTGTAGTCGGATGTAGCTCTGATGTATTGTGATGTTGTATTCGAGTGGCATTGTATGCCTCTGGTATGTAACCCCATCTATTATGTAATGTTGATGTAATGATATCCACCTTGCAAAAGCGTTTCAATATGCGGATCTATCCTTGGTGGGACCTTCGAGTTCCTTTTGGATAGGGTCGCATATTGGGCGTGACAAGTTGGTATCAGAGCCTCGACCGACCCTAGGAGCCCCCTTGATTGATCATGTAGTTTGGCCGTTGTTGAGTCTAGAATAAAACTGTTTTCAGAGTCTAGTTATATCGGAGAGTAGGAATTCTTTTTACTCCTCAGCCCCTTCATCGCTCTGGTCAGGAATCTTGACGTAGGTGTTTTGAATTACTCCTCTTCCCCTTCAAAATTTTCTTTAGGATCACGCAGATGGTTTTTCGATCGTTGTTCCTCAGCTCTTTTCATCCGGTGCATTTCTCGTCAAGTCGACTCGAGCCTTCTTCATCCTTGAGTTCAATCCTCAGTTGTTTTCTTTCCCACCCGCCCACCCTTCTTCTTCTCGAAACCGGAGTCCGTAATCGAGTATCCATCCTACTCGTGCGAAGTCTTTGTTTTCTTTCCTCAATGATGTCAACCGGTGTTTTTCTCTTCAAGATATTCGTCGGTTCCCCAACCCGAGTTGCCTTTGTTTTTCCCGCCCTCCCTCCCTATTCTTCCCGGAGCCTGAGTCTGTTTCGACCATCAATTTCATTCGAGCCTCTTCAGTCTTTCGTCAATCATTTCAACCGGTGTATTCTCGTTTTGTTTGGCATTCTTCATCTCTTTTCCGGTGGACTTAATTCAAGTTTTCGGTAGATCATATCCTTTTTCCTCAAGTGTTCTCCTTGCTCGTTCGCCTCTCGCCAGTTTATCCTTCCGGAGTGTTCAAGACATCTCAGGAGATTCGTCCGTGTTCGAATTAATTCGAGGTTGTCACCTCATTCAAATATTTCAATTATTCCAGTGCATCATCTATCTCGTCAACAATCCTTCTCAACAGAGATTTTCTTTTCAGTGGGCCCTAACCCACAGGTCTTTTTCCAGGATCTTACCTGACTCTTCTAATTCTCCCGGAGTTATTCTCAGTTCTTTTCAAGTTTGACGTAAGTATGATTTCATCAGTCAGATGCCTTCTCCAAGATCGTTTTCAAATTCTTTTCATTGTTGGCTCAACCTCTTCGCTTTTCATTCTATCGGAGTATCTCAGTAATTTTGGTGATGTTTCTCGTTGTCATTTGAAGACCGAAGAAGAGTCTTTCCTCTAAATCTTGTCTCTTCTCCCGAAGATTCGTGGTTCCAACTTCATGTTATCCTCGCGAATTATTCCATTTGTCAGATATTCCTTTTCTCTACCATCCGGAGTTTGTCAGGAGTTGTTTTCCCGTTTCTTTTTACCGGAGGCCATCATTTCAGTTATCATTCTTTATTTATCCTGGTGCTTTGTTCTAGTGTTCTTCAATCAGCTCGAGTTCTTCCCGTTCTTTTGCATCTAAATCCCCTCGAGCATATTGGTTCTTCTAATTCTTCCCGGTGATTCAGTCTCTTTTATCAGTCATTTTCGAATTCTTACGGTGGTTCATTCAGATTCTTTTTCCTTTGTTATCGTATCAATCCTTTCGTTCTTTTCAATCCTACCGGTGGATCAGGAAGAATGTCTCAAGTTTTGTGCTATCCCCCCCCCCCCAATCCTTTTCCAACGAGAATAAGTAATATGAAAAATCCATTGCTTGTCATCAATTTAATTTGATGAAGGATAAGCATACAATAAATCTTATTCTTATTTCATCCAAGTGATTAATCCTTTTCTTCGGAGTTTGTTCTTGATGAATAAATTCTAGTCCCAAGTGTTTTCCCATCTTTTCTTTTCCGGAGGTTTTGTGTCATGTCTTCATCAAGTATATCTCCTTCCTATCCAATTCGTGTTCTATTCTTTCCTTGTTCAACCAGAGTGCTGCCTAAATTCTTTCAGTCTTATTCGTTTCTTATCTCATTCTAACCGGAGTGGTTTCATAGTCTATCGGATTCCGTGAGCTTTCGATTCTCGTCATTCTCGTTGTTCCTCTCTTCTCGAATGCTCTCGATTCTTTGCTTCTTCTCTTGAGTTCTTGTTTCACCTCATCCCTTTTTCTCTTCCATCTGGGTCCTAAGATCTCGGGACGAGATCTCTTGTTAGTGGAGGAGTCTTGTAACGCCCCGGATCCGATGAGCCAGGTGTCTGCCAGTTATTCGCCGATGTTGCCATGTCATTTGCTTGCGTGTTGCATTTTGTCATGTCATCATGTGCATTTCATTTTGCATACGTGTTCGTCTCATGCATCTGAGCCTTTTCCCCGTTGTTCGTTTTGCAATTCGGCGCTTCTATGTCATCCCGCGTCCCCTTCTAGCCTCTCTTCGTGTGTGGGTATTAAACTTTTTCGGAATGGCCCGAGTCTTGCCAAGCGGCCTTGGTATACCGCCGGTAGACCGCCTGTCAAGTTTCGTGCCATTTGGAGTTCGTTTGGTACTCCAATGGTTAACCGGGTAACCGTGAAACCCCCCTTCTCTTTGCAGCCCAACACCCCCTACAAAGTGGCCCAAAACCCTCCAAACTCACCTCCATGCTCTCGGTCGTTCGATCATGATCGCGTGGCCGAAAACCGCTCCTCATTTGGATACTCCTAGCTCCCCCTACCTATAAATATGTGGCCTCCCCCGAAATTCCCACAGTCCAAAAACTAGCCCCGCTCCTCCCCGCGCCGCCGGACGCGTCCGCGTCGCGCCGGACATGTCCATCCCCGCAGCCACGTCGCTCCGGCCAACCACACCGCGCCATGTCACCCCGCCGCCGCCGCCAGCCACTCCCGCGCCGCCACCTCACCCGCGCCCTCCTTCTCTCTCCTCCGCGCCCGCCGCCGGCCCACGCGAGCCCATCGCGGGCCCGCTCGGCCCGGTCGCCGCCGCCGCGCGCCCGCGAGCC
>NC_041393.1:365101431-365111994 GCF_002162155.2 Triticum dicoccoides | reverse complement strand
CGCTCCTCCGGCCAGCGCTGAGCGCCGCCACCTTGCCGGCCGCGCCGCCCCGCCTCCGCGTCGCCTCCCCGTCGCGCCCTCCGCCTTGCTGCGCCGTCCCGCGTCCGCTCCGGTCCGGATCCGGCGAGATCTGGCCGGAGGGAGCTCTCCCTCGCCTTCCCCGCTGCTCCGGCTGCCGTCTCCTCCAACTCCGGCGAGATCCGCGGCCGCGTTGACCTTCCCCCCCGAGGTCCATTTTTCTAAGTCCACGTATCTGCATTAATTTTCACGCCATGTTTGACCTACTGTATCTCTGCATCCGTAGCTCCGTTTTGTGCGTGTAATATGTCAAATTGTTCGCCTCAAAGAGTAGATCATTTCATTCCATAGCATCATATTCATTTGAGGTCATCTTTATGCCTCAATCATCGTTGTAAGAGTGCTTCATGATGTTTTCTGTTGTCTATTATCAAAACGAGCTCTTTTGTCATTTTTGCCATGATTGATGTATGCATCCTATGAGGTTGATATCTACATGTGTTTTGATCTATACTATGTCTTCTTTACAGGGGTGTTTACCATGTATTTTTGTGATCAATGTGTTGACTAGCACAAGCATGCAAACTAGGCATCGTGATGTTGCTGATTTTAGTCCCTGTTCTGCTGTTATTTTGATGCCATGTAAACTTGATGCTACAGAGAGATCCATGAATATTTTGAGATACTTCAGTAAGGGTGTTTTGAACAATAGATTTTTGTCTATCCATTTATGCCCTTGGTTGCAATTATGGAGTAGTCTAGCATGTCATTTGAGTGCTCTACTTTTGCTTCAAAATGTTTCCTGGCAGAATGTTTACATGTTATTCAATTTGGCCAAGCTTGCTATAGTTGATCCTTGCATGCTATGGACTTGTTCTTGACTTGGTTTGTTTCACAAACATGTCTTCTTGATGATGCTATGCTTATATTGTCATGCAATGACTTCTGGTGAGTGATTCAAGCTTGTTAAGTAGGGTACTTGATGTTGCTGTTTTGCTAGGCTGAATATGTTATTTCGTGATGCTATATAAACATGTTGCTACTAATCATTCTATGCATAATCTGGAGATGATCACTAAATATGTTTTGGTCTACATGTCATGCCCTATCCATTCATGCCCCTGGTTGCAATTATAGGTTGCTGTAGCTTCTTCATATCTTGCTCCAAAGTTGCTTCATAATGTTGCTGTCAGCCTGTTAACATTAAGTTCAGTTGTTTCCATGTGTTTTCCTAGTGATCCATGCACCCTATGAACTTGCTCTTGCCATGCTTAGCTTCACAAATATGCCTTCTTACTGTTGGGTGCCTTGCCATGCTATGTATTGCTTTGTAGTGAGTTGCACAAGCTCATCTACATGCCTTCATAATTCTGTTCCTGCCATGTATGAATCTATATAATAACTTGCTATGTTTACGTGGGTGCCATCATATTTTATGCTCATTTTTGGCTTATGGCCAGTAAAGGACTTTTGATCTATGCAATTAGTAGATTCATGCCATGCCTTTGTTTGCCATGATAAGTTCCTGTAACATGTTGTTTGATAGCTCTTAGCATTGCATCGTGATGTTATTTCCTGCAAAGTCTGAAATTGTTATAACTTGCAATCTTACCATGTGTGTTTGAGCATGTTCTATTGATTTCTGGAGATAGCTCAGTGTTCATGTTTTGTAATGCTTTACCTGTACATCATGCCCATGCCTTTTGTTTTTATGTTGGAGTGTTGTAGCATGTTGTTTTGATGCTTGCAATATGCCTAGTTGCTGTTTTGGACAGCTTGTCCTTTAAACTTGTTCCATGTGTGTGTGTTGAACCGTTGCTCCGTTTTGAGTGTGCTCTATATGAAACTTGCTTGATTTTGCATGTAGCTTCATATTATAATGTTGCATCCTTGTTTTGAGGTGTTTGCTTGATGTTTGTATGCATTTTGCATCAATGCCATGTTTGACTTGTTTTGCTCATATCTTCTAGGCCGTAGCTCCGAACTAAATGAACTTTATATGTAACTTGAATAGAATCTCATGTAGATCATCTTTGTGCATCTTAACTTGCTGTTTAACAACTTTAACATAAGGTTTAGTCAGATCTGAACCAATTTCGAAATATGCATATGAGGACTTACCGAAATTGTTATATGTTGTTCCCGGCCTCATTTAAACTTGCCTTGATGTGTTGTTCTTGTTTGCATCGTCTTTTGCCATGAGTAGCTTCATCTAGATTGGTCATGCATCATACTTGGTTGTGCATCATGCCTTGTTCATGTGTGGTGTGTTTACCATGTTGTGTGCTTCTTTTCGTTAGTTCCTGTTTCCGTTGCGATCGTGAGGATTCGTTCGTCTACGCTTGGCTCGTCTTCGTGGCTTCATCTTCTTCATGGACTCGTTCTTCTTCCTTGCGGGATTTCAGGAAAGATGACCGCTACCCTAGATCTCACTACTATCATTGCTATGCTAGTTGCTTCGTTCTACCGCTATGCTGCGTTACCTATCTTTTGCTCATCAAGCCATCCCAAATTGCCATGAACCTCTAACCTTTGATACCTTTCCTATGCAAACCGTTGTTTGGCTATGTCACCGCTTTTGCTCAGCCCCTCTTATAGCATTGCTAGTTGCAGGTGATGTTGAAGATTGCTCCATGGTGGACAGGATTTTGGTTGGGATATCACAATATCTCTTATATTATTAATGCATCTATATACTTGGTAAAGGGTGGAAGACTTGGCCTTTTGCCTGGTGTTTTATTCCACTCTTGCCACCCTAGTTTCCGTCATACCGGTGTTATGTTCCCGGATTTTGCGTTCCTTACGCGGTCGGGTGATTTATGGGACCCCCTTGACAGTTCGCTTTGAATAAAACTCCTCCAGCAAGGCCCAACCTTGGTTTTACCATTTGCCTCACCTAGCCCTTTTTTCCCTTGGGAGTCGCGCTCTCGAGGGTCATCTTTATTTTACCCCCCCCCCCCGGGCCACTGCTCGTCGTGAGTGTTGGTTCAACCTGTCAACCGCCGGTGGCCACCAGGGGCAACTCTGGGCTGGCCTACCGGAAGTTTGGACAATCCGGTGTGCCCTGAGAACGACATATGTGCAGCTCCTATCGGGATTTGTCGGCACATCCGGGCGGCTTTGCTGGTCTTGTTTTACCATTGTCAAAATGTCTTGTAAACCGGGATTCCGAGTCTGATCGGGTCTTCCTGGGAGAAGGTGATGTAGGGCAAAACCCTAGGTGGAAGATCTTTCACGTTTGGAGGGATCCCACGGGAGAATCACAAAGAACACGCGGAAGCACAAAGGGGAAATCACGGGGAGGACGAGAGAGAGAATCACGAAACCGACAGAGAATCAATCACACGAGTGCTAGATCACCGAACACAAAGAGATACATATGATCCACAATCAACAAAGGTAAGGATACAAAGGACAGTTCATCTCCTGATGGAGGTCTTGATGGTCTTCCCTCGAGAGGGGTCTTGAATCCGCTTGGGGGATCTTCTCCGAAGAGGTCCTGATCTCCAAGGACAAGTATCCAAGTGGATGAGCAAAGGCTCTCACACAAACATGAGCTAATCCAATGCTACCCTAGCTAGGAGGAGGAGGGGTCCTATTTATAGTCTTAGTGCAAAAGGGGGCAAAGTGGAGGGGTACATGGGCTTTGGCCCGAAACTGTGCGCAGACAGGTACCGGACGTCCGCTGGGGGACGGTCGTCCGGTCATTCATGAGGGACCGGTCGTCCGGTGTCGCCGGACGTCCGCTGGAAGCTCTCTGGAACGGGTGTACCGGACGTCCGGAAGTTTCCTACTTCCGCTAATTTCCATTCTGTTGACAGATGCCGGTCGTCCGGTGGTTCCGGTCGTCCGCTCGCAGGAGTGTGGCCGGTCGTCCGGTCTGGGCCGGATGTCCGCTCACTGGGGCTTGGCGGCTGGGGCTTCAAGCGCCGGACGTCCGGTCCCGACCGGTCGTCCGGTGGCTGGAGCTTTCTCTGGTTGATCTTCTTCTTGACCTTTGCGGTTGGTAGCTTCGTATCCTTGTCCAATGGATGTAGATGCACCATGGATTTCCTCTAGGTACCTGATCACACACAGTGTCCATATGAGGTAGTAGCCAAGTCTCGTGAGTAGAGAGAGGAAGTTCGGAAAGGAGCGAGTTCACCTTATCTTTGATAGCCTTGGCTCTAGCTCTTGTCATGGGTCCAAGTGGTGTTGAGGAAGATGTAGACACGTCCATGGGGATGAGCGAGGGATGCTCCGCATCATCTCCCCCCCCCCTTGGGAAGGATCCGACCTCGGATCAAGATCTTCATCTCCATGGTATGGCGCAAGGTCCTTGATGTTGAAGATGTCGCTCACATTGTACTTGCCTTGTGGTAGATCTATCTTGTCGGCATTGTTGTTGTAGCGTGCTAGCACCTTGAAGGGTCCGTCGGCTCGAGGCAGAAGTTTGGACTTGCGTTCATTGGGGAAGCGGTCCTTTCGAAGGTGTATCCACACAAGATCGCCAATGTTGAAGATCATGGGTTGCTTGTTGACGTTGAGCTTGGTCGATTGGCGCTCGATGGTGTGCCTTGTATCTTCATGCATCTTCTTGATGTAGCTTGCACGAGCGCTTGCATCTAGGTTGGTTCGTTCTTGTAGAGGAAG
Source organism: Triticum dicoccoides (assembly GCF_002162155.2). Lineage (NCBI taxonomy): Eukaryota > Viridiplantae > Streptophyta > Magnoliopsida > Poales > Poaceae > Triticum > Triticum dicoccoides. Next base: position 365,107,344 of record NC_041393.1, on the reverse strand, counting down.
AGGTAGAATGTCCAATGGGGACAAAGGGTTGAAGCCGTAGACGACCTCGAAGGGGCACTTGTCGGTCGTGGAATGTCTTGCACGGTTGTAGGCGTACTCGGCGATGGGTAGACACGCCTCCCACTCCTTGATGTTCTTCTTGATCAACACGCGAAGTAGAGTGGAGAGTGTACGGTTCGTCACTTCCGTTTGGCCGTCGGTTTGAGGATGGTATGCCGAAGAGAACAATAGCTTGATTCCTAGCTTGGCACATAGGGTCTTCCAAAAGTAACTCAGGAACTTGACGTCATGATCCGAGACAATCGTCTTTGGCAATCCATGAAGTCGCAAGATTTCCCTACAAAAGAGATTAGCAATATGTGAAGCATCGTCTATCTTGTTGCAAGGAATGAAATGTGCCATCTTAGAAAATCTTGCCACAACAACAAAGAAGGAATCCTTGCCATTTTGAGTTCTAGGCAAACCAAGTACAAAATCCATGCTAATGTCTTCCCAAGGTTGATAAGGAATGGGAAGTGGCATGTAAAGACCATGGGATTGAGATTTTGACTTAGCTTTGCGACATGTAGAGCATCGGGTGGTGAAGCGTGAGACGTCGCGGAACATCTTGGGCCAAAAGTAGTTCTTGGAGAGCGTGGCGAAGGTCTTGTCGCGTCCAAAGTGTCCCATGAGTCTGCCTCCATGAGCCTCTTGCAAAAGGAGCAAACGAAGAGAAGACTCGGGAATGCAAAGTTTGTTAGCTCTCATAAGATGATCATCCTTTAGGTAGTATCGTTCCCAAGACGTGTGTAAGGATTAGCAAAAGAAGTATCATTCTCATACAAGTCTTTTATATGCTCAAAACCAATAACATTTAACTCAAGTTGAGTGACAAGCATGCATATGCGTGAAAGTGCATCCGCAACTACATTTTCTTTACCCTTAATGTACTTGATCACATAAGGAAAAGATTCAATGAATTCACTCCATTTGGCATGACGCTTGTTCAATTTAGTTTGAACTTTTAGGTACTTAAGCGTTTCATGATCGGTATGGATGACAAACTCATGAGGTCTAAGATAATGTTCCCAAACATGTAGCACACGCACTAAAGCATACAATTCTTTGTCATAGATGGGATAATTAAGTTGAGCACCGGAGAGTTTTTCACTAAAATAAGCAATGGCTCGTTTTTCTTGCATCAAAACTCCGCCAATTCCGGTACCACTTGCATCACAATGAACCTCAAAAGTTTTGTCAAAATTGGGCAAAGCAAGAATCGGAGCATGAGTAAGCAAAGACTTGAGCTCCTCAAAAGCGGTGGATTGCAAAGATCCCCAAACAAAAGGAGCATTCTTCTTACTCAAGGTATGCAAAGGAGCAGCAATTGTGCTAAAGTTTTTCACAAATCGGCGATAAAATCCTGCAAGGCCAAGGAAACTACGCACTTGTTGCAAATTGGTTGGTTGGGGCCAAGTTTTAATTGCCTCAATTTTAGTTTCGTCAACATGAACACCTTTTGAAGAGACAACAAATCCCAAGAAAACCACTTTGTCAACACCAAACATGCATTTTTTCAAATTTGCATAAAGGCTTTCCTTGCGAAGGGTTTGCAAAACGGATTTAACATGATTAATATGGTCTTTCATTGTTTTGCTAAACACAAGAATGTCATCAAAGTAAACCACAACAAATACTCCAATGTAAGGTCTAAGCACATGATGCATAAGACGCACAAAAGTACCGGGAGCTTTCAATAGACCCATAGGCATGACTAACCACTCATACAAGCCAAATTTAGTTTTGAAAGCAGTTTTCCATTCATCACCTTCTTGAATGCGAATTTGATAATAGCCACTTTTAAGATCTATTTTTGAGAAAAAGTTGGCTCCGCTAAGTTCATCAAGCATATCATCTAAGCGAGGAATGGGGTGCCTATAGAGAACGGTAATAGCATTTATACGTCTACAATCGGAACACAAGCGGAAACTTCCATCGGGCTTAGGCACAAGTATAACGGGAACGGCACAAGGGCTTAAGCTTTCACGTACATGACCGTTGTCGATGAGTTGTTGTACTTGCCGTTGGATTTCCCTTGTCTCTTCGGGGTTGACACGGTATGGAGCTTTGTTTGGAAGTGGCGCTCCGGGGATGAGGTCGATTCGATGCTCAATGCCTCGAAGTGGAGGTAGACCCGGAGCTAGCTCATCGGGGAAAACATCTTGGAATTCCTGCAAAAGAGATTGAAACACTAAAGGTAGCTCGTGAGAGGTGTTAGTTGTTTGCTCTCCATCTTTGCACACGAGGACGAAGTGCATCACACTCGATGGGTTCTCACACACTTCTCTAATCTCACTTTTGGTGGCAAATAGGATGAGGTTTTTCTCTCTAGGTGAAGAGGCGCTCATATTTGGCTTGTGGCTCTCACTCACTTTTGGGTGGGTCACTTTCTCACTCTTCTCTCCATGGTGGGTGGCTTGCTTGTCGGCTATCACTTGACTAGGAGACATAGGTCGTAGCACATACTCCTTCCCTTTCATCTTGAAGCTATAGTGATTGGTGCGCCCATTGTGGATGACACCACGATCGAATTGCCATGGTCGACCAAGAAGGAGGTGGCAAACGGTCATTGGGACCACATAACATTCCAAAGTGTCCTCATAAGCACCTATTTTGAAAGAGACTTGGACCGTATGCTCGACTCGTATAGTGCCGGAGTCACTTAGCCATTGAACTTTGTAGGGGTGCGGGTGCTTCTTCTTGACCAATTGAAGTTTTGAACATACTTCTTCACTTGCCAAGTTGTGGCAACTACCTCCATCGATGATGACCTTGACGGACCTTCCATTGATGCCGGCCTTAGTGTGGAAGATGTGGCATCGTTGGTCTTCTTCTTGTTGATGTTGAAGTGTCAAGACTTTGGAGACAACGAGAGCGGGGCTCGAATCCTCATCACAAAAGACTTGATCATCTTCATCTTCATTCACGCGCCGGTGCATGGCCACTTGCTCAAGGGCTTCCATCTCCTCTTCACTCATTGAGTCATATGTGCCGTCGTCATTGAGGATCATGGTGCGCTTGTTCGTGCATTCATAGGACTTGTGGCCTCGGCCGCCGCAAGTGAAACACTTGAAGGAGCTTGTTTTGACGGTCTCATCGGTCGGAGTAGATGATGAAGCACGCGGCTTGAAGTTGCTTGTAGTAGGAGGGAGACGACTTGAACTTGTCGAAGCTTTCTTGTAACTTGACTTGTCGTCATTGCTTGGATAAGTCTTGGTTGATGTAGATGTTGGGGGAGTCGTTGAGCTTGGATGTTGGAGAAGCCATAGGTCTTGGATGAGTACTTGGCGTACTTTAAGTCATCTTGCACTTGACATTCCGCCTTGGTTGCTTGATGCACGAGCTCAATGAGGTTGGAATATGGTTGGAAGTCGGCGATCTTCTTGATGGGATGATTGAATCCGTTCAAGAAACTTGCCATTGTTTGCTCATCATCTTCCTTGACATTGGCTCGAATCATGGCTATCTCCATTTCCTTGTAGTATTCTTCAACACTCTTTGTTCCTTGCTTGAGGAGTTGTAGCTTCTTGAAGAGATCGCGGTTGTAGTAGGTTGGTACAAAGCGTGCTCGCATGACATCCTTCATTTGAGCCCAAGTGGTGATAGGCGGTTCACCTCTTGCTTGGCGGCGTTCAAGCACTTTTTCCCACCATATGAGCACATAGTCTTGGAACTCAAGTGATGCCATAGCGATCTTCTTCTCTTCCTCAAAGTTGTGCAAATGAAAGATTTTGTCGACCTTCAATGCCCATGAGAGGTATTCTTCCGGATCGTTGCTTCCATTGAACTTGGGCATTGTGAACTTGAGCTTGCCATAGCGTTGCTCTTCATTGTGTTGTTGGCGATGGTGATGATGACGTCCTTGGCATGGAGGGTAGTCACCCTCATGTTGCTCTTGGCGCAGAGGAAGTCCATGATCAACTTGCTCTTGTTGAACTTGAGGTTGAAGAGGAGCTTGACGAGCTTGAGGAGTGGCTTGTGGAGCTTGACGTTGCACACGCGGTAGGTAGTTCCTCTCTTGGATTTCTTCTCGAAGAGCTTCCTCTTGATTGCGCCGTTCGCGATTGCGGTTGGCGATGGCTCGACTTGATTCTTGAAGGGCATGTTGCGCCTCAAGAGCTTGCGCTTCACGTTGTTGTTGTTGAAGACGTTGAGCCTCGGCGTCTTGTTCTTCTTGGTGTAGACGCGCTCGTTCTTCTTCTTGGCGCCGTAGTCGTTGTCGTTCTTGAGCTTGAGCAAAATCCACTTGGTTTGATTGAGGACGAGGGACTTGCTCATCGACTTGCTCTTGTGAATGCTTGTCTTGTAGTGGGTTCCGAGATGCATGACGGTCTTGACGCGCGGCTCGTCAAAGAATGGTCGATGACGGTGTACTTGAGCCGGAGAAGGTGTCATCGGAGTGTCGACTCGAGCGGCTCCGTCTTGAGGAGGAAGAAGTGGAATGATGCCGGTTCCTCATCAAGGCGCGGATCTCGTCCATTCTAGCATCATTTTCTTGCTTGTGAGAGTCGAACTTGTCGTCGAAGTAGTCTCTTGTACGTTGCTCGGAGAGTCGCAAGTCGGTGGCGAGGTTGTCGATGCGGTCGCTCATAGCTTGTTGCTCTTGGTGTAACGCCCTTTGAGCACCAAATAGGTGGCTCTTTGTGACGAATGATGTGACACCCCCGATTCAATCGTACACTAATCAGGCACGCAAATGTGTACGATCAAGATCAGGGACTCACGGGAAGATATCACAACACAACTCTACAAATAAAATAAGTCATACAAGCATCATAATACAAGCCAGGGGCCTCGAGGGCTCAAATACAAGTGCTCGCTCTTAGACGAGTCAGCGGAAGCAACGATATCTGAGTACAGACATAAGTTAAACAAGTTTGCCTTAAGAAGGCTAGCACAAACTGGGTTACAGATCGAAAGAGGTGCAGGCCTCCTGCCTGGGATCCTCCTAAACTACTCTAGGTCGTCGTCAGCGGGCTGCACGTAGTAGTAGGCACCTCCAGTGTAGTAGGGGTCGTCGTCGACGGTGGCGTCTGGCTCCTGGACTCCAGCATCTGGTTGCGACAACCAGAAAGGAAGGAAGGGGAAAAAAGGAGGGAGAAAGCAACCGTGAGTACTCGTCCAAAGTACTCGCAAGCAAGGAACTACACTACATATGCATGGGTATATGTGTAAGGAGGCCATATCAGTGGACTGAACTGCAGAATGCCAGAATAAGAGGGGGATAACTAATCCTGTCGAAGACTACGCTTCTCGCAGCCACCGTCTTGCATCAAGTAGAAGAGAGTAGATTGAAGTCCTCCAAGTAGCATCTCCAAGTGGCATCTCCATGCAGCATCGCATAGCATAATCCTACCCGGCGATCCCCTCCTCATATCCCTGAGGGAGAGTGACCACCGGTTGTATCTGGCACTAGGAAGGGTGTGTTTTATTAAGTATCCGGTTCTAGTTGTCATAAGGTCAAGGTACAACTCCAAGTCGTCCTGTTACCGAAGATCATGGCTATTCGAATAGATTAACTTCCCTGCAGGGGTGCACCACATAACCCAACACGCTTGATCCCATTTGGCCGGACACACTTTCCTGGGTCATGCCCGGCCGCGGAAGATCAACACGTCGCAGCCCCACCTAGGCAAAACAGAGAGGCCAGCACGCCGGTCTAAACCTAAGCGCGCAGGGGTCTGGGCCCATCGCCCTGAGCACACCTGCACGTTGCGTGGGCGGCCGAAAGCAGACCTAGCCTAGTGGCGTTCCAGTCCAATTCGGCGCGCGCCGCTCCGTCGCTGACGTCTGAAGTGCTTCGGCTGATACCACGACGTCGGGATACCCATAACTACTCCCACGTAGATGGTTAGTGCGTATAGGCTCGTAGCC
>NC_041393.1:365099424-365099937 GCF_002162155.2 Triticum dicoccoides | reverse complement strand
GGGGGCGCCGGCGCGCGGCCACAGAGGCCGGTGAGGGCACGAGTGGGCGCTGTAAGCCACGGTTGGGCGTGGCGACGAGCGCGAGGCGGGACGGTGCGAGGGGCGCACAGGCTAGGCGAGGGAGGAGCGGACGGGGGTCGGTCGGCGCGTGTTCATGCATACGGGGACAGGGGAGAGAAGAGGCTAGGGGCCTCACCGGCGTTGATGGGGAGAGGGGGCGCCGAGGTTTGCTGTCAGCCGGCGGGGAAGAGGTCGAGGATGCGAGGTCCGGCGAGGAGGGGTCGAGGTGGCGTCCGGCGCGGGGCAGGGCATGGCGACACCGGCGAAGCGACTGATGGGCGACGACCCGAGGCAGGGGGCGCGGCGTCGATCTCGGGAGGTCGTGGGATGGAGGGGCACCGGCGGGGAAGGGCCCTGTCGCGGCAGTGGTGGCGGAGGCGAGCGCAGTCCGGCGACGGCGGGGCGGCGTCGGGCCCCGGCGTCGGGCTCGGGGGCAACGGGATCGGGGCGCAT
>NC_041393.1:365097447-365098845 GCF_002162155.2 Triticum dicoccoides | reverse complement strand
CACGACGTCGGGATACCCATAACTACTCCCACGTAGATGGTTAGTGCGTATAGGCTCGTAGCCGACTCAGATCAAATACCAAGATCTCGTTAAGCGTGTTAAGTATCCGCGAACGCCGAACAGGGCCAGGCCCACCTGTCTCCTAGGTGGTCTCAACCTGCCCTGTCGCTCCGCCACAAAGTAACAGTCGAGGGCCGTCGGGAACCCAGGCCCACCTCTACCGGGATGGAGCCACCTGTCCTTTCAGCCCCCTCGTCAGAATCACTTGCGGGTACTCAATGAGCTGACCCGACTTTAGTCACCATCTGTATAGCATGTATATGTATAGCATATACCCGTGATCACCTCCCAAGTGATCACGGCCCGATAGTATAGCAAGGCAGACTGACAAGAATGTAGGGCCAATGATGATAAACTAGCATCCTATACTAAGCATTTAGGATTGCAGGTAAGGTATCAACAGTAGTAACAAGGGCAGGCTATGCATCAGGATAGGTATAACGGAAAGCAGTAACATGCTACACTACTCTAATGCAAGCAGTATAGAGTAGAATAGGCGATATCTGGTGATCAAGGGGGGGGGCTTGCCTGATTGCTCTGGCAAGAAGGAGGGGTCGTCAACTCCGTAGTCGAACTGGGCAGCAGCAGCGTTGGTCTCGTAGTCTACCGGAGAGAAGAGGGGGAAGAAACAATGAATACCATGTAAACAGATGCATATCGATGCATGACATGACAAGTAACATTGCGAGGCGTGCCCTAACGTGGTATGAGGTGGTTCCGGTTAAGGGGGGGAACATCCGGGAAAGTATTCCCGGTGTTTCGCGTTTTCGGGCAGGGGAGCCGGAGGGGGAAAGTTGCAGGTTCGATAGGTTAGAGGTGTGTGGCGGTCGAACGGACTGCATATCTGGAATCGTCTCGTCGTTCTGAGTAACTTTCATGTAGAAAGTATTTTCATCCGAGTTACGGATTATTTCATATTAATTTTTAAAGTTTTAAATCATTTTCTAATTTATTAATTATTAATTAAATCAACATTATCCAGATTAGTGTTCGCTGACGTCGGCATGACGTCAGCAGTCAACGTTGACCGTTGACCTGGTCAACCTGACAGGTGGGTCCCAATTGTCATTGTCTGAGTTTAACTAAACAGGTTAATTAGCTTAATTACTTGATTAGGTTAACTAATTCTAATTAATTTAGTTAAACCCAATTAATTAACTTAATTAATTCACTAATTAATTAATTAATTAATTATTTCTTTTACTAATTTCATTTTCATTTTCATTTTCATTTTTCTCCTCTTTCCCTTTTTCTTTTCTTCTTTCTGATTTACAAGGGGGAGGGCCCCACCTGTAAGTGGCTCAGGCCACCTCCCTCCTGTGCACGAACGCACACAGG
>NC_041393.1:365091059-365097437 GCF_002162155.2 Triticum dicoccoides | reverse complement strand
GGGGGGGGGGTTCTCTCTCTTATTCCTTTTCTTCTTGTTTTCCTTTCCCTTTTCTGTTTTAATATTGTTTCCTATTATTTTAGTTTTAGTAAAATATACACGTAGTATATAAATTAGTATTTCAACTTAGTCCATAGTCACAAGAAGTCTAGTCCTCAAATAAATTAGTTTGACCTTTTATTTATTATAAAAGGTATTTAAATAATTGTTTTTGCTGTTGTTTTATTCATCTTATAGTATTTAAACATTTTATAAAGGTGTGGCTCCTCCACCATAATTACCTATACAATATTTGGTTCACTCTGAACATCTTAGTTTTAATTATTTGAAAACTTTTATTTTGTTTGATTGATTTTGTATTTGATTTCGAATCGGTTTCGATCTAACGCGAGGTTAGCAACAGTAACCGAGGTGACGTGGCATCGTTAACGCGGGATTACTGTAACCTAATTATCCGGGCGTCACAATTCTCCTCCACTACAAGAAATCTCGTCCCGAGATTTAAGAGGGGAGTAAGGGGAAAGTTCTGGTTATGATAATCTAACGGATCTTCTCGAAGAAGTTAATCCCCTTCATTGATGTCTTCAATCCTTTATTCCGATGCATCATGATAAACTGGTCATCATTTCTTCGGGAACTCCATCGTACTTACGAAAGATAAGGGGCAGCTCACTACGACATAATGCTTTTGAGGGAAACAATCTGGGGTTAATCCATGAATTAGTATAAGATTATCTCTCGAGTTGAACATATGAAATACCTCGAGAGTAAGGTACGAAGGTACCATAATAGGCTCCAAGCGGATAGATAGTTGCTCGAAGCCTGAACCAGAGTGAGAAAGGGGTTCAGAGTAGCGAGGGTAAGTATTGCGTCTGATACCAGAATAGATCACTATGACGGTGGCCCGTGAATTACATACGAGGCCACGTGCGAGGAATAACTTTGGGAATAGGGGGTGTACAGGACAGTCAGGTTTCGATCCTGGGACCTATGGGTTATGGGCCCACCATGTGTTTTTTTTAATAGGAGCAGTGACATTTTTCACGGTCATGATAGCAAGGCATGTCAGAGAGTACCAAGTCAGTTATGTCGGCATCAACGTTGGTACCAAGGGCGAGGGACGAAGAGAACCACTTTCCTGCTCGTTGAACGAGGCGGACCAATAGGCAAGGTTCTCGTCCATCGGTGGCTACCGGAATGTCATCAACAATAGTAACAGGGTCTTACTGACAGAATTGCACACCGAGGAGTTTACATAAGCAGTAGAATATTGCTTCTTAGATCATATAGATCACAAGAAAGGTTCAAACAACCAAGGGAAAGTAAAATATGATTATCATATTAAACAGAACAATGGAAAGGAAAATGTGTCTAAACACATATTTCAGGGACATATCCTTCCCAAGGACAAGCAGAGCATGATATCCGTGGCAGGATATAATGTAGACAACTCTTTAGGAAAGGGGGGAGGAATCTCATGATATTACCCATACAACGGTGTTAGGATAAATGATAAATAAAATTTAGCATCGTGCTGCAAATGTTCCTGTTGAAAATCGGAGTACCATTGACATGCTTCGAGATAGCATTGACAAGGTCTTCAGGTGAAGATCAGACTTTGGAAACATGAAGGATCCATCAGGAATAACTTGTAGAATAAGTCTTACAATTTCCTCATGGATGAATGGATAACCTTGCTGAAAAGGAATCTATAATGATAGGTCCTCCAGCCGGGGGGGGGGGGTGCTAGGCATGACATCATGTTACCGGGTCATCAAAGGACAAACATCATAACTCTTGGAAAGTTGTCCCATCCATCATATCCGACCGAGATTCATATCCAATTGGTGTCATGATACCTCAGACTCAGGGGGTCCGAGAGGAAAAGGTGCATCACAAATCGACGAAATGACATTGCAAGCTTCTCGGGAAATGAACTATGGGAGCGGGTTTCTGAAGCAATAGTTCACCATTAAACCAAGGAGAGGACAAGGAGGTGTCTGGTGAACTCAGCGGCAATTCACCGATATTCCCAAAAGATGGATTTCCACCATTAGGTGAACAAGGAGATAACATTTGTCAGATCAAATGATATAAGGAAGTATGCTCGAGGAAAACATACACAAGTAAACATTGGTTGAAAGGTGCGCCCGAAATATGGGTTGGGTTGCACGACCAATGTCAGAATGGTGATTCAGTAATCAATAGCCTAAGAATAAACTTTCGACCATTAACTTCAAAAATAGGGTTGCTAGAAGGAAAGAATCCAAACAACACCGTTCACTTGTTGGAATTAACACGGGGACCAAGAAAGAATGGTGATGGTGAGAGGTATTTCCATGTCAAGAATTCTCAAGAGGTGGAACAAATCTCAGAACATTCTCGACATAAGGAATGGTAATACTCCAAGGTAAAGAAGAACAATTGCAGGATAGCAAGGAACTCAAGGTATAACACCAAACATGAACAAGCTTGTGTTGGTGGGAAGGCAATAAAGTGATCGATGATAATACAATTAATCGAGGGCAAGGATGGTATTTCTCATCATGAATTCAATTGATATCCTGGATGAACTCAGAATGTTGATGATCACGACACCTTTGTCGCGAGAGTTCATGAAGATGTAATCGATCGGCGACGACATCAAGTCAAAGTAATGATGAAGTGAAAGGTTATTGGAACCAAGGGTACAACACAAACTTGAAATCTAGCTCGTTGTTCAAGGCGAAATGATATGACGAGGAAGATCGATGTAAGCTTAGCTATCGTCGCAAATTGGTGCTCCGAGAATAAGGACCAGGTAGCACAGTTAGAATCATCACGGCAATGATGTAGCCAAACAGGCTAGGAATGGCGTGATCGGGTACAAACTCATACTTATAGAAGCTTACTGAAGAGTTGTTGAACCGTAGAGCGGACTCGGTTCAGTTATCGGTGTCTTTGAGTGTTTAATAACTCAGAGCCCGTGAAAAATTGGAATCAGTGGTAAGGTAGCACTTGATGAAGAACTCATAAGAAGTTATGAAGTACCATGATAATCTCGAGATACCAGGGGGGTAATACTCAACACAAGATCAAAGTAAAGGTTGGACTGGTGTATTGATCCATAGAAGACAATTGTTTTAACTTGTCCGAGAAATGGTATTTAAAGGAGATCATGGTCGGAACCACGATTGCAAAAGGCCAGATCCCAGATATAAGATGAACTTATACCAAAGGAATAATTATTTTTACGAGCAGCTTCCATGATAAGTTATACATCGTGTCCCTGGGCATGAACGCAAGGTTCAAGGTCGACTCCCACTTCTTCAATGTATAACCTTCCATTCACTATTCGCTTTGATAAAGGCATTAGTGTTGAAAGTTTTACCTGGTGAAATACCAGATGAGTATGACTTGTGAAAACTTCCGAGTTCACACATATAAAGGAAGGCATCGGATCAACCCGTTAGGGTATCGTGGAAACATATACCACAATCTTCAAGAGTAGATATCACCAGCTCAAAAGCAGAGCATGGTTGGCAAAAGGAGAGGATACAATTTACCAAAGGCATTATGTATCGGAGAAAGAACTCACAAGGTGATTAGTTATGAAGGACACTGTCGGACAATAATCCAACAGTGGATATGGCGATCCACAATGGAGCTGATGTGAGTATCATTACCCAATCAGAGGAAGAAGAAATGAAAATGCATTGGTTTATAGGACATCTGAATAATTCAACGTTTAAATAGCAAAGGAATTATGGTTTTTAATTCAAGGGATCAGGAGCAACGCTCTGATCAAGGATGGATAAGTTGAATAGACTTAGGGGTACCATCGATGGCAATCTGATTGGCCGAGAACCAGCTCCTGTTCGAAAGACGTCTGAGCGGAAAGATAATATATAAGGATCAACTGATGATTGCGTGCATTCGCACACATATAGGATCAACAGACTTAAATGATAGTGACAAAGGATGCCAATAAGATTACTAGATTTATGGAATTAACCAAAATGTAAGCAAGCAAGAATTTCAAGGGCAATAGGCTCCTGAGGATTTTTGGAAGATCGAATAGTATTTCGAAGATTGATGACATACATGAATCAACTAGGGATGAGTGAATACTCGGTAAGTGTGAGAAATTATTCGTAGGGATATTCATGTGTCAAGAACTGCAAGGCAGTAAGCTCAAAGGATTATCGAAACAACGACGAGTGTTTCGGGGTATCTTGTAATAACAAGACCAACTGGGAATAAAAGTAAAAATGACAGGTGTAAGTATTTATCCATAGGGATTTTTCGGTGGTAGGGAATTGCAAAAGCAGTAGGCATAAGGTCTCGAGAAAATAACGGAGAGTATTGTCAGAATATTCCGTTGAAGCAGTCGACCATCCGTAATGAAAGGGTTCTCCGGCAGGAAGTGGTAGCGAGAACCTAGAGTTAGATTTTAGCAAAATCATTTAACCCGACTAGAAGAGAGATCAGAGTCCCAGAGTATAGACGAGGAGTAAAAGATCCTAATACCACCCAATGGCGACGTGGGCCCGTAAGGCACACAGCCAAGTTAGGAAAAGTTTTGCAATGGCTAGTCTCAACTTCGGCCAAGGAGTTGGAAAGGGGATTCCTACAGGCAGTCGGCTCTGATACCAACTTGTGACGCCCCCGATTCAATCGTACACTAATCATGCACGCAAATGTGTACGATCAAGATCAGGGACTCACGGGAAGATATCACAACACAACTCTACAAATAAAATAAGTCATACAAGCATCATAATACAAGCCAGGGGCCTCGAGGGCTCGAATACAAGTGCTCACTCTTAGACGAGTCAGCGGAAGCAACGATATCTGAGTACAGACATAAGTTAAACAAGTTTGCCTTAAGAAGGCTAGCACAAACTGGGTTACAAATCGAAAGAGGTGCAGGCCTCCTGCCTGGGATCCTCCTAAACTACTCCAGGTCGTCGTCAGCGGGCTGCACGTAGTAGTAGGCACCTCCAGTGTAGTAGGGGTCGTCGTCGACGGTGGCGTCTGGCTCTTGGACTCCAGCATCTGGTTGCGACAACCAGAAAGGAAGGAAGGGGAAAAAAAGGAGGGAGAAAGCAACCGTGAGTACTCATCCAAAGTACTCGCAAGCAAGGAACTACACTACATATGCATGGGTATATGTGTAAGGAGGCCATATCAGTGGACTGAACTGCAGAATGCCAGAATAAGAGGGGGATAACTAATCCTGTCGAAGACTACGCTTCTCGCAGCCACCGTCTTGCATCAAGTAGAAGAGAGTAGATTGAAGTCCTCCAAGTAGCATCTCCAAGTAGCATCTCCATGCAGCATCGCATAGCATAATCCTACCCGGCGATCCCCTCCTCATATCCCTGAGGGAGAGCGACCACCGGTTGTATCTGGCACTAGGAAGGGTGTGTTTTATTAAGTATCCGGTTCTAGTTGTCATAAGGTCAAGGTACAACTCCAAGTCGTCCTGTTACCGAAGATCACGGCTATTCGAATAGATTAACTTCCCTGCAGGGGTGCACCACATAACCCAACACGCTTGATCCCATTTGGCCGAACACACTTTCCTGGGTCATGCCCGGCCGCGGAAGATCAACACGTCGCAGCCCCACCTAGGCAAAACAGAGAGGCCAACACGCCGGTCTAAACCTAAGCGCGCAGGGGTCTGGGCCCATCGCCCTGAGCACACCTGCACGTTGCGTGGGCGGCCGAAAGCAGACCTAGCCTAGTGGCGTTCCAGTCCAATTCGGCGCGCGCCGCTCCGTCGCTGACGTCTGAAGTGCTTCGGCTGATAACACGACGTCGGGATACCCATAACTACTCCCACGTAGATGGTTAGTGCGTATAGGCTCGTAGCCGACTCAGATCAAATACCAAGATCTCGTTAAGCGTGTTAAGTATCCGCGAACGCCGAACAGGGCCAGGCCCACCTGTCTCCTAGGTGGTCTCAACCTGCCCTGTCGCTCCGCCACAAAGTAACAGTCGAGGGCCGTCGGGAACCCAGGCCCACCTCTACCGGGATGGAGCCACCTGTCCTTTCAGCCCCCTCGTCAGAATCACTTGCGGGTACTCAATGAGCTGACCCGACTTTAGTCACCATCTGTATAGCATGTATATGTATAGCATATACCCGTGATCACCTCCCAAGTGATCACGGCCCGATAGTATAGCAAGGCAGACTGACAAGAATGTAGGGCCAATGATGATAAACTAGCATCCTATACTAAGCATTTAGGATTGCAGGTAAGGTATCAACAGTAGTAACAAGGGCAGGCTATGCATCAGGATAGGTATAACGGAAAGCAGTAACATGCTACACTACTCTAATGCAAGCAGTATAGAGTAGAATAGGCGATATCTGGTGATCAAGGGGGGGGG
>NC_041393.1:365019006-365089465 GCF_002162155.2 Triticum dicoccoides | reverse complement strand
CGGCCGGCGGGGAAGAGGTCGAGGACGCGAGGTCCGGCGAGGAGGGGTCGAGGTGGCGTCCGACGCGGGGCAGGGCATGGCGACGCCGGCGAAGCGACTGATGGGCGACGACCCGAGGCAGGGGGCGCGGCGTCGATCTCGGGAGGTCGTGGGATGGAGGGGCGCCGGCGGGGAAGGGCCCTGTCGCGGCAGTGGTGGCGGAGGCGGGCGCAGCCCGGCGACGGCGGGGCGGCGTCGGGCCCCGGCGTCGGGCTCGGGGGCAACGGGATCGGGGCGCATCTGCGCGACGAGGGCGAGGTGGAGGGGGGATGAGGCGGCGGCGAGGAGCGAGGGGAGGACGGCAATGAGGCGTCGCCGGGATGGGCGCCGGTGGCGGGGCGTGAGGCGGCGGGTGATGCCCTGATCCAGATCGGGATCAGGGGAGGGAGCGACGGGATGTGGGGAATTAGGGTTTCCCCTGGTGGGGATAAGGAGGAGGGTGTGGGGTGCGGCTGGGCCGGCCTGGCGGCCTGATGGCCTGCTGGGCCGTGGCCCAGGGGGGGGGGTTCTCTCTCTTATTCCTTTTCTTCTTGTTTTCCTTTCCCTTTTCTGTTTTAATATTGTTTCCTATTATTTTAGTTTTAGTAAAATATACACGTAGTATATAAATTAGTATTTCAACTTAGTCCATAGTCACAAGAAGTCTAGTCCTCAAATAAATTAGTTTGACCTTTTATTTATTATAAAAGGTATTTAAATAATTGTTTTTGCTGTTGTTTTATTCATCTTATAGTATTTAAACATTTTATAAAGGTGTGGCTCCTCCACCATAATTACCTATACAATATTTGGTTCACTCTGAACATCTTAATTTTAATTATTTGGAAACTTTTATTTTGTTTGATTGATTTTGAATTTGATTTCGAATCGGTTTCGATCTAACGCGAGGTTAGCAACAGTAACCGAGGTGACGTGGCATCGTTAACGCGGGATTACTGTAACCTAATTATCCGGGCGTCACAAATGATGACATGTCGTCGCCGTTCTCGATGAGAGGTGGATTTGTAGAAGAACTTGGCCTATCCATCATACCAAGTAAAATGTAAGTGGAAGAAGGAAAAGAACATGTACCAAATGTACCTTGACCGATGTTGAAGATGAATCAAATTCACTCAAATGCGGACAATGAAATAGCACTGTTGGTACCAATTCTTGTCGATTCTCACACCTACACAAGTAAAAACTTATGGTGGAGCTTGGTTAGGATGGTGGCACAAAATTTGATGCAATAGTAAGTGAGCTTCAATAATGTTGGAAAAGATTCACAAATTTGCAAATGCAACAAGTAGACCAAGCAAGTATGGGTACACGGAAACACACACGCAAATAGATAAGTGGGATTGTGCAATCCAAAATTGAGCCAAAATGTGGAAACCACGAAAATGCTCTTGTTGCACAATTCTAGAGAGACGCTAGCACGATTGCACAATAGGCGGATACGCAAACTTGTGCACAACCTACTAGGCAAAAATGCAACTATCTCTATCCCAATTATGCTATATGTATGGTATTTCGGTGCAATGATCCAAGATGATCCAATATGACAATCTTAATGTAGTATGATGCTATGGTTCTTGCTCATAAGCTCTTTGCTTATCTTTCCTCTTTGCTTAAAAGCTTGGGTGGCTCTTTTACTTTTGAGCTCTTTTCTCATGCAAAACTTCATGAACCAAGATAGCAATTGTGTATGCTATGACAACTTTGTGACACACAAGTGGATCCCAAGATATGCACCACTATGGTATTGTATGTATGCTATGGAGTATGATCCCTAATGTGCACAAGTCACGTTGCCGGCAATACTCAATGGCTAGTCTCGATGGGTAAGCTATGCAAAATGAGGCAATGTGGGTTATCAATGCAAATGCAAGGTATGACAAAGGTGTTGTCGAAGTTACCATCCTTGGCGATGATGATACCCTTGCGAAGATGAGCCGTGTGGTGATGAAGTCAAACCGTACCTAGATAGCCGAAACACAATAGGACACGGGAGCCACAACTCAAAATCTCAATGTCCAAAATGTGTCAAAATCGTCATAGGAGGTATCAGGGAAGATTTTGGTGTATGTGGGTTTGGGGGATGTGGTGGGAGGTGGTGTTGTGGTGGTGGCCGAACTGAAAATTCAGTTTCGTCAAAGTTGAACGGACGTCTAGTTTTTGCGGTCGTCCGGTCGTCGGACGTCCGGTAACTGCCGGTCGTCCGTTGCCTGGGCGATTTTCGGGCACGGGAAGAACTGCTCGGTTTCGGGGTGGAAGGGGATGGTGAGGTCAAAATCGAGTGGTTTGGTGGATGGAAAAGGGTGGGGAGGGTGGGTTAAGCTAGATCCACACGCAGCAACTCAAATCCATGGACCAAATCCAACAAAATCTCAACTCACGAACAAATCACAAAAAAAATTGGGGCTATTTTTGGTGGGGAATTTTCGGAATTAGGACGAAAACAACAAAATCAAGCTAGAAAACACGGGGTAGGGGCTCCAAAAACGTGATCAACGTGGCTCATGATACCAAGATGATGTAGGGCAAAACCCTAGGTGGAAGATCTTTCACGTTTGGAGGGATCCCACGGGAGAAACACGAAGAACACACGCAAGCACAAAGGGGAAATCACGGGGAGGACGAGAGAGAGAATCACGAAACCGATAGAGAATCAATCACACGAGTGCTAGATCACCGAACACAAAGAGATACATATGATGCACAATCAACAAAGGTAAGGATACAAAGGACAGTTCATCTCCTGACGGAGGTCTTGATGGTCTTCCCTCGAGAGGGGTGTTGAATCCGCTTGGGGGATCTTCTCCGAAGAGGTCCTGATCTCTAAGGAGAACTATCCAAGTGGATGAGCAAAGGCTCTCACACAAACATGAGCTAATCCAATGCTACCCTAGCTAGGAGGAGGAGGGGTCCTATTTATAGTCTTAGTGCAAAAGGGGGCAAAGTGGAGGGGTACATGGGCTTTGGCCCGAAACTGTGCGCAGACAGGTACCGGACGTCCGCTGGGGGCCGGTCGTCCGGTCGTTCATGAGGGACCGGTCGTCCGGTGTCGCCGGACGTCCGCTGGAAGCTCTCTGGAACGGGTGTATCGGACGTCCGGAAGTTTCCTACTTCCGCTAATTTCCATTCTGTTGACAGATGCCGGTCGTCCGGTGGTTCCGGTCGTCCGCTCGCAGGAGTGTGGCCGGTAGTCCGGTCTGGGCCGGACGTCCGCTCACTGGGGCTTGGCGGCTGGGGCTTCAGGTGCCGGATGTCCGGTCCGGACCGGTCGTCCGGTGGCTGGAGCTTTCTCCGGTTGATCTTCTTCTTGACCTTCGCGGTTGGTAGCTTCGTCTCCTTGTCCAATGGATGTGGATGCACCATGGCTTTCCTCCAGGTACCTGATCACACACAAAGTGTCCATATGAGGTAGTAGCCAAGTCTCGTGAGTAGAGAGAGGAAGTTCGGAAAGGAGCGAGTTCACCTTATCTTCGATAGCCTTGGCTCTAGCTCTTGTCATGGGTCCAAGTGGTGTTGAGGAAGATGTAGACACGTCCATGGGGATGAGCGAGGGATGCTCCGCATCATAAGGTCTATTCCTTCATTGATCGTGGGAGCTTGTCATGGGCTAAGTTGGGACACCCCTGCAGGGTATAATCTTTCGAAAGTCGTGCCTGCGGTTATAGGCAGATGGGAATTTGTTGATGTCCGGTTGTAGATAACTTGACACCAGATCCGAATTAAAACGCATCAACCGCGTGTGTAGCCGTGATGGTCTCTTCTCGGCAGAGTCCGGGAAGTGAACATGGTTTCTGGATTATGTTTGACGTAAGCAGGAGTTCAGGATCACTTCTTGATCATTATTAGTTGACGACCGTTCCTTTTGCTCTCTTCTCGCTCTCATTTGCATATGTTAGCCACCATATATGCTTAGTCGCTGTTGCAGCCTCACCACTTTACCCCTTCCTTTCCCTTTAAGCTTTGCTAGTCTTGATACCCATGGTAATGGGATTGCTGAGTCCTCGTGGCTCATAGATTACTACAACAACAGTTGCAGGTACAGGTTGGGCGATGATCATGACGCGAGAGCGATGCTTGCTTGCGTTGAGTTCTTCTTTTGCTTCTTCTTCGATCAGGGGATAGGTTCCAGGTCGGCAGCCTGGGCTAGCAGGGTGGATGTCGTTTGAGTTTATGTTTGTGATTCATCCGTAGTCGGATGTAGCTCTGATGTATTGTGATGTTGTATTCGAGTGGCATTGTATGCCTCTGGTATGTAACCCCATCTATTATGTAATGTTGATGTAATGATATCCACCTTGCAAAAGTGTTTCAATATGCGGGTCTATCCTTGGTGGGACCTTCGAGTTCCTTTTGGATAGGGTCGCATATTGGGCGTGACAATCCCGTCGAACAAGAGCATTTCAAACGCAGGCTTATGGCCACGGCGAGCAGCCTCAAGAAAAAAAGCAGCAGCTTAGAGCTGACCAAGACTTGCTAGCCGACAGATGGACTGAAGTCCTGGCGGCCGAGGAATATAAACTCGAACGCCCCTCCAAGAGTTACCCAAAGCACATGCTGCTACCCCAACTAGAGGAGGAAGCAACTAAACCTACATCACTAGTGTACGATGCGCCCGATCGGCCACCCCGTGGCCGGGACAGAGAGGCCCTTCGGCCCTCAATCCAAGCCGCACCCCGGCGCCGCTCTAAGAATACCAGAGCACGGGGAAACGCAACAGACCTGCGAGACATATTGGAGGATAAGGCAAGGCAAACAAGACCGATCTATGGATCGCATGGGCGCCCCACATCACGTGACGATAACCGTCACGCCGGATATGATAAATACTGCCAGGCCGAATACAACAGACAAAGCTCATCCGAGCTACGTCGCGATATAGCCCAGTACAGGGGCGCCGCACACCCACTATGCTTCACAGACGAAGTAATGGATCATCAAATCCCCGAGGGTTTTAAACCCGTAAACATCGAATCATACGATGGAACAACTGATCCCGCGGTATGGATCGAGGATTATCTCCTTCATATCCACATGGCCCATGGTGATGATCTACAAACTATCAAATACCTCCCGCTCAAGCTTAAAGGACCAGCTCGACATTGGCTTAACAACCTGCCAGCAGAGTCAATTAGTTGCTGGGAGGACCTGGAATCCGCATTCCTTGACAACTTCCAGGGCACTTACGTGCGAGCACCAGACGCCGATGACCTAAGCCACATAATCCAGCAGCCAGAGGAATCGGCCAGACAATTCTGGACATGGTTCCTAACCAAGAAAAATCAAATAGTCGCCTGTCCGGATGCCGAGGCTCTTGCAGCCTTCAGGCACAACATCCGAGACGAATGGCTTGCCTGGCACTTGGGACAGGAAAAGCCTAAATCTATGGCAGCCCTCACGACACTCATGACCCGCTTTTGTGCGGGAGAATACAGCTGGCTAGCCCACAGCAATAACATAACCAAGAGCCCTGGCATTTCGGATACCAAGGACATCAATGGCAGGTCACGTCGCAACAAGCACAAGCGCCGCATTAACGGCGACAATACTGAGGATACGGCAGTCAATGCCGGATTCAGAGGCTCTAAACCCGGTCAGCGGAAGAAGCTATTCAAAAGAAACCCTCCGGGCCCATCCAGTTTAGACCGGATACTCGATCGCTCGTGTCAGATACACGGCACCCCCGAACAACCAGCCAACCACACAAACAGGGATTGTTGGGTGTTCAAGCAGGCAGGCAAGCTAAGTGCCGAAACCAGAGACAAGGGGCTGCATAGCGATGACGAGGAGGAGCCCCGGCCGCCGAACAATAGAGGACAGAAGGGCTTCCCCCAGGAAGTGCGGACGGTGAACATGATATATGCAACCCATATCCCCAAAAGGGAGCGGAAGCATGCTCTAAAGGACGTCTATGCGTTGGAGCCAGTCGCCCCAAAGATCAACCCATGGTCCTCCTGCCCGATCACTTTTGATCGAAGGGACCACCCCACTAGCATTCGTCATGGTGGATTTGCCGCATTGGTCCTAGACCCAATCATCGACGGATTTCACCTCACTAGAGTCCTCATGGATGGCGGCAGCAGCCTGAACCTGCTCTATCAGGATACAGTGCAAAAAATGGGTATAGATCCCTCAAGGATTAAACCCACAAAGACAACCTTTAAAGGCGTCATACCAGGTGTAGAAGCCAGCTGTACAGGCTCGATTACACTCGAAGTGGTCTTCGGATCCCCGGATAATTTCCGAAGAGAACAGTTAATCTTCGACATAGTCCCATTCCGCAGTGGCTATCATGCCCTGCTCGGACGAACCGCATTTGCAAAATTCAATGCGGTGCCGCACTATGCATATCTCAAGCTCAAGATGCCAGGCCCTCACGGAGTCATCATGGTAAATGGAAACACCGAACGCTCTCTTCGAATGGAGGAGCACACGGCGGCCCTGGCGGCGGAAGTACAGAGTAGCCTCTCAAGGCAATTCTCCAATCCGGGTGTTAAACGTCTGGACAACATCAAGCGAGCCTGAAGTAACCTACAACAAAACCGGCTGGCACATTCCGAGCAAGCATAGCAGTGCAGCCCCAACCCCAGCCCTCGCCAGATGGCGATATCGGTACCACGCGTACATAATTACGCTTTGGAAATACCATGGGCATAAGGGGAGGTGCACAACCACGGCACGCCCAGAATGCGGCTCAACCGCACTTAGGGGCTCCCTCTTCTGCCGTTCCTTTTTTTATATACTTTCAGGACCCAACTATTCGGAAGGCCTGTCCGGCAATACACTCGCCGAACACACGATGCAACAGCTAGGGAGAGAACAAGCCACGTCAAATGTCCAGGTGATCTCTATAACGAGCTAAATACATGTTTTACTTAAAGTCCCGCAGCTTACCCCTGGAGGGGGATATGTCAAATAATCCCATCTCTTGTTTATCGCACTATTTGTATCGTTCTGCTTTCATAGCAGCCCTTTTTTAATAAACAATACATAGCTCTTATCTATTATTGTATTCATCTATTTTTTATACAAATATGTTCAGTCATGACATGATGCAATCGTACACTTTGGTACGGCCAATACACCAGGGGCTTAAGCACCCCATAACATGGTGTGAGAAGACCGAACACTCTCACGAGTGCGGCACCCTGAACTTATAGCACTATATGCATCGGCTCCGAATCATGTCTTGGGTCAATAGTTGGGTTTGCCCGGCTCCCATGTTTTGGTACCTTACGTTCCGCAATGTTGGCTAAGTTAGCGTTGGGAGAACTACTGTGATTGTGTCCCAGTTGAGCTGGGTTAACACCTCAGTAGAGAAAGCTAGAACTGGCCGTCATGATAGTGCGAGAGACCGGTCGCTGTTCGCGAGGTTTTTCGAGTCCTTAAAGACTTATGCCGCTTAGAGCGAGGAGCCGGACTTATCCGGCCTAGGCATGGATAGCGCCCCGAACTCGGTCTTCCGAATACTAGGGGCTTCGACGAAATTTAAAATTATAGAATTCTATGGCTAAGTGAGAGTGATAAAGCATTATAAGTCCGATGGCCTGGTTCGTTGTGCTGAGCGCCTCCCTAGATGGACCCAAGAATGGGAACAAGAGCGCTCAGGTTTATCCCGAACACCCTAGCACTCGTGGCATGTGGGTAGAAGCCGTCGACTTGCATCTCTCAGATTTGATAAACGGCCGCACAAAAGGTAATATTTTAAATTAACAAGCGTTGCTTAACGCATATGAACAAAGTTTTCAGCGTACAGGATAACAGATGCGAGTCTACTCAAAAATTACATCTTTGGAGCATTCACCCGCTATAAGGCGGGCACCCTTCAGGACGCCCTTATAATACATCTCGGGCGTGCGATACTCCTTACCCGGCGGTGGCGCGTCCGTCAATAGCTTCTCAGCGTCCAGCTTGCCCCAGTGCACTTTAGCACGGGTGAGGGCCCGACGGGCACCTTCAATACAGACGGAGCGCTACACGACTTCAATCCACGGACAAGCGTCCACCAGCCGCCGCACCAGACCGAAGTAACTCCTAGGCATGGCTTCTCTAGGCCACAGCCGAACTATGAGGCCCTTCATGACCTGTTCGGCCACCTTGTGGAGTTTGACCAGCTGCTTCAGCTGGTCGCTCAGGGGCACCGGATGTCCGGCCTCAGCATGTTGAGACCAGAACACCTTTTCCGTCGAGCTCCCCTCCTCGGCTCGGTAGAATGCGGCAGCATGAGACACACTACGGGGCAGATCGGCGAACGCTCCAGGAGAGCTCCGAATTCGGGTAAGTAACAGATAATTTACTTTTATATTCTTGCTTTGCATAAAGAATGCCTTACCCGCCGCTATCTTCTTCATCGCCTCGATATCCTGGAGGGCCTTCTAGGCTTCAGCCTTAGCGGTCTTGGCACTCTTAAGAGCCAAGGCGAGCTCGGACTCTCGAGTCTTCGAGTCACGCTCCAAACTCTCATGTTTCTCCATGAGAGCCTGGAGCTCTTGCCGCACCTCCGCCACCCGCGCCTCCTGCTTCTCTCGCTCGGTGCGCTCCAAGGCCGCACTGTTTTCGGCCTTAGACATCGCTTCCTTCAGGGCCGCCACCTCAGTCGTGGCCCCTGCAACATTTGCGTTGGTCCTATCACTATTTGCAACCAAGTATTTCTATATACATTTACATGCGGTATTACGTACCCTCCTTGTCCTCGAGCCGCTTCTTGGCACGGCCGAGCTCGTTCTCGGACTGCTCGAGGCTCTCCTTCAATGCATTGACCTCCGCAGTCAGTGCGGCAGAGGTCAGCAGCGCAGCCTGCATTCCCATATTGACATACTTATGTTAGACTCCTGCGTATATCTTTTTAGATCCTCAACTCGGCTTTTCTTTCCGAACATAAAACTGAGCATCAGGGGCTACTGTCTATGCGGTAACATTTTTATATGTTTTGAATACATACCTCAAAGCCTGTTAACAGACTTGTACAGGCTTCTGTCAGCCCGCTCTTGGCGGACTGAACCTTCTGAATCACCGCACTCAAAACAGTGCGGTGTTCTTCGTCGATGGAGGCATCGTTAAGCACCTCCAGCAAATCGTCTAGCGCCCCTGGGTGGACGGAGGTCGCTGGCGTCGTAGGCTTGCCCTTCTTATGAAGGCGCCGCCTGTCGGACTCTGGAACCCTTGATGGTTCCGGAGCAGTGTCCGGCCCAGGGTCGGACTTAGATCCCTCTGGGGCTTTACCCCCTTTGGGCCTGGAGTCCGGGAGGTCGCCTTGCGGTGTCTCCAGGACCACCTCCTCCTGGTTTAGTCCCTTTTGGGACTCCGCCTCGGCGTCGTCCATAAGGAGAGGGGAGGAGGCCGTCGGGAGTGAAGCACTATTCACGTCCGACGAATCCAGGGAGCCGCTCGTCGAATTGCCGAGCTGAGTCCTGGGCGAACTGCATGATTGAATTCGGCGTCAGAAGGTACCATACAATAGAGGAACGCCATAAGTTATTCTGGTATCCGGACACTTACGATTTTGCCAGGGGCTTGACCCTAGATGCCCATTCCTCCCCGCCGTCTTCGGCATCGGAGGAGTAGTCCGGCAGAAGGGTCCTCCCCTTCTTGGACCCTCCGGCCTCCCCAGCTGGGGCGGCCTTCCTTTTCTTTCCTCCCCCTGTTGGAGGGGGAGAGGCTTCTTCTTCTTCCTCCTCTTCGTCCTCAGAGGCGGAGGGTGCTTCGGGGTTGTCAGGCGATGAATCCGACACCACCAGGCGCCGGGAACTCTTTCGAGTCCCCGTGGCCTTCTTCTTGGCATTCTTCTCTGGCACCATGTGAGGTGGCGGAACCAGCAGCTTCGTCAAGCGAGCGTCCGCTGGGTCTTCAGGCAAGGGAGCCGGACAGTTGATCTGTCCGGCCTTCTCCTGCTAGTCCTGTTAAAGGGATGGGGGTTTAGATCCCGCATAGAATCAGATCTATGGAAAAAAATACCCTGTAATGGGAAAATTAAGCT
Organism: Triticum dicoccoides; assembly: GCF_002162155.2. Classification (NCBI taxonomy): domain Eukaryota; kingdom Viridiplantae; phylum Streptophyta; class Magnoliopsida; order Poales; family Poaceae; genus Triticum; species Triticum dicoccoides. The sequence continues at coordinate 365,079,456 of NC_041393.1, read as the reverse complement.
CACCGCGCTGGCTTGGCGCTTGGCGCAGAATCCGCGATCCTCGGTGACGGGAGGGGAGACCTCGGAGCTCTTGAATAGCACCTTCCAGGCATCCTCGTGCTTTGTGTCGAAGAGCCGGGACAGAGTCTGGTGCTGGGCCGGGTCGAACTCCCACAAGTTGAAAGCCCGTCGTTGACACGGGAGAATCCAGCAGAAGAGCATGACCTGGACTACGGTGGCAAGTTTAACCTTCCTGTCGATCAAGTCTTTGATGCAGGTTTGAAGTCCGGTCACTTCTGCCGAATTACCCCACAACAGGCCCGTCTCTTTCCAAGATGTGAGCCGTGTGGGGATGCGAGATCGGAATTCGGGGGCCGCTGCCCATTCAGGGTCACGCGGCTCGGTGATATAGAACCACCCCGATTGCCACCCTTTGATGGTCTCTATGAAGGCGCCCTCGAGCCATGTAACGTTGGCTATCTTGCCCACCATGGCGCCTCCGCACTCCGCTTGGCGGCCGCCCATGACCTTCGGCTTGACGCTGAAAATCTTCAGCCATAGGCCAAAGTGAGGCTGGATGCGGAGGAAGGCCTCGCACACGACGATAAATGCCAAGATGTTGAGGATGAAGTTCCGGGACAGATCGTGGAAGTCCAGGCCATAGTAGAACATGAGCCCCCGGACGAACGGGTGAAGAGCAAAGCCCAGTCCGCGGAGGAAATGGGGGAGAAATACAACCCTCTCATGGGGCCTAGGGGAGGGGATGAGTTGCCCCTCATCTGGAAGCCGGTGCGCGATGTCGTCAGACAAGTATCCGGCCTTCCTCAACTTTTTGATTTGCCCCTCCGTGACGGAGGAGGCCATCCATCTACCTCCTGCTCCGGACATGATTGGAGTAGGTTGAGGTGGGAAGTGCGGGCTTGGGCGTTGGAGCTCGAGTGCACAGGGACAGATAAGCAAAGGAGGAAGAAGGCTTAAATGGAAAGGGTAGATTCTTATCCCCTTATATGGGCGGCCGAAACTACGAGCCCCCACCGGCCTAATAAAACTCGCTTATCTCCCAAGCGCCGCGGTTAATGGCGCGGTTGGGTTACCCACGCCCGTATTGATGAGAATCCCGGAATAAGGGGACACGATCTCTGCTTTGAGAAGACGTGCCAAGGAAACCGCCTCGCTAAACGTGCTGAGGTGGAACGGTAAAGTGAACAAAGGCTTGGCCGTGCCATGATCTCACGCTGCGGAATACGTCGACAGTTTAGATTGATACAAATATTATTCTCTCTACGGTGGTATGTGGAACTTATTTTGCAGAGCCTGACACTATCCTTGTGTTCAACATCTTCTATGAAGTATTCGGAGGAGGAACCCGCCTTGCAATGCCAAAGACAATTTACGCGCCGGACTCGTCGTCATTGAAGCCTGGTTCAGGGGCTACTGAGGGAGTCTTGGATTAGGGGGTGTCCGGATGGCCGGACTATGACCTTTGGCCGGACTCCCGGACTATGAAGATACAAGATTGAAGACTTCGTCCCGTGTCCGGATGGGACTTTCCTTGGCGTGGAAGGCAAGCTTGGTGATACGATATGAAGATCTCCTCCCATTGTAACCGACTCTGTGTAACCCTAGCCCTCTCCGGTGTCTATATAAACCGGAGAGTTTTAGTCCGTAGGACGAACAACAATCATACCATAGGCTAGCTTCTAGGGTTTAGCCTCTCTGATCTCGTGGTAGATCAACTCTTGTACTACCCATATCATCAATATTAATCAAGCAGGAGTAGGGTTTTACCTCCATCGAGAGGACCCAACCTGGGTAAAAACATTGTGTCCCTTGTCTCCTGTTACCATCCACCTAGACGCACAGTTCGGGACCCCCTACCCGAGATCTGCTGGTTTTGACACCGACACCTGCCATGATGTCACACGAAGTAAATTCATAAAAAAACCATGATGTCATAACGGATCTTTTGCATTATTTGGTCGTCCGAGAATCGAGGTGCCTGCACTGTTGAGATAATCATGTTGCCTCCTCGATTTCCATGCATGACATTTTATCGTTTCCTTATAAATAGGGACGGGGGTTCCTTCTTTTCACTTTTACCCCTCCCTTCTCTCTTCTTCCTCTTCCTCATGTCGACCACCACCGCTGGAGCTCCGCCGCCCGAGTTGACTTTCACCGGTATCTCCATCAAGGCCGCTGCATCGGCCTGACTGTGACCAGAGATTGCGGCGCCCCTCCGCTCTTTAGTCAAATCCTTAGGTAATGCTCCTCCTTTAGCTCAGATCCACATTAGCATGCCCTAGTTCATCGAGTTCATCGACATTTTTTACCAAGTTTATCCAACTTTACTTAGAAAACTTAGTTCCATCCGCAAACTGGGGAAAACTAAGGTGGTCCTTGCCTTAATTCTTATTTCTTCTAGCACCAACATTTCCACCTTCAGATTCCATGCACCACCGAATGGTTGTTACTGCTGTGTCTTAGGTTTAGCAATTATTCTTCATTTTCACAACTGCAACAAATCCAAAATTATAGGCATAAATTGTGAAACCTGTTTGTCTCATACTTAGCGAAATTTCATCAATGCCAGCTCTATATGTAACAGCTTCATAACCCGTCAGCCTTTAGCCGGCTTATCTGTAATGTGCAACCCACTAGGAATTTTGAATATGCTTTTGCAATTTTACCTATCAATGTGCTGCTCATAATTTGATAGTCATACTCCATGTTTAAAATATCTCTTAGTCGTAGCTGACCCACCCTTCATCATATAAGTGGCTTGTGATTTACTCATAACTATGATCCACTGTATACCCATAGTTGGTTTGTAATCATCAAACTATCATTTACCCCCATTAATCAACTTGTCACCATAACATTAACTCATCACATGATACTTCCAGGCCATAACTTTTCAACTGCCAAAAAATGGCTATCGTCAACTGGGAATGTTCCTTGGTTACCAAGGAGATCCTTGATGATTACATAGGCCATGGCCTATTGGCGAGTCAAAAAGAGATTGGATGGGGAGTTAGCAATGGGGAAGTAATCCCTACTCCTACCAAGGATGAAATTGTGGTCTTCATTGATCACATACTCAGAGGATTTACCCCACCCAGGTCTAAATTCTTTCGAGACCTCCTCCACTATTTCCACCCTCAAGATATATGCCCAAACTCAATATACAACATCTGCCATTTTCAAATCTTCTGTGAAGTTTATCTGCAAACAACACCCACCATTCCTTTGTTCAAGTAATTCTTTTATACAAACCACAAACTGAGTGTCAGAATGGCCCAAGTCAAGAGCTAGGTGGAATCTCTATTCAAAAGCGAAGAGATACCAAGTTTCCCTCCACGGTCTTGCCAAGTCACCCCAAAGGATGGGTGGCCCCCTGGTTTTATTATAAAAACACTGCCCCAACAACAGAAAACCCTCTGCTCATAAACCACAAACTGAGTGTCAGAATGGCCCAAGTCAAGAGCTAGGTGGAATCTCTATTCAGAGGTGAAGAGATACCAAGTTTCCCTCCATAGTCTTACCAAGTCACCCCAAAGGATGGGTGGCCCCCTGGTTTTATTGTAAAAACACTGCCCCAACAACAGAAAACCCTCTGCTCGGGTTTAGAGCTGAGGGTCTTCCATCAGACTTTGATTCGCCAAGCAAAATCATCCCAAACGAGCATGAAGAAGCCTTCCCATACCTCTCAAGGGCTAAAGCTTTATTATCTAATGGGTTACTTGGAGTTGACTTGACTTGGTGCTAGGTTTCTTGGAAGATACTCCCTTTAAGTCATCGTCCCCGTTTAATGTGTGAGTACTTTGTCGAGCCAAATGATCCTCAGCGGTACACTTCAGAAAACTATACTGTTGAAGAAGTCTTCAAAACCATAAGGACTCTACTTGGCGAGTCTCAGGAGAACTGCAACAAAGTTGGTCTTCCACCCTTTTATAAACAAAACCCGGCTCCACTATAAGTGTTTCCCTTTATCATGTTCAATGCAAGTTAACTCTGCCTTGTGCCTTGTTTTAATCTATTTTTGTACTTATGCAGGCTGACTCCGCCTCCTGGACCAGAAAACTGCAAGCCACCAGCCCGGTCAAAAAACCTAAGGCCAAGACCCATGCTCCGGGTCGCCGTAAAAAGCAAACAACAGAAGATCTTCTCAAGCTGGATGACACGGAGGTAGAACTCGATTCCCTTGGTCGTCTTTTTGTGCAACTTATTGATGCCACTCTTCACAAGATGACGCAGACACAAGCAAAGCACATGCAGTAGAGGTAATACATGTCTCCTCCGACTCAAATCCTTTGACAAGAAAGAAAACTCGACAGGTCATCCGAAAAGTAAGATTTTCCCATCCTCTTGCTCATTTGGACCCCAATTTTCTTTTGAAGAAACAACAACATGATTCAAGACGTACCACCCAGAGTGATGGTTCCCAAGACCTCAACTCCGGCTTACCCAACACTCATGTCCCTCGCAAATGTCAGAATGAGGTGCCTCATAGCCCAACCCCTTCTCTTCCAAAGGCTGGTCTCTTTCGTCATCCTCTTAATCCTTCCGACTCAAATTATTAGGGAACGCGTCCATCATCCGGTGACTCTACTAGGACTCTGCTACCTGTCTTCAAAGTCACCCAGGGGTCAGTGCTTCTTGTTCATAAATGTCTTGTATTGATATATACTCATGAATCTTTGTATCTTTGTCATAGAGGCATAGCAAAGGCAGGGAAGAAATTGAAAGTGGGCGGTTCTTGAAAGGACCCCAAAGTTGTTGAACCAAAGAAGCAAGTGCCAGATGTCTCAGGGGCTTCACCTCAAGATCCTAAAGACCTTGTTAATGACCCGCCGCCACAAGATGATACCACAACCTTAATCCAATGAACATTAAGGTTGACCTAGCCATCGCACATGACCCGCCAAGTCCTAAACCGCCCAGCCCTACCATGCTTACTAAAGAAATTCCTTCTGACAAGGCCACCGAGGATGTCATCATCAGTGGCATAGGTTATACCGAGACGGGGAATCCTACTGACTTGGCCAAACTCAGCACCAAAGAAGAGCCGCCATCCACATACAAGGGCAAACTGAAGCTGGATCTGCAGAACTATGCAGATTTTAGCAGAGGCGAGTTGCACACAAGCTACCTAAGCCTCCTGCACACAAGCCGTGAAATGGAGGCTGTCCTGGTTAATCTAATGAGGCAGAAGTATGAGGTACAAATTAAACCCCTTTCTACTTGTTCATATGCATATAGCTATGTAGCCCCCAAGGGCCGGCCTATCCTTCCAAGGATGAGCCGGGTCTTCAAATCATTAACCCTGAGTAAAACCTTATGCATCAAAACTGTAGCCCCCAAGGGTAGGCTTAATCTGATAAGATAAACCGGGTCTTCAACGACCTTTAAATAGAATCAAACTTGTAGCCCCTAAGGGCCGGCTTAATCTGACAAGATAAGTCGGGTCTTCAATGACCTTTTAAATAGAATCAAACTTGTAGCTCCCAAGGGCCGGCTTAATCTGACAAGATAAGACGGATCATAATAGGAACTTAAAATGATCTACATTAGCCCCCAAGTGCCATGTACATTGCTTGCAATGTGCTTGGGACTTACAATTTTTCTTGTTTCTTTAATACCAAACTGTATTTATGACTACAAATCCTTACTACAGGAGACTGTGAATCTTCAAGAGTCGCAGTTAAACAAGTTAAGGAAGAATACCAAGCATCAAGAAGCTGAGACTCTCAAAGTTGAATTCAAGCTCAAACTTTCCTTGGAAGAGACGGAAAAACTCAAGTCCAGCCTTGCTATAGAAAAAGCCGCCTAGCAGAATGAGAAAACCATATTGCTGCAAAGAGTAGAAGCCGCGGAAGCTTCACTTAAAAGCACAACTAAAGAGCTGACTGGCTTGAAACAACGCATCTCCTAAATGACAATCGCCATATTTGGTAAGCAGAATCTAACATTAAGCACCACTGCTTGTTTGGCGACTTATAACTATTTTCTTTTTAACCCGCCTAACGACTCATGCACCATTTGTTGAGGAGGGCCCAGAAGCTCTTGTATTGGCCAAGACATGTTAATGAAGCTGGAAGCTATTTATGCTTTGGTGGGACAAGTATACACTAACACGCATCAGACGCTTGTAGCCATCTCCAACGGAAAACAGCCTCCCATTCTTATCAAAATCGTGCTAGATCAGTTATCCATAGTGCCAGGGTAGATCAAAGAGTTGAAATTATCAGGCACCCGATGTCTACTAGAACTATATCAGTATTTAACCAAATAGGAAGGGATGATGCAGTATAGCGATGGTAGGTATTTCCCTCAGTGATGAGATCAAAGTAATCAAAACAGTAGGAGAACCTCCTCACCCCACATAAACAACACCTGCAAACAAATAACAAATACTCGCAACCCGACGTGTTAAAGGGGTTGTCAATCCCTTTCGGGTACGGTGCCTCAAGATAGGCAAATAACGTGAGGTAAAAGTGGTAGATAGGATAAATAGATTGCGGAACAAATAAATTGCAGCAAGGTTTTTATTTTTGGTTTAATAGATCTGAAAATAAATGCAAAGGAAAATAGATCGCAAAGGAAAATATGATGAAAAGAGACCCAGGGGGCGTAGGTTTCACTAGTGGCTTCTCTCGAGAAAAATAGCAAACAGTGGGAAAACAATTACTGTTGGGCAATTGATAGAACTTCAAATAATCATAACGATATCCATGCAATGATCATTATATAGGCATCACGTCCAAGATTAGTAGACCGACTCCAGCCTGCATCTAATACTATTACTCCACAGATCGACCTCTATCCAGCATGCATCTAGTGTGTTAAGTTCATGGAGAAACAGAGTAATGCAATAAGAACGATGACATGATGTAGATAAGATCAATTTATGTAGAAATAGCCCCATCTGGTTATCCTTAATAGCAACGATACATACGTGTCGTTTCCTTTTCTATCACTGGGATGAAGCACCGTAAGATCAAGCCCATCAGAAAGCACCTCTTTCCATAGCAAGATAAATAGATCAAGTTGGCCAAAAAAAACAAATATCAGAAGAAATACGAGGCTATAATCAACCACGCATATAAGAGATCAAAGAAGACTCAAATATCTTTCATGGATAAAAACATAGATCTGATCATAAACTCAAAGTTCATCGGATCGCAACAAACACACCGCAAAAAGACTTACATCATATGGATCTCCAAGAGATCATTGTATTGATAATCAAGAGATAGAGGAAGCCATCTAGATACTAACTACGGACCCATAGTTCTACAAAGAACTACTCACGCATCATCTGAGAGGCACCAATGGACATAATGCACCCCTCCGAGATGGTGTCTAGATTGGATCTTGTGTTTCTGGACTCTGCGGCGGCTGGAATTGATTTTCGTCGACTCCCCTAGGGATTTTGGAATATTGGGGTATTTATAGAGCAAATAGGCGGTTCGGGGGGCAACCGAGGTGGGCACAACCCACCTCGGCGTGCCTGGGCCTTCAGGCGAGCCCTGCTGGGTTGTGCTCCCATCGGAGCACCCCCAGGTGCTTTCCTAGCCCACTGGATGTCTTCTAGCCCAAAAAAATCCTCAAGAAGTTTCGTTGTGTTTGGACTCTGTTTGGTATTGATTTCCTGTGACGTAAAAACATGCAGAAAACACCAACCGGCACTGGGCATGAGGTTAGTACTATCGGTGTTCTGGGAATGAGGGTCCCGAGACTTGCCTGCATGCGGCCTGCGGCATGGCTCAAGCGGAGGCCCAGTGCATCCCAGCTTCATCAGCTCAAGCTCAACGCCCTCGCGAGGGGCCAAGCCTCGCGGGGCGGACGACGGGAAGCTTCCTCAGGAGCAGCCTCATCAGGCGGGCTCACGAGGAGACGGAGAGATCAAGGTAGGGTACCTCGTGAGGTGCCCGTGACGCAAGCCATGACGATCAAAACCAGGCGGGCGCCAGCCTGCGCAGTGTCCTTGTTTCCCCTTCGGTGCAAAGCAGGCAAGCATAGGCCAAGGCATTAGGCAAAGGTTACCGTTTTGGTGCAACAAGAATAAGACCAGTGGAACGGTAGGATGGAGGTCATTGTGGAGCACAGAACGGCGTCACCGTCAGAGTCTTTGGCAGTCGAAGACCAACTTTGGTCAGGATAAGTGTACTAGATGTTCCCCTTCAAACTGGCCAATTGTTGGCACCCTTCCCGCTCATTATTTGGGAAGAGGCCCAGGGCCTCCCTCTATAAATAGAGCTAGCTACCATAGAGTAGGGGGACACAAAGGCAAGATCGGGTAGACTAGAGAGAGAGAAGTGACTGAGCTCACCCAAGAAGTTCATCGCACCAGCTCAAGAACATCCCTCGCGAGGCTGTTCTCCCCTTGTATTGCTCATCATCGGCCCCTGAGGCAATCCACCACACCAAACACTGGAGTAGGGTATTACACCACAATGGTGGCCTGAACCAGTATAAAGCTCGTGTCTCCTGTGTGTTCATCTTTCTAGCTTAGATTCCTTGCGAGGCTTCGAGACGTGAGTTGGTAGGAGAAAGATCTTCTCGTGAACCCCAGAGTTCGAACCTCAAGGGTCTGAAACCCGAAATCCGACATTTGGCGCGCCAGGTAGGGGTGCACCGGAATCCTTCTTCCACCGCCTCGCGCTCTATCGCCTCGCCGTCCTCATGTCGAGCCATCCGACGGCCAACACCGACCGCTGGGCGGTGTGGCCCGCCCATGCCGTGCCGCCTGCCGAGGGCGACCTCAACCTCGCGCCCCAGGCAGCTCGCGCTCCGCAGGGTGCTGCGGGGCACGAGCGACGCGGCCAAGCGTCGCCTGCCCTCACACCATGGCAGGTGCGGTCAGCAGCAAGAGCCTCAAGCCACGCCGCGGCCACGGTGTCGCATACCCGACGGGAGAAGGCGAACTCAAGGGCCACGCTCACGGTAGCCCGAGAGCTGCCACGGTGCAGGCTGCTGGAGAGTGGCCACGACGTGCTGTTAGAGCGAGTGGCCGAGCTCCTGGACGCCGCCGCCTCGGGAGCACCTCCTTTCTGCGTCCAGCTGCCACCCCAGATCCAGGGCAGGCCGTATGGCGGCCACATACATGCCCACGCAACTCCGAGCGGACTCCAGGGCATCCTCAACGCCAACCCGGCCGTCAGTATCGGGCGACAGGTCGCATCGGCTCCATCTCCAGCCGGCGAGGGAGCGCCCGCCGCGGCCTTCGGCCTCGGCGGGCCACCACGCTACCACCCCCAAGACAGCGCTCCAAGCGGAACTGCGTGGCGTGTGGGGCACTACGGTGAGGCCCTCGGGGCGATGGCCACAGAAACCTATGTGCCCCACATGGTGGATCAAGAATGCGAAGTGAAGAAGACCATGGCTCGTTCCTCGGGCCAGGCTGGGTGGAGGAGACGCCCGAAGCTGAGCTCTTTTAGGAACCCCAAGAGAGCCTCGACAACCATGCTGGTGGAAGTAACTATCGGGTACCGCTAATTCCTCAGGAGCAAGCTTATGCTAACCATGGGTCGCAGGAGGTACAGGTCGTCGCAGCAGAAGGCTGCCCCAATGCTGTAGCCTCCTACCCCTCGGGAGGAGGGCACCGGGGGCTGCAGGAGAGGGGCCGAGATCTGGGCTCACCCCCGCGGCGCTCAGAGCAAGGCGTCCTCAGGAGGTAGGCCCACTGCCGGGGAGGTGCCTCAGGGCCTGCCCCCGACAGAGGACCCTTGGTCGTTGGGGGAACTGCTGGCGACCGCTCTACCCCATTGGCGTCGTCCTTGGTTTCCGGTCAATGGCGGTAGAGTGTGGCGCAAGGCGGGGCCCTCGTCCGGCGATATGAAGCATGTCCGGTACCTGTGAAGAAGGCCCAGTGCATGTGAAGCTCGCCGCCCGTGACACTCTCATGTAATAATGAGTGGGGTTGTACACACGCCGGAGTCTGCGGAGAGCCGCCCTCAGGACTCGGGGGCTCCCGCCCACGCCCAGTGGCAGCACTTAGCTCCGCGCTGGTGAGAAGACGTCGAAGACTAGACTACGTGCCGGACGCGGCTTTTTGCCTTTTTCGCCTCTTCCTTTGTTGTCAAGGTTCTTCGATTTGAATTTAAGTTGGATTTGAGCTTGAGACTTGTGTGCGTTTGGGGAAGGGGTGTTTAGTCTCGTTTGAGCAATCTCTCGTGTTCTGGTTTCAACTTTGCATCCAAAGTTAGTGTCAATTGCCTCCCCTCGCGAGCCCCTCACGAGCCGGGCCGGGCCAAGCACGTCTACAATCCGGACCGCTGTCGCCGCACCCTCTCAGGAGGTTCTCATCGCAGGTTCAATGGGTTCACCCAGAAGACGCTTGAGGCGCTGCAGCTCCTACAGGCTCGCTCGGGACCCGTCAGGGTCAAAAGGTAAACAAGTCAGTTGACCCATCGCGGGACCAGAAGCCCAGTGTAAGCCCACACGCGGCGGTATGTTTACAAGGAAACTGATTGCAAACCTTTACACGAGGGGCTCCCCCTCCCAAAATGCTCTTACGATCTTCAGAGCCGAGCCCGAACCTTTTTCATACAGGGTAAACAGCGGCGACATGCAATCAATCAGACATATCACTCACCGCGTCTTCTAGGGTGCCTCCGGAGGCGTCGCTGGCGTCACTAACAACGTCACCGCCGCCGCCAGTACCTCCATCAGCGCTAGGCTCGTTCACAATGCCACCTTCGTTGGCGTCCACGATCACGCCATCGTCGTCAGATGTGAAGGCCTTGACGAGGGCGTCCACGTTGTCCTCCACCCATAGCGCCAGATCGCCCCGGATGGCTATGGGCACCGGTGCGATGGTGGCGTCGAAATCGAAGTGGGGATCTCTGTTTTGTAGATAGCTGAAGACACGAGAGAAGGCACGCCCGAGAAAGGCCCGGCTCCTCTCCTCGACAAGCCAGCGGGCCCTGTCAGAGCGACTCCCCAGCTGCGTCACCACATCTGTGAAGAACCGGAGATTGCCAGCATAGTTGATTACACGAGGCTCCGCAACAGCCGCCTCATAGATATTACCCAGGGCCGTGTTGGCCCTTTCCCTGAGCGTTCGGAGCATGGGGCCGTGCATGTGCTCCAACGTCTGCCGCTGGCGGGTCTCGTCCGCATTCCGCTCCGTGACGGCCTCGGCATCATCAACCCGCTGTTGAAGAAGCAGCTCGGTGCGGGAGGAGGCCAACTCGGCCTGCACCGAGCTTAGCGCGGCAGCAGTGGCCTCAGCTCTCCGTGTGGCTTCGGTCAACCTGGTCTTGAGGGCAGCGGTCCTGCCCGTGTCTTCGGCCATGATCAGCTCCATCCGCTCTTCATACTCGTGCTCAAGGCCGGCGCGAGCCTCCCCCACCCGATGGTCGATCTTCTCCTGGATCCGGGCCTCCCGAACGCCGACGTCATCCTCTGCCTAAGTCACCAGGTGCTCCCTCGTCTCCAACCGCTCAAGGTCAAGGTTGCGCTCAGCAGCCTCCAATGCCAGCGCCTCCTCTCGCTTCTGGAGCTCCGCCTGGTCGACGGAAGCCCCCTTCTGCGACACAAGGGCCGCCTGGCGCAGCTCCACTTGCCGCTCCAGAGAGTTGCTCCAGGCTTGGAGCTCCCACGCGCGCTACTCCGCAGCCTTGCACCGTCGGTCTGCCTCCCGGGCCTCCTCGACGGCTTGGGAGCAGGCCTCCCGTGAGGCTACCAGTGACGCTTCGGCCTTCGCGTTGTCAAGGTCACGCTGGTGACGTGCAAGGACGACGGCTACCTTCAGCTTGCACCTCTCTTCAGCAAGGCGCAGGCCTTCGGCCTCGAGGCACGCATCCTCTCCAGCAAGCTCCGCGCCGAGCTGGCTCACTGCATCAGTCGCCTTCTGAAGAAACTCTTGGCGGCGGGCGCTGCGTTCCCGTGCACGCCTGAGCACTTCTTCCATGTCGTCCTCCGGCATCGGCGCAGGCGAAGGGCCCCGAGGCGGCACGCCCCTTCTCGGCACGGGGCTGGGGGCTGGCGCCCCAGCGATTGTCGGACGGGCCCCGCCAGGGACCCGGCCCGGCGTCGGTCCATCTTCTGAAGTGGAGCCCAGGATCGACCTCAGCCAGTCGCCACCCACAATCAGGGGAGGAGCGTGGGGCAAGCTAGGTGTACCCCAGGAGAGCTCATGAAAGGAGGACAGCAGGCGCACAGGCTCGAGGTGCCCAGCTGGATGGACCACTTCTCCAACCGGCCCAGCGGCAGAGGCGCTGCCCGAGCTTGGCGCGCTCGAGGGCAGCGGTGAAGACAAGCTTGGGGGATGGCTCCTCGGCCGTTTCCGCGAATTCGGCAGGAAGGGCCCTGAAAGGCCGCAATCAGCTGCAGGGACAGTAAGGTAAAGGAGCAGAGAGAGAAGAGGACTTACTCGTCCATGGCAAAGTACTTCCTGCACTTCAACGGGAGGCAAGGGCAATCATCGCCACCCGGGGCCTCCTTCCTCTTGCGAAGGGCATCGAAGTCTACGCGAAACCGGCCAAGGCGCTCGGGGCAAGGGTCGGTCTGTGGCATGGAGGAGGCGTCAAGGTGATCAGCGCCAAGGGAACCGGCCTGGGGGACGCCGCCAGGTGCCGCCTCACGAGGGACGGCTGGGGCCTCGGAAGCCCCAGCCTCAGGAGCCGTAGGCCGCAGCTCCTCGCCTGCCACCGCTCCAGGATGGGCCTCGGGGGATGCCACCTTTGGAGCTCCGCGCGGCGTCAGCATCTCAGCATCGGCCCCCTCAGCTCCCGGTGGTTCTCGTCTCCCTGCTCCATCACCTGAGGCAGTACCACCGTGGGTGACCGGAGGAGCGACCACAACAACTCGGTTCTCGCGGGGCCCCATGAGGCCGACCAAGCGCAGCCCCCATTCGTCGAAGTTGGGCATCTTCCTCACAAAGTCAGCCCTGCCCGAGCAAAGATACAAGAGGGCGGCCCCATGCTGGATGCTGCCTGGAGAAGGGTCGCTAGTCAAGGCCCTCAGCACCGTCCTGAGCGCTTCAGGCGCCAGATCATCTTCCTATAGCCTCATACGGTCTCCATGCCCAGCGAAGGTCCACATCGGACGGGAGTGGCACTGGAGAGGGGCAATGCGGCATTGGAGCAACTCCCTCACCACCTGAGGCACCATTACGCCGAGCTCCCTCAAGTTCTTGAAGCGGCGCCAGACGAAGGCAAGATGAGGGCTTGTGAGCTCCTCACGATCCCAGCCTGAGTTGGGAATAGCAGGCAGTGTTGGATGCGAGAGCAAGGGGCTGGGCACCCCGACATCCACATACAGCCACTGCTCTCTGAACCTGGCCGCAGGAGGAGGAAGGCCGAAATCGATCCCCGAATCAGCCGTCTCAGGCACGGCATGGAAGCTCACGCACCCCAAGCATTGAGTTGGGTCACTCAGGTGCAAGGAGAAGAAGTGATGCAGGAGAGAAACAGAGGGAGGAATGCCCACCATGGCCTCGCAAACAAAGGCAAAGACAGCAAGGAGAGTAATGGACTCAGGACCAAGATGCATCATGTGGATCTGGTAATGGGAGAGCACCGCATTGAAGAAAGCAGAAAAGGGGGGAACCAGACCCGCCCACAAGGCATTGGCGAAGAATCGGACCTCCGTGACGACCCTATCAAAGGAGGCGTGGGACGCGGGCCAAACTATCGTCCTCCCACACTCGTTGAAGATAGAAGCAATGGCGGAGCGGACTTTGTCCACGGCTTTGATGTCGAGTATGATTGACTAATCGATGGCAGGAGCAACTGCCGGAGGCAAGCGCGGCGAAGGCACGGGCTTCTTCCCATTTCCCTTCTTCATCGGCGCCATGGCGATGGGAAGAGGGGGGAAAACTCAAGTTGGAATTGGAGGCAGAGGCCGGAGCTCGAGGGAGAAGGAAGGACAGGGATCGCGCGAATGGCGAAAGTGGAATAACTATGTGCAACCACGGGTCCGCCTAGCCGGGCGCGTAATGAGGAGCATGGGGAAACGGAGACACCCACGTCCAATCAACCGCCACGCGGCACCCAAAGCCGCATGCTATTGGGGCCCGCAGTGCTTCGCACTTGCCCTTTCGCTTCTCTGCTAAGCCAAGTCCGGGCGCGCCTTGGGCCCGGGGCCTACTGTCGGTGTTCTGGGAACGGGGGTCCCCAGACTTGCCTGCCTGCGGCCTGCGGCGTGGCTCAAGCGGAGGCCCAGTGCAGCCCAGCTTCATCAGCTCAAGCTCGAGGCCCTCGCGAGGGCCCAAGCCTCGTGGGGCGGACGACAGGAAGCTTCCTCAGGAGCAGCCTCATTAGGCGGGCTCACGAGGAGGCGGAGAGATCAAGGTAGGGTACCTCACGAGGTGCCCGTGACGCAAGCCATGACGATCGAGACCAGGCGGGCGCTAGCCTGCGCAATGTCCTTGTTTCCCCTTCAGTGCAAAGGGGGCAAGCACAGGCCAAGGCATCAGGCAAAGGTTACCGTTTCGGTGCAACAAGAGCAAGACCAGCGGAATGGCAGGATGGAGGTCACCGTGGAGCCCAGGACAACGTCACCGTCAGAGTCTTTGGCAGTCGAAGACCAACTTTGGTCAGGATAAGTGTACTAGATGTTCCCCTTCAAACTGGCCAATTGTTGGCGCCCTTCCCGCTCATTATTTGGGAAGAGGCCCAGGGCCTCCCTCTATAAATAGAGCTAGCTACCATAGAGTAGGGGGACACGAAGGCAAGATTTCAGGTAGACTAGAGAGAGAGAGAGAAGCGACTGAGCTCACCCAAGCAGTTCATCGCACCAGCTCAAGAACATCCCTCGCGAGGCTGTTCTCCCCTTGTATTGCTCATCATCGGCCCCTGAGGCAATCCACCACACCACACACTGGAGTAGGGTATTACACCACAATGGTGGCATGAACCAGTATAAACCTCGTGTCTCCTGTGTGTTCATCTTTCTAGCTTAGATTCCTTGCGAGGCTTCGAGACGTGAGTTGGTAAGAGAGAGATCTTCGCGCGCACCCCAGAGTTCGAACCTCAAGGGTATGCCGGAACCCGAAATCCGACAAGTACCAAAAAATGATATAAAATGACTATAAAATTATCGTAAAACATCCAAGAATGATAATATAACAACATGGAACAATAAAAATTATAGATACATTGGAGATGTATCAGCATCCCCAAGCTTAATTCCTGCTCGTCCTCGAGTAGGTAAATGATAAAAAGAGAATTTTTGATGTGGAATGCTGCCTAATGTGTTCATCACATTTCTTTTCTTTATAGCATGGACATTTGGACTTTTATATGATTCAACGCAATTGTCTAGTTTTGACATGAAGACTTTAATGCTCAAGCATACCAACAAGCAAACATGTCTTTCAGAATATCAACACTAAAGCAAGTTATTCCTAGCCCATTATGGTCAATCATTGATCCATTCATGAAACACACTCAAATATTACCTACACCCAATGCTCAAATACGATCATAGTGCCCCTTAGTTGGTGCTTTATAAGAGAAGATGGAGACTCAAATTCAAAATAATAATTGCATAAGTAATATAAAGGCCGTTCGTGGAGGGAAGTAGGGATTTGTAGAGGTGCCAGAGCTCAACGCTTAAATTGAGAGATACAAACATTTTTGAGAGGCATACTTTTCCCACCAACGAAAACGACTTAGAGCTCCCAACACTTTCCGTGCTAGATACATCATAGGACGTTCCCAAATAGAAAATAAAGTTTATTTCTTTTTCCACCATCACTTTAACTTTCCATGGCTAACCGTATCCATGGGTGACCTCCATACCAACACTTTACAAGGAATTTTTTTTTTGACAACATAAAGTAAATTCATTTTTCATTTCGGGACTGGGCATCCCTAATACCTTTGCCGTACTCTCGTGCAATGACAAGTGAATAAACACTCATCGTGAGAATAACACATCTAGCATGGAAAATATTGGCCACCCTTCACCGCCTCACGAGCGGTAGAGCACACAAAAGAGAAATTTATTTTGAAAATTAGAGATGGCACATGCAAATTTGCTTAGAACGGCATGGAAATACCGCATATAGGTAGATATAGTGGATTCATATGGCAAAACTGGTTTAAAGGGTTTTGGATGCACAAGTAGTGATCATACTTAGTGCAAAATGAAGGCTGGCAAAAGATTGAGAAGCGACCAACCAAAAAGCAAAAAATCTCGTACCCAAGCATTAAGCATAAGTAACACCAAATAACGCATCAAAGTATGATATAAATTGCATTGCATAACTATTGAATTTCATGCATGCATAGGGAATCACAAACCTTAACATCAATATTCTTACTAAAGCACAATTACTCATCAACATGACTCACATATCATATCATCATATTGCAAAACCATTACTAAGAATCAAGTTTATTTTGTCCAATGATCTTCATGTAAGTTTTCATTATATCCTCCTTGTATATCTATCACTTTGGGACTATTTTCATATGTTGCTTTTGATAAGCTCAAACAAATATAAGTGAAGAACATGAGCATAAGTTATCTTTCTCTCAGAATAATCTAAGTGAAGCAAGAGAGAATTTCTTAAAATTTTACTAACTCCCAAATAAATCTAAGTGAAGCAAGAGAGAATTTCTTCAAAAATAACAAAGCACACCGTGCTCAAAAAGATATAAGTGAAGCACTAGAGCAAATCCATGGCTCTAAAACGTTAAGTGAAGCATAGGAGCAAGCTTAGCATAATTTTTGGCTCTCTCAAAAATGTGTGTTCAGCAAGGATTCAACACAAAGCAAAACAAGAAAAGACTCATATCATACAAGACGCTCCAAGCAAAACTCATAATATGTGACGAATAAAAATATAGTTTCAAGTAAAATACCGATGGTTGTTAGAAGAAAGCGGGGATGCCACTGGGGGCATCCCCAAGCTTAGTTGCTTGCTACTTCTTGAATATTATCTTGGGGTGCCTCGGGTATCTCCAAGCTTAGTCATTTGCTAATCCTTATTCCTTCATCCATCGTATGATCACCCAAAACTTGAACACTTCAATCACACAAAACTCAACAAAACCTTCGAGAGATCCGTTAGTATAAGAAAGCAAACAACTACTATAAGTACTGTTGCAAACCTATTCTTATTTTGTTTTTTCATTATACTTACTGTATTCCAACTTTTCTATGGCAAAAACTCATCAAATAAAACCATAGAATGATCAAAACAAGCACACAATGCAAAGAAAACAGAATCTGCCAAAAACAGAACAGTCTGTAGCAATCTGACTATTTCGAATAAATCTGTAACTCCAAAAATTCTGAAAGAATTATGTTGACGTGAGAAATTTGTCTATTAATCTTCTCCAAAAAGATTAACTCAAAATCTCTCTTCTGTAAAAAACGATAAATAATCTCGTGAGTGCAAAAGTTTCTGTTTTTCAGCAAGATCAAATCAACTTTTACCCAAATCATCCCAAAGGCCTTGCTTGGCCCAAACACTAATTTAAACCACAAAGACACATCTAACCAGAGGTATAACTGGGTATTTTATTGAAAACAGCAAGAAAACCAAAAAGAAAAAAGATACAAGTTGGGTTGCCTCCCAACGAGCGCTATCGTTTTACGCCCCTAGCTAGGCATAATACGTAGGATCTAAGTTTTGTCATCTTTGTTCTCCAATTCTTTAAGCACACAACCAGGTTTCTTTGGAGAATTATCAACCAAAATTGCAAAACTTCTAGGCATAAAGTTAAGGAATTCATTCCTACCAATAGGGTCTCTTATAGTTTCAGCAAAATTCGGGTGAATACTAATCATTTTTAGATCTCCTTTATCGTTGCTAGAAGTTGCACCCTTGTTCTTAGTAGCTTGAGTAGTCTTACTACTTTACGGGAATACTGATCATTTTTATTGGAACTAAAAGCCGTGCTTAGATTAGAAATAATTTCTTCCAGTTTATCAATCCTAGACAGGCTTTCTTCAATTCTTTCATGAATTATAGTTCCCTTTTCTTTTAACAACTTAAAAATGTCTCCTGCCTTTGACCCAATTTTAGTTGCATAACTTTCCATCTTTCTATCCAAGTTTTCAATATGTTCTGCGGTAAGCATTTTGTTTTCAATAGCATCTAGTCTTTCCATAAATATGCTCTAGAGTCAATATTGTTTCACTGATCACGAGTGGTGGTGAACCAACTAAAATTCCCAAAGCATTAAAAGCATCAAGAGAAGGACACATCAAAAAATTCCCACCAGTAATCGTATCAAGGACGAATCTATACCAAGTGGTAATGCCCACATAAAAACAACAAACAAAAACAACATCAAATTGCTTACAGATAGATCTATTATGAGCATTACAAATACTATACCAAGCATCTTTTAAGTTCTCTCCTCCCCTTTGTTTAAAGTTGAGAACTTCGTTCTCGGGGGTGCATGCAAAAGAGGACAAAATATCCATAACGACAAAAAATGATCAACAAGATTGCACATGAAAAACAGATCTGACGAGAAAACAGCGAACGAAAAAGATGGCGAATAAAACGGATTTTTTTGCAAATGGCAAATAATGTAAATTGCTAGGAGATGAGATTTGTGATAAGGAACCTGGTTCATGTTGAAGATCCTCCCCGGCAACAGCGCCAGAAATTCCTTTTGATATCTGCTAGAACTACGTCGGTATTTCCCCACAGAGGAAGGGATGATGCAGTATAGCAACGGTAGGTATTTCCCTCAGTGATGAGACCAAGGATATCGAACCAGTAGGAGAACCTCCTCACACCACATAAACAACACCTGCATACAAATAACAAATACTCGCAACCCGACGTGTTAAAGGGGTTGTCAATCACTTTCGGGTACGGCGCCTCAAGATAGGCAAATAACATGAGGTAAAAGTGGTAGATAGGATAAATAGATCGTGGAAAAATAAATTGCAGCAAGGTATTTTTGTATTTTTGGTTTAATAGATCTGAAAATAAATGCAAAGGAAAATATGATGAAAAGATACCCGGGTGTCGTAGGTTTCACTAGTGGCTTCTCTCGAGAAAAATACCAAACGGTGGGAAAACAATTATTGTTGGGCAATTGATAGAACTTCAAATAATCATGATGATATCCAGGAAATGATCATTATATAGGCATCACGTCCAAAATTAGGAGACTGACTCCTGCCTGCACCAACTACTATTACTCCACACATCAACTGCTATCCAGCATGCATCTAGTGTATTAAGTTCATGGAGAAACAGAATAATGCAATACGAATGATGACATGATGTAGACAAGATTTATTTATGTAGAAATAGATCCCATCTTGTTATCCTTAATAGCAATGATACATACTTGTCGTTTCCCTTTCTGTCATTGGGATCAAGCACCGTAAGATCGAACCCATCACAAAGCACCTCTTCCCATTGCAAGATAAATAGATCAAGTTGGCCAAATAAAAATCAAATATCGGACAAGAAATAAGAGGCTATAATCAATCACACATATAAGAGATCAAAGAAGACTCAAATAACTTTCATGGATAAAAACATAGATCTGATCATAAACTCAAAGTTCATCGGATCCCAACAAATGCACCGCAAAAATACTTACGTCATATGGATCTCCAAGAGACCATTGTATTGATAATCAAGAGAGAGAGAGAGAGGAAGCCATCTAGCTACTAACTACGGACCCGTAGGTCTACAAAGAACTACTCATGCATCATCGGAGAGGCACCAATGGACATGATGCACCCCTCCGAGATGGTGTCTAGATTGGATCTTGTGTTTCTGGACTCTGCGGCGGATGGAATTTATTTTTGTCGACTCCCCTAGGGTTTCTGGAACATTGGGGTATTTATAGAGCAAAGAGGCGGTTCAGGGGGCACCCGAGGTGGGCACAACCCACCTGGGCGTGCCTGGGCCTCCAGGCGCGCCCTGGTGGGTTGTTATCCCCTCGGAGCACCCCCCCCAGGTGCTTTCCTGGCCCACTGGATGTCTTCTGGCCCAAGAAAACCCTCAAGAAGTTTTGTTGCATTTGGACTCCGTTTGGTATTAATTTCCTGTGATGTAAAAACATGCAGAAAACAACAACTGGCACTGGGCACTATGTCAATAGGTTAGTACCAAAAATGATATAAAATGACTATAAAATGATTGTAAAACATTCAAGAATGATATTATAACAACATGGAACAATCAAAAATTATAGATACGTTGGAGATGTATCACCGCCCGCATAGGAGTAATTTCAGCATTCAGCCTGGCCAAGGCATGGCAATCAGAGCTAGACCCGGTTGAAATAGCACATGGCTGCCCTGAACAGAAAGAAGATGGGTCGCCCTTTGATGAAGTTGATTTTGCCAAATGCGTGAGAGAGATATGCCCTTTAGCGTGTAAACTGGCAAAGGAAGCAAACTTAACAAAATACCAGCCAGCTTATGACAATGACAACATTCGAGTGAGAGCGCCAAATCACAATGCCATGGATCTAACTTCACCAAAGTGTAAGCATACTTTTGCTCTTGACATTGACCCTTCTCCAATTATGAATGATGAAGCCATATTCGAGGCCTTAACTGGCATCAATTGGACGTTGCCTGACCTTTGGATGACCGAATAAAAAGAGCCGGCACGGGATGACCCGGAGCCATCAACTCGCAAAGAAGGAAACTGATTCATAGGAATGACGATCCAGGCAGCTTTCAGGGCAGGGTGTAAGAGTGCAGCTTCAGAAGCACTTTGTTGCAAACCTAAGGGCTCATGAAAGCCTTGTAATAGGCCAGTTTAGAACAATGATCCTCCATGTCATGCCTTCGTGCATGTTGATCTTGACTTTTGAACCACCATCTTTAATCTTTATGATATGCTTGATATGATCATTCATACGAGCCATATCAGCACTTTTATTTGTATGTGAAACTTCGCAATGCTTGCCAAAAGTTGAAACAGCATATATCTCGGCGACTTAAGGTCAAAAGCCAGGGTGGATGACAGCCCAAACATATATAGCCTTATACGATTACTGAAAAGACTATAATCAAGGCCATTCAAGACGAAATATACTAGCGACTTAAAGTCCAAAGCCAGGGTGGGCTACCAAACCGGAAGACTCATATGAGAGTTGAAAACATACATGTAGAGCCGAATCATGCCGGCGGTTGAAACATCAACAGCCAATGTGGGTGACATCCTAGACACTCGCAACAATATAACCATAGCTGCTCCAATTAATCATATTGGCGATTTAAAGTCCAAAGCCGAGGCGGGTTACAACCCAAAGTACTCAAACATGAGCTATATGATCAGAGTCGTATGACCCGTATGTTCAAGGTTCACTTAAGAGTAAAAAAACTTAGGAGAAACAAATCCAAAGGACTCGAAAGAAGAAATTCAAAAAATCTCAAATAATTGCTTGGCCGGTTTACCAAAGCACGACCAAACAAGTTGGCTCACAAGCCATGTGCTTTCAAGGCCGCATAACCATTGATTTTATCCTAGCTCACTGTAAGCCGGCTCTCACATGACACAAGCCGCCGTTTTAACCTTAACAAGTTCAGGGTCTTAAAAAAGATTGACTGTTAAGAGTTCGGCGGGTCACCTGGCGGAGTAGCAAGTTGCGAACAGGAAGGATAACTCATGATTTGGCGTTTCAGGCCTGGTCAAGAGGGTATGAAAGCTAAACCTGGTGGGTTGGAAGCCCCCGAGTGACCTTATGACCAATTAATGAAGACTCAAATACACAGAAATGAAATGACAAAGGCCCTGAATTTTTTAGGGATGCTGACTTTACTATATTAATCATAAAAAATATATACACTGACAAACGTATGTACAAAGACGAGAGATGGTGGCTTAGGTGTAATAAGGCCAAAGATGAGCAATATTCCATGGTCGGTGGGTCTCCTCCTCCGACTTGCGTGTAATCCTTGTGTTCTCATATGTCAATGAGGTAATAAGACCCGTTATTCAGGTTTTTGATGACCACAAAGGGCCTTTCCCAAGGAGGTGATAACTTATGCATATCAGTCTGATCTTGAATGAGCCGGAGTACCAAGTCGCCCTCTTGAAACACTCAAGTCTTAATTCTGCAGCTATGATAGCGATGCAATTCTTGTTGATATATTGCTGAACGAGCCGCCACAAGGTCACGCTCCTCATCCAAAGCATCAAGTGTGTTTTGATGTGCTATCTTGTTATCAGCTTCAAGATAAGCTGCCACGCGGGGTGAGTCATGACGGATATCACTTGGAAGAACCGACTCTGCACCATAGACCATGAAGAAAGGCGTATAGCCTGTTGACTTGTTGGGGGTGGTATTGATACTCCAAAGCACTGAAGGTAACTCCTCAACCTTACAACCCGACGTTCCCTTCAATGGAACCATAAGACAGGGCTTGATACCTCTCAAAATTTCTTGGTTAGCCCTCTCAGCCTAACCATTAGACTGCGGATGAGCCAGAGAAGAAACATCAAGACGAATATGCTCTCATTGACAGAACTCCTTCATAGCACCTTTAGACAATGCCATTATCAATGATGATACTATGAGGGTAACCAAAATGGAAGATCAGTTTATGAACAAAACTGATCTGCGTTTGCCGCATCACACTTGCTAAATGGTTCTGCTTCAACCCACTTGGTAAATTTGTCAACCGCCACCAAGAGCTGGGTTTTCTTATCCTTAGACCTCTTAAAAGGTCCAACCATAACAAGACCCCAGACTACAAAGGGCCAAGTAATTGGAATCATCCTCAACTCATGAGCCGGCACCTAAGCCCGTCGAGAATTTTTTTGACATCCATCACACTTACTGACGATATCTTCTGCATCAGCATGAGCCATCAACCAATAAAACCCATGAAGAAAAGCTTTAGCCACTAAATACTTAGAGCCAGCATGATGACCAGAATCACCTTCATGGATCTCTCTTAAAATCTCACGGCCCTCTTCAGGAGAAACACAATGTTGGAACACGCCTGTCACACTGCATCGGTGTAACTCGCCATTGAAAATAGTCATAGATTTAGATCTCCTGGTGATTTGCCTTGCCAAAGTTTCATCCTCAGGTAACTCACCCTAGGTCATATAAGCCAAGTAGGGAAGCATCCAATCAGGAGTAGCGTGAAGAGCTGCCACCAACTGTACCTCCGGGTCAGGGACAGCAAGATCTTCCTCAGATGGCAACTTGACCGAAGGATGATGCAAGACGTCCAGAAACACGTTAGGAGGAACTGGCTTACGTTGAGACCAAATCCGGCTTAAGGCATCAGCCACCTCATTCTTTCTTTGATCAAGATGATCCACCTTATAACCCTTAAAGTGACCATCAATATTATCAATCATCCCACGATAAGTCGCCATGAGCGGGTCTTTAGAGTCCCAAGTGCCTGAGACTTGCTAATCCACGAGATCCGAGTCGCCCAGGCACCTGACCCAGGTCAAATTCATCTCTTTGGCCATACGAAGGCCATGGAGTAACGCCTCATACTCAGCTGCATTGTTAGTACAAGGAAACATTAGCCTTAAACATAACAGAATTTGTCACCTCGTGGGGAAGTCAAGATAACTCCAGCCCCGAGCCCTCCAACTCCCTAGACCCATCAAAATGGATTGTCCAATAGGTGTTGTCAGGTTTCTCCTTAGGTGTCAGTAACTCTGTCCAGTCATTTATGAAATCCACCAATGCTTGAGATTTGATGGCTGTCCTTGGCACATATTTCAAACCATGAGGTCCGAGTTCTATTACCCACTTAGCAACCCGTCCTATGGCCTCCTTATTTTGAATCATGTCTCCTAAGTGAGCAGAGCTTACCAGAGTAATAGGATGACCAAGAAAATATTGCTTCAGCTTGCAACTCGCCATGAACACCCCATATACCAATTTCTGCCAATGTGGATATCGTTACTTGGACTCAATCAATACCTCACTGACATAATAAGCCGGCCTCTGGACTGGGTACTCCTTCCCCGTCTTCTGGTGCTCCACCACAATCGCCACACTAACGGCCTTACTATTAGTCGCCATATAGAGGAGCAAAGGTTCTTTCTCAATGGGAGCCTCAAGGATGGACGGCTCAGCTAACTTCTTTTGAGTGCCTCAAATGCCTTATCAGTAGTGTCACTCCAGACAAAATGATCTATCTTCTTCATCATCTGGGATAAAGGAATTGCCTTCTCTTCCAGGCATCTTATGAACTGGCTTAAAGCCACGATACGACCTGCCAGGCGCTGGACGTCATTGACACACGTCGGCTTAGCCAATGAAGTGAGCCTTAATCTTCTCCGGGTTAGCTTCAATGCCCCTCTCTGAGACCATAAAACCCAAGAGTTTGCCTGCGGGCACACCAAAAACACACTTGGCCGGGTTAAGCATCATCTTATAGACCCGGAGATTGTCAAAAGTCTCCCTTAAATCATCCAAGAGCGTCTCCTTTTTTCTGGATTTGACCACAGTATCATCCACATAAGCGTACACATTACGCCCAATTTGACTGTGAAAGCAATTTTGAACACAACGTTGATTAGTCGCCTGGGCACTCTTAAGCCCAAAAGGCATAGAGATATAGCAGAAGGCTCCAAAAGGGGTGATAAAAGACGTCTTCTCTTGGTCTTTAACTGCCATCTTGATCTAATGATAACCAGAATAAGCATCCAGGAAACATAAACTCTCACAACCCGTCGTGGCATCAATAATCTGGTCAATATGGGGGAGAGCAAACGGATTAGCTAGACAAGCTTTGTTAAGATCTGTGTAGTCAACACACATATGCCAAGTGTCATTCTTCTTAAGCACCAGCGCCGGGTTAGCCAACCAATCCGGATGAAAGACCTCTACGATAAACCCGGCTGCCAAGAACTGGGCCACCTCTTCTCCAATGGCCTTACGTCGTTCTTCATTGAAACGACGAAGAAACTGCTTGACCGGCTTAAATTTAGGATCCACATTAAGAGTGTGCTCACTGAATTCTCTCGGTACACCTGGCATGTTAGAAGGTTTCCATGCAAAGATGTCCTGATTCTCACGGATGAACTCGATGAGCGACTTTCCTATTTAGGATCCATATTAGCCCCCACTGTGAACTGCTGAGATGAGTCGCCAGGGAGAAACTCAACCTGCTTTGTATCATCAGCGGACTTGAACTTCAAGAAAGGGTCTTGTTCAGTGGTGGGCTTCTTCAAAGGGGTCATATTAGCCGGGTCAACACTATCCTTATAAAATTTAAGCTCCTGAGTAGCACAGGCTGATTCAGCATAGGCAGGGTCTCCTTCTTCACATTCCAAAGCAATCTTTCGATCGCCATGGACCATAATAGTACCCTTGCATCCTGGTATCTTAAGTTTTAAATAAACATAACAAGGTCGTGCCATAAATTTGGCGTAAGCTGGCCGTCCGAACAAGGGATGATAAGGGCTCTTGATTTTGACCACTTCAAACCATAACGTCTCTGCTCTGTAGTCATAGTCGTTGCCAACAGCCACTTCCAGGGAAATCTTACCAACTGGATATGCCGACTTACCAGGTACCACACCATGAAAATCTCTAGAAGACGGCTTAAGCTCCTTATCAGTTAAATCCATCGCGCGAAAGGTATAATAGTAAAGGATATTGATACTGTTGCCACCATACATGAGCACTTTAGTGAATTTATAACCCCCAACCTGAGGGGTTGCCTGTGAGTCGGATCGTGACCCGCCAGGCGGGCCATTATTGTTGCCATGATTTTGATGAAGTTGGAATTTCTTTACTCTCGCATGATGAAAAAGTCCTTCCAAGCATGAGCCGCCGGTTTATTGGGCAAACTGTGTTTTGAGCAAGGCTCATTCATCATCGCCTCAATATTAATGTTCTTCCCTCCAAAAGCCTACTTACCATTACCATTACCATTACGTCACTGGTTTTTATATCCAGTGTTGGTGTTAGCTACAAGATCTAACCCGCCATCGGGTTGTCTGCACTTACCACCGTTACCCTGGTTGTTACCATTACTAGTTGACTCATTGTACCAAATGGCGCAGAGACCTGCTAAAGACATCTTGTCGATGAAAATAGTTTCATGCTGCAAGAACCTTCAACTAAATTATGCTATTTTTTAAAATGTTTATTACGTTGTTAAATAATAGTCTAGGAAAAGGGGAACTTTGCATAATATGAATATGTTCAGTTTGAAAATATGGGCACTATGATGAGAGAGTAAAGTTGGCATGGTTGTATTTTTTTAGAAAATTTGAAAACATGGTTATCATGATGAGAAACATGGCCATGCATATTTTTCCTGCAAAAAAGGGAAAAGGATAAGAAACCTAAGGAAAAAAGCATGGTTTAGTTGATTTTGTTACGCCAAATGGCGCAGATACCTACTGATTCCATGTTAGTGATGAAAAGAAATCCATGGTTCAGTTGATTTTGTTACGGGCAAGCACATATGACAACAAATTTAATCTCTCTTAGTTGCAAACTTCACAAAAATCATAGAGTGCTCACTAAATTAGCAGAGGCACGCTAAAGCCATGTCCGCGATAAAAAAACAATTGCATGGTTTAATACCCTTTAATAGGAAACACGGTGGATTGTTATGTACAATGAGATGAATGTACACATTTTTACTTGATAGTATAGAGTCTCATTTAAAAAAATATGTCTGGCAAGCACGTCCCCATAAATGGTGTGTTGCTGTGTACAATGAGATGATATATACACATTCTTATTTGGTTGTATAAAGTCTCAGATGGCACAGAGACCCGTTGAATCCATGTGGACATTGAAAAGAAAATCCGTAGTCTGTTGGTTTAGTTGTGGGCAAGCACATATGGCAACAATTTTAATCTCCTTCAAGAAAAAAATGGTGGCTTCTATCTACAATGAGACGTATATGCACATTTTAATTTGGTAGCACAGAGTTGCATCCGAAACAAAATCCATGATTTAGTTGGCTTATTAGTTGTGGGCACGCATATATTGAGCAAATTTAATTTCCTTTAATAGAAGAAAAAATGGTGGCTTGTCGTCTACCTGAGTTGTATCTACACCTTTTAATTTGGTAGCACAGAGCCCCATTCAAAATTATGCCACCTTGAAAATAAGTGTATTTTTTAGTAATCTCGTGTTTGAGCTAATACGGACACTAAGAATTTAGATCCTTATGCGTGAAAAAAAGTATACTTTGGTGTGTGTTCACAAAAGTGTTTAAAAAACACATATTCTGGTCCTAAAAATATACATATACCTAACAGCATGTGTAGACCAGTTAAGAGGCCTTTAATTTTTTTAAGTAGTGTTTCTATAAACTTTTTACTGTGCCTACATGCAAAAAACATAGGAAGTTGCTGAAATGTTTGGAGGATTGCCATCTTGGTTCCTAATGAATGCTAATTGTAGAACGTAATAAACCCTAGAACTCTTCTATTATCAATTAGTCATTTATAATATATCATAAGGACTCTTCAGATTATAAGAGAAAAGGCATATAGGTCATAATGCATAGGCATTCCAAAAAAAGGCACAAAAATTGAGCTAGAAGGTATGTATAAATTCATGTGAAACTGAGACATAGGCAAGCATACATAGGAATTTTGCAGGATCATTCTTACGATCTGGAGGGCCATTATAGCCAGATTTACCTAACGTCTCTAAGAAAATCTTTTGAAACTCGGACCATCCAGATATATCAACATGGAAAAGCCTACTGAAAGAAACTTTTGCAGGTGAAGATGCCTGATTATACTTCCTATGGGCTTGTTTTGAAAAGAATTTTTCCTGGCATGCCAAGAAAAGATCATGCAAGCTACTATACATGAGTCCAAGAAACTATCCAGTGCAGACATACAGTTACAGTTAAAACTTCAAGCAGATTTTGTACGTATAATTTTTTATCAAAGAAAATAAGCATAACATTAGCACCATTGGTGCCTTCCATGCTGGACAAAATAACATGCAAATCAAAATCTGTATAAATTTACTCATGATCATGGCCAGCACTAATTAGCATGGCCCTATGGGCCACCGTTGCAAAATCTAAGTACGATCCATGAGAAGATGCGTGCAAATTTAACTACTTGGCATAAAATAGCATAAGTCATCATCTAACAACAGTAGACTAAAGAGGCAAACAATCAAAGAATAGATTATGTGTGCAGATTTGATGATATATAAGCATATTCGATTATTCCATTCGATGTGATGATATCAAGCGCACATTGAACCGTCCCTTTCTTTTCTCAAAGCAAATAACATTGGGATAATGTTTAGTAATAATGTACACAACGATCAGTCCAGAGAATATAAAAAAACTCGACTCAAAGAGCATTGTATTGGGTTCTTTAACCTTCCCTACAAAACCTGCACTATATTTCTTAGACAGATGGGTTGAAAGAAGAAGGCAAGTAACCTAAGAAAAATAAGAAGGTGACATAATTGCTAGTGAGGCCTAAGGGTTATATAATTGCTAGTCAGGATTCAACAGCAACAAATGTGAAAAGTTCTTTTTTCTATCTCGAGGTTTCAAGATCAATATTAATTTTCTACCCCAAGACATGCCAAAAACCCTACTACTCTTTTGCACATCTAAAATACTTTGCTGGACCAAAACATTGTGCAAACTATATCTCCACTTCAATGGGTGCTCCTCTTCTACATGCGAGCACAAGAAGGCGACCTCATGGTCCTCATAGCAGTAGGGGTAGGCGAACTCGGGTTTGGCCGCCTTCTTGCCATCCATGTCCAGCTCCTCCATTTCTAACCTTCTAGCAAGAATAAGATGTGTAGATGAAGAAACCATCACATGAAACTACTCAATACAACTTAAATGAATTCACTAACTTGAAGTAACAAGGAAGAAAGAAGAAAGGATTCATAAAATGCAGATTCTCTCTTCTTTGAACATATTACATGACTGGACATCGTCTTGTAGGAAAGGGAAAAAGCAAAGAAGGATAAAATAAGAAAAAAGCCATGAACAGAGCATCGAGGAATCAGTATAACAATTTCGAAATACAATAATTTCAATATCTTGCAAAATCGCAACAAAAAATGAAGTAGTTATGAACAATTAGAAATACATTCTACTGAAGGTTGAGTACAATTTGTCTTTTGGATTGAGCAAATGTATAGCTGCAGAAATTTTGCAAAATCAACACATAACAAGAACCTAAGGCTCTCTAGACTCTTTTTCCTTGCTAAATATGCAGGCTTTCCACGGAAAATTTTACAATATATTTTTTCTATGAACAAATGCTTCCTTTCATTCCTTTTTTCGAAGCAGGTAGCATGCCATCAGCAGCCTAGCACCGAATAGCCAGCGCCCAGTCACAACAATCATGCACGCACCAACAAGCCAGCAAAAAACACAACAGGTGCCCGGACACACACACACACACACACACACATAACTAAGCCACTAAGCAAACACATAAGAAGAACTCGTAGCTAGCAAGCGAGCGCTACGGCCACCAGTTAACATGACGGCCATAGAAATATAACCAAGGTCGCTGATTCCCCAACAACATAGCATTCACAATGCAATACGGCACAACCAGGCGAGCTTTCACACAATTACCAAATTACGTAGTTCTGGACTTCTAGTAAAGAATGGTCCTAAGAATTGAACAGATGGATTTAAAAAATATACTTCCGCCTATAAGCAAAATCATGTTAGAAGTGCCTGCATATATTTCATCTGGTATAACAATACATTACTTACACTCAGAATTAAAATCCTAGCTTTAGATCGTGAAGCTAACCAACCAGAACAGTATGTGTGATGCTACCACCAAGCTAGCCACAACAATCATGCACGCAGCAGCAAGCCAACAAAAAAATACAATTTGTGCCTGGACACACACCTGACTAAGCCAGCAAGCACACACACAACAAGAACTCGTAGCAATCAAGCACGGAGGCTAGGAGAATAGTTGGGACCTGAGCGGAACTATCTTGCTAGAGACGGGATGCCCAGGAGGAAGCGCCTGGAGGCGGCAGCGGCGAATCCAGGCAGCAGCTGCGCAAACACGAGACATGCATTTCATCAGTTGGCAATGGAAGCATCCATCATATTCATACATACCTGTGTTTCTTTATAAGCACTCCACTTCTCCGCCTCACACCGTTGACCTCCACCTCAATAACCTGGTTAATCAACAACACATGATCCATGGGGTGATGATAAACCTTGTATATATCAAAAAATTGATGGGGGGTAGTGTGGAGTATTAGATATCTGACCTCTGACGAGCCAATGAGCCAATGGAAGAAGGGGATGGTGAGGGTGGCGTTGAACACCTAGGCCCAACGTCGGAAGGGAGCATCTAGAGGAGCACCTCACGGACGGCCTCCTACTGCTGCGCGTGCAAGCACCTCGCATCCCGCCTTCTCCTCATCCTCGCTGGCCAACTCTTCTTCCTTCCGGTGAACTTCTGCATCTTGCGCGCGAACATCCCATGAACACGTGCTCCAACGGCTCGTCCCTGTAGTCTGTCTTCTCCACCATTCGCCGAGGCCTAATTTATCCTAGCAAAAGAAATCGCATCATGAGCAAAAGAACAAACTCGCAACTAACATTTCAAATCGAGATTTATCCATTATCAATCCCAAAATATATAAATAAAGGGGCTTCTAATTGACCACCTGAGTATTTCGAGCTGTGCCAGAATCCATGGGTAGAGCACCAGCTGCAAGTGTCGTCGACCACCCGCTAAGTCCAGAACCACACACTTTTGCATCACCTTTTAATACACCATTTTCATAATTTCCCTTCAAGAACTCCCAATGCCTTCAAGGATAAAAGGAGTCATCATGTAAACATGTGGTAGATACTACATTAAACCCAGCAAAAAAATCAAAGAAATTTATTAAGTGAATCGCCATGCACAAGCTCTGAATATAGGATATGCAAACCCACAAGCTGGCTCGAGCAGGAATATAAAAACCAGAGAGGGTGAGGCATGTCGAAAAAATGCTCATCAAGAATCATATTGGCATGGTGCAGATTTGGTTTTCTACAAAAAGCCATGACCGCAGTAGAGTCCTGCAGATTACCAAGAAGCCAATGATGCTCTTTGTAGCCTCCCACTTTGAAGCATCATCCACATGCCTCTATACTACAGAATAGAACAAGAAAGAGGATGGAAGAAGAGCCAACCTCAACCACACAACGGAGCACAAAGTGACCCAATGCCGTAGACAAAAGGAAACCACCGGCCAACATTAGCGTCGCTGCTCCCGATGCAGAGCTGAAGCTTGTCGCCGCCGCCCTTCAGGGTGGGACGAACACGATGTACGGACGACCCGACGTCCTCCTGACCGCAAGGCCTCGTCCTTGGACCCCACCAACGCCATGAACCACACCGCACACCGCTGGCTGCACGAACCAAAATCGAATCAAATCAATGCCTTCGAGGTCGCATCAAGCAGGCGAGCGGACTAACCTCACGAGATCTGCCAGGTCAGGGCGCAGCCTCCGGTGCAACGCGCCCGAACCCCAGCTTTGTCGCAGCTTCCGATCCAAGAGTCGATCGAGCAGCGGCCAACCTCCACGTCGCGCCCGTCCTCGCCGGTGCAAGCCAACACCGGTCATTCTCTCTCCCTTCCTCTCATCTTCCTCTCTCTATCGTAGGGTTCACGCAGGAGGAGGGGACTGGAGTGTGCACTTGCCCCCGGAGTCATAGACGGAGAAGCCATCCACACCTTGGAACCGAACCCCCAGACATGGTCCTGGGGTTCACAACTCGATGCCGCCACCAGAGCATCTCCGCCACCGCTGCTCCTCTCGCGGTCCTACCGGTGTAGAGATCAGGAATGAGGAGGAAGCTAGAAGAGAGAGAGAGAGAGAGAGAGAGAGAGAGAGAGAGGAGGAGGAAACGAGTGGGTGGCTAGAGGAACAAGCTCGGCGGGGAAGGGTGGGGTGCGGGAGGAGTGGAGGAGGGAGGTGTGCCAGGCACGGCGGCTGCGGGGATTGGGAGAAAGGGGCTGGTGTTTGACTGACGTGGCGTGGGAAGGGCATGGGACGCACGTCACGCCACGCGGCGCGGGACGACTTTTATCTCCCGCTGGATGACCCGGTCAATAGGCACGCGGAAGAAAACAAGCCCAGCTACCGTTGTGTGGGACCATCAGCCAACAAGGCCCACCCGTCATAGTTCGCGGGGCGGGTTTGTACGTGTCAGTCCATCCTCTATCTCCCTCTAGCCAATTGCAGATGAGCTCGCCCACTCCACACGACGCGGAGGGAGCGGCACGCGCGACGCGCTGCGTGTGGAGAGGCGCGCGTACACCCAAAAAAATTTGACCCAGCCAATCGGATCTAGCCCGAGCCCACACGCCATACACTGTCCAGATTTCACCATGCGGTCAAAACGACAGGAGTCCATTCCCAGCGAGATCCAACGGACGGCAGGAAAAAAAGACTCGGTCAACCCTCATCGAACGGCCAGCGAAGGAATTGATCGAGGGAGCATTCTGGGAACGAGTTGGCTAGCTTCTGTTTTGTTTTAAATGCCATGTCATGTTCTGCTGCTAACCCTTACCATTACCACTCTTCATTCCCTTGTTGGATTTTTCATCATTAGACCTAGGATCTTTTGTGGTATCAGAGTCGGCATACTTGATGAGAGCCGCCATGAGCTCTCCCATGTCATTACAGTGATGCTTAAGCCGCTCTAGCTTCTGCTTAAGGGGGTAAAATGGCAATTCTTCTCCAACACCAGAACAGTTGAACCTGCCGCGATTCTATCGGATGAACTGATCATAGCTGAAACCCGACAGACTCAATGGAGGGCCGACTCATCCTCCTGTTGTACACAGTTATCCAAATCAATAATCGTCAGAGGCTGCTTACATGTTCACTTAAAGTTCTAAATGAAGCGCGCTTTCAACTCAGCCCATGAATTGATGGAATTGGCGAGTAAGCCTTTCAACGAGGTTCAAGTCGGTTCATCCAACATCATGATGAAGTACTTGGCACATACAACATCATTAACATCTAGCATCTCCATAGCCAACTCATAGCTCTCAATCCAAGCCTCGGGTGGAAGATCAGCTGTATAATTAGGCACCTTACATGGGCCCTTAAAATCTTTGGGCAAACATTCATTGCATAGAGCTGGTACTAGACATGGCACACCAACTGTCGTGGAAATCATCCCAGCCTCAACAGATGCCGAAGGGTTTACTAGAAACTGCTGATGAGCCCCCAATTGAGCTGCCAATTCCGGCTCGTGACGGGTTCTAGCCTGATCCACAAAGGCATGAGCATTGTTCATCATATTATCATCATGGGGCGGGTTATGTCTATGGGGCGAGTCATCATTATGAGGTAGGTTACAACGTTGTTAACTGCTGGAAACCGCCGGCGACTCAATACGCCAGCTATAGCTTCGACTTAGGCGGGGAGTTTCGTGAACATGCTCACGGACGTACGGATAAGCTGCCTGTTGCGCCACAGCCGTCTGAAGAAGCTCCATCGCGTTCTGGGCCTCTATCACCGCCGGAGACTCGCCTTCGATCGGGATAGCCACCAGTCGTGTAGCCGCTACTATCATGTTATCT
The DNA here is from genome assembly GCF_002162155.2 of Triticum dicoccoides. Classification (NCBI taxonomy): domain Eukaryota; kingdom Viridiplantae; phylum Streptophyta; class Magnoliopsida; order Poales; family Poaceae; genus Triticum; species Triticum dicoccoides. Next base: position 365,046,013 of record NC_041393.1, on the reverse strand, counting down.
ACAGGGTTAGAAGCCAAATGGTGTTGGAACCCGTTGAGGGAGGGTCAGATCCCTACGAGGCGGGTCTGGCAAACGAGGCTGGGCTGCCGCTCCAGTTCCTGGTGCCTCAGCAGCTCGGCATACACCGGGCGGGTTACTCGTTCCTTCCCCGGGTGTGTTAAAAATATTGTCCCCTCAAACTACAAAGGTAGGTGGCTCTAGTGCCTTCTTCGAAGAACATCATTGGACGCATTCTGATCTAGACTTAGGCGGGAAGCTTCTGCCCTTATCCGCTATGACTCGGCATCCATCGAAGCTCGCTCCGTTGCCATCCTGGTGTTCTCTACATTAAGATCCTCTCGGGGTTTGGCCACCTCATCTTGCACCTTTGCAACTTCTGCATTATGTCGTGCTTCATTTGCTTGGGTCACCTTCGTGGCTAACAGAACCGTTAGGGTGCCCAGGAGCTCAGATAAAACCAGAGTCAGCGGCCGAACTGAGCCGCTCGGCCCGACTGTCGCAACAGCAGTTGAACCGGATATCATGGTAGCAGCTGTTGATGAGTTTACCATTTGTTTCGTACCAGCCATAAAAATAGTAGCCCTGCTCGGCGTCTCATAAGGGTCCGGAATACTATCACCATCGGAATAGCCCCCAAGCCCGCCATCCTGAAGTTGATAGATTGATTCAGTTTCTCCGGCCAAGGACTCATCACCTGAATAGGTGGACGTCTCTCCACCAGATGCAGAACCTTCCTCAAGATCCGCCCCATGAACAAAGCCAACGAAAACATGCTTCCGGTTGGCTCGAACCCTGGCAGGTCACGCGCGCTGAGCTGTCTTGACAATGTCGGTGCAGGTGTTCGGCTCACGCTCTAACTCGCCGATTTTGACGATGAAGACGTGAATTCCGCCAAAGGGGAACCGGTACCCATACTTGATTGAGTCGGCCTCAGGGCCCCAGCCAGCATCATCGATGTAGATCTTGTGGCGGATACTCTTAGTCATCCAACCCATGACATATCGTTCGATGCCTTATAATTTGCCTTCAAGAACTCGAAACCCCCGTGCACTTGCCCCACGGGGGGCCCCACCGTTGTGGATTTAACATGGCAGATGCCCTTGTGAAAGGACTTAGATGTGGAGCCATCGCAATGTAGGTTATCTCGAAGGGGTTGAACGGGACAAAGGACGCAAGGTTTACCCAGGTTCGGCCCCTCACAACAAGGTAAAAGCCTACGTCCTGCTTCTAGTTGTATTACTTGAGTATCGATTACAAGGGAGCGATCACGCTTGACCTAGCTATCGATCAGTTTTTCTCTTGAGTTAACTCGCCGTCGTGTCTCACCTTTATATACATAGGTCGAGGCTCCAGGGCTTACAAGAGTCCGAGCTGGATCACACAACGTGACTAGCTCGGTTGCTAAGTCACCTTGCCTTTCCAAGCAAGTCATCGTCGGGCAACTCACATTTCTGGGTCTTGGGCCTCCACCAGGCCCACCTCTTAAGCCGCCGCCTGTGTTCATGCTTTGTCTTCTTGGACCCTCTTGGGCCTTCTTCATATTAAGTCACCAACAGTATAACTCGGCCCCTCCTGGGCGGCTCATACCTCGGGGTCATATCCCCAACATCCATCTTCCTCCAATGACGATTAAACCAAAGCAATGGAGACCAAAGCTCTGATACCAATTGAAAGGATCGAGAAGAGGGGTCTAGATGGGGGTGATTAGACCGTCAACAAGTATAAGTGGCAGTTTTTAAGTTCTTCTAGCTGAGGTGCAGTTTTAGCACAAGTTTAAACATTCACAATACATTTCAAGCAAGCATGACAAGAGTATATGCAACGGAAAGAGTAAAGCATGCTAATTGCAAGAAAGTAAAGGGATGGGTTTGGAGTGTGCAAACGCAATGAAGAAATGGAGATTTTTGGTGTGGTTCCAATAGGTGGTTCTATCGTACATCCATGTTGATGGAGACTTCAACCCACGAAGGGTAACAGTTGCATGAGTCCACGGAGGGCTCCACCCATGAAGGGTCCATAGAGAAGCAAACTTGTCTATCCCACCATGGCCATCGCCCACGAAGGACTTCCATCACTCAAGTATATCTTCACGAAGTAGGCGATCTCCTTGCCCTTTCAAACTTCTTGGTTCAACTCCACAATCTTGTCGTAGGCTCCCAAGCGACACCTAGACAATCTAGGAGACACCACTCTCCAAAAGGTAATAGATGGTGCGTTGATGATGAACTTCTTGCTCTTGTGCTTCAAATGATAGTCTCCCCAACACTCAACTCTCTCATACAGATTTGGATATGGTGGAGAGAAGATTTGAGTGGAAAGCAACTTGGAGAAGGCTAGAAATTGAGATTCTTGTGGTAGTATTGGTATATCTTGATCTCAACACATGAGTAGGTGGTTCTCTCTCAGAAAATGTATGCTGGAAGTGTAGGCACGTTCTGATGGCTCTCTCTCATATGGAGAAGGGGGTGGAGGGGTATATATAGCCTCCACACAAAATCCAACCATTACACACATTTGACCCAACTCGGTAAGACCAAATAGAAGAACTCGGTGAGACCGATTTAGTTCAAAATGTGAACATTCGGGATCTCGGTGGGATCGACTGGAACAACTCAGTGGGACCGATGTGCCAGGGATTAGAGATTTGGTGGCACCAATTGCATCAACCTGGTGAGACTGAAGTGAAGCAATAAGGAAACAGAGTGAATGTCAAGCCAACTCGGTGAGAGCGAAATAAATGCAACAAGTCACAGAGCACTGGCAAGGCCATCTCAGTGAGGCCGAGATCCGTATTGATGTGACCGAACTATTAGGGTTTCTGGTAGTGGCTATGTCATATGAACTCGGTGGAGCCGGATAGAAAGAATTGGTGGGGCCGAGTTGGAGTTTGGGATTTTGACATATTTGGGATGAGAAAGTGGTTGAGGGCTTTGGAGCAATATCACTAAGCACTTGAGCAAGTAGACCATTAAGCAACACCTCATCCCCTTTTAATAGTATTGGCTTTCCTATGGACTCAATGTGATCTTGGATCACTAAAAATAAAATGAAGAGTCTTAAGCTTTTGCCAATATGTGTCCTTAGCATTTTGAGGGGGCCACATCTCTAGTCCTTTCCACGCCATTGATGAGCTTGTCTTAAATGCACTAGATAAAAGCATTTGTCCAAAAAGAGAGATGTTGACATTAATTACCAAAATCACCAAGGGAGCACTTGTGCTTTCATCGAGGTAATTTTCTCCAACTGCTAGAGCACCTTACGGTCCTTTCGGGCCACAATTTTGAGGTCGGCATGAGCAAGCTGGAGCTTCTTGAGTTCCTCCTTCATTCGCTGCCTCTCCGCCTGAAGGTTTTCGTGTGCTTCAAACACACCCTTCAGGGTCTCCTTGACCTCAACAATCCGCGCCTGGTCCTTGTCTCCGGCCGCATTTTCGGTGGCTCGGGCCTTCTCCACATCTGCGGCCACATCCTCGTGCTGCTTGACCTCCTGTCGAGCTGTTTTAGCTCGGCCTTGAGCTTCTCAAGCTCAGCTAGTGCTGATGTCATTAAAACAGTTCGGCTTTAGTTTTTTCCAATAAGACTTATCATCACTCTTTTTGTGCAAAGTATAAATGCAAACTTAACTTGCTTACCTCGAGATTGCTCGAATATGTGTTTCACCAGGTCGAGGTCCTTCTGGGACCTCTCGAGCTTCCTGTTCATCTCCGCAATCTCATCGTATATGGAGTCCGGAGTCGACGTCGAAACCTGGCAGCAAAAATCCTTATTACAAAGGCAACAGTTGAAGTGCCAGGGCGACATCATTCAAGCTGCACCCTGGGGGCTCTATGACAGGCTCCTATCAAATTTCACAACCCCAATGCCAGTTTCTTGAAACCAACATTGGGCTTGGGGGCTACTCACCCACTAAGTCGTGTAGAAGGCTATGGAATTATGTCCTCAGACAAATTAAATTCGGGTTAAGGCTAGAAGCATAGCTCAAAGCCCGTTATAAGGTTCTTAAAAACCTCATGCAGGCTGGCCCCCATGGACCAGAATCCCTGTAACACCGCGCATTTCTACTTATTGAGCTTGCATTGGTTTTTCCCTTGAAGAGGAAAGGGTGATGTAGCAAAGTAGAGATAAATATTTCCCTTAGTTAGAGAACCAAGGTATCAGGCCAATAGGAGGTACAAGCAAGTCTCCAGTCTATGCACCCGCACAAACAATCAAACACTTGCAACCGACGCAATAAAGGGGTTGTCAATCCCTTCAAAGTCAATTGCAATGGTTAGATCTGATAGAGATAGGTATAAAATATTACTAAAATGTAAAAGTAAATAAAAGTAAATAAATTGCAGCAAGGTATTTTTGGGTTTTTTAGTTTCTAGATCTGAAAATATATGATGGAAAATAGACCCGGGGGCCATAGATTTCACTAGAGGCTTCTCTCTTGAAGGCAAATAATACTATGGGTGAACAAATTACTGTCGAGCAATTGATAGAAAAGTGCAAAGTTACGACGATATCCAAGGCAATGATTATGCATATAGACATCACGTCCGTGTCAAGTAGACCGAAACGATTCTGCATCTACTACTATTACTCCACACATCGACCGCTATCTAGCATGCATCTAGAGTATTAAGTTCATAAAGAATGGAGTAACGCCTTAAGTAAGATGACATGATGTAGAGGGATAAACTCAAGCAATATGACGAAAACCCCATATTTTTATCCTTGATGGCAACAATACAATATGTGCCTCGCTACCCCTACTATGTCACTAGGTGAGGACACCGCAAGATTGAACCCAAAACTAAGCACCTCTCCCATTGCAAGTAATACCAATCTAGTTGGCCAAACCAAACCGATAATTCAAAGAGAAATACAAAGATATCAAATGATGCATATAAGAATTCAAAGGAGATTCAAATAATATTCATAGATAATATCATCATAAATCCACAATTCTTTGGATCTCGACAAACACACCGCAAAAGAATATTACATCGGATAGAACTCTGAGAACATCGAGGAGAACATGGTATTGAAGATCATAGAGAGAGAAGAAACCATCTATCTACTAGCTATGGACCCGTAAGTCTGATGTAAACTACTCATGCTTCATCGGAAAGGCAATAGGGTTGATGTAGATGCCCTCCATGATCGAACCCCCCTCCGGCAGATCGCCAGAAAAGGCCCCAAGATAGGATCTCATGGGAACAGAAGGTTGCGGCGGCGGAAAAGTATTTTTGTGGATGGTTTTGAGGGTTTGGGAATATTTAAGGATTTATAGAGCTGAGAGGGAGGTCGGTGGATTCCCGGGGGCCCCACAAGCCAGGGGCGCGCCCCGATGGCTTGTCGTCGCCTCGTGGGTCTTCTGACTTCATCTCCAAGTCTCGTAGCTGTCTTCTGGTCCAAGAAAAATCATTGTAAAGTTTTATTCCGTTTGGACTCCGTTTGATATTCGTTTTCTACGAAACTCAAAAACAAGGAAAAAAAGAAACTGGCACTAGGGTGTGGGTTAAGAAGTTAGTCCCAAAAATAATATAAATAGCATATTAATGCATATAAAACATCCAAAACAGATAATATAATAGCATGGAATAATCAAAAATTATAGATACGTTGGAGACATATCAAGCATCCCCAAGCATAATTCCTGCTTGTCCTCGAGTAGGTAAATGATAAAAATAGAATTTTTGATGTGGAATTCTACCTAACATATGTATCCATGTAATTTTCTTTATTGTGGCATGAATGTTCTGATCCGTAAGATTCAAAACAAAAGTTTAATATTGACATAAAAACGATAATACTTCAAGCATACTAGTAAAGCAATTATGTATTCTCAAAACAACATGGTGAAAGAAAGCTATCCCTACAAAATCATATAGTCTGGCTATGCTCCATCTTCATCACATGAAGTATTAAATCATGCACAACCCCGATGACAAGGCTAGCAATTGTTTCATACTTTTGATGTTCTCAAACTTTTTCAACTTTCACGCAATACATGAGCATGAGCCATGGATATAACACTATAGGTGGAATAGAATATGGTGGTTGTGGACAAGACAAAAAGAAGGAGATAGTCTCACGTCAACTAGGCGTATCAATGGGCTATGGAGATGCCCATCAATAGATATCAATGTGAGTGAGTAAGGATTGCCATGCAACTAATGCACTAGAGCTATAAGTGTATGAAAACTCAAAAAGAAACTAAGTGGGTGTGCATCCAACTCGCTTGCTCACGAAGACCTAGGGCAATTTGAGGAAACCCATCATTGGAATGTACAAGCCAAGTTCTATGATGAAAATTTCCCACTAGTATATGAAAGTGACAAAATAGGAGACTCTCTATCTGGAAGATCATGGTGCTACTTTGAAGCACAAATGTGGAAAAAGGATATTAGCATTGCCCCTTCTCTTTTTTTCATTTTTATTTACTTTGGGCTCTTTGGCCTCTCTTTTTTTCTTTTTTTTTCATCCGGAGTCTCATCCCGACTTGTGGGGAGAATCATAGTTTCCATCATCCTTTCCTCACATGGGACAATGCTCTAGTAATGATTATCATCAACTTCATTGACTTACAACTCGATACTAGAACAAATATATGAATCTATATGAATGCCTCCGGCAATGTACCGGGATGTGCAATGACTCAAGAGTGACATGTATAAAAAGTATGAATAGTGGCTTTGCCACAAATACGATGTCAACTACATGATCATGCAGAGAAATATGACAATGATGAAGTGTGTCATAATAAATAGAATGGTGGAAGTTGAATGGCAATATATCATGGAATGGCTATGGAAATGCCATAATAGGTAGGTATGGTGGCTGTTTTGAGGAAGGTATATGGTGGGTGTAATGCACCGGCCAAAGTTGTGCGGTACTAGAGAGGCTAGCAATGGTGGAAGGGTGAGAGTGCGTATAATCCATGGACTCAACATTAGTCATAAAGAACTCACATATTTATTGAAAAAAATTATTAGCCATTGAAACAAAGTACTACACATATGCTCCAATGGGGATAGATTGGTAGGCAAATACCATCGTTCGTCCCTGACATCAACTCATAAGGTAGACAATAAATAAGCATGCTCCGACTTCATCACATAATGGTTCACCATACATGCATGCTACGGAATCACAAACTTTAACACAAGTATTTCTACCAATCCACAATTACTCACTAGCATGACTCTAATGTCACCATCCTTATATCTCAAAATAATCATAAGGAATCAAACTTCTCATAGTATTTAATGCACTTAATATGAAAGTTCTTATTATATCCCTCATGGATGCCCATCATATTAGTACTAAATTAATAACCAAAGCAAATTAATATTCTGTTTAGAGAGCCTCTCAAAATAATATAAGTGAAGCAAGAGAGTTCAACAATTTCTATAAAATAAAACCACCGCCATGCTCTGAAAGGATATAAGTGGAGCACTAGAGCATATTGCCTAGCTCAAAAGATATAAGTGAAGCACATAGAGTATTCTAATAAATTCACGATTCATGTGTGTCCCTCTCAAAAGGTGTGTACAGCAAGGATGATTATGGCAAAATAAAAAGCAAACAATCATAGCACACAAGACGCTCTAAGAAAAACACGTATCATGTGGTGAATAAAAATATAGCCTCAAGTAAATTTACCAATGGATTGAAGACAAAAGAGGGGATGCCTTCCAGGGCATCCCCAAACTTAGGCTCTTGGTTGTCCTTTAATATTACCTTGGGGTTCCTTGGGCATCCCCAAGCTTAGGCTCTTGCCACTCCTTATTCCATAGTCCATCATATCTTTACCCAAAACATGAAAACTTTACAACACAAAACTCAACAAAAAATTCATGATATCCGTTAGTATAAGAAAATAAAATTACCACTCTTGGTACTATTGTGAACTCACTATTTATTTGTATTGGTGTAATATATAATGTATTCCAACTTCTCCATGGTTCATACCCCCCGATACTACTGATAACCCACAAGTATAGGGGATCGCAACAGCTTTCGAGGGTAGAGTATTCAACCCAAATTTATTGATTCGACACAAGGGGAGCCAAAGAATATTCTTGAGTATTAGCAGTTGAGTTGTCAATTCAACCACACCTTGATAACTTAGTATCTGCAACAAAGTGTTTGGTAGCAAAAGTGGTATGATAGTAATGGTAATAGTAGCACAATAAAGATAAATGTTTTGGGGTTTTTGTAGTAGTTGTAACAGTAGCAACAAAAAAGTAAATAAGCGAAGAACAATATATGAAAAGCTCGTAGGCAATGGATCAGTGATGGATAATTATACCGGATGTGATTCCTCATGCAATAGTTATAACATAGGGTGATATAGAACTAGCTCCAGTTCATCAATGCAATGTAGGCATGTATTCCGTAAATAGTCATACGTGCTTATGGAAAAGAACTTGCATGACATCTTTTGTCCTACCCTCCCGTGGCAGTGGGGTCCTAGTGGAAACTAAGGGATATTAAGGCCTCCTTTTAATAGAGAACTGGACCAAAGCATTAACACATGGTGAATACATGAACTCTTCAAACTACGGTCATCACCGAGAAGTGTCCCGATTATTGTCACTTCGGGGTTGTCGGATCATAACACATAATAGGTGACTATAGACTTGCAAGATAGGATCAAGAACACACATATATTGATGAAAACATAATAGGTTCAGATCTGAAATCATGGCACTCGGGCCCTAGTGACAAGCATTAAGCATAGAAAAGTCATAGCAACATCAATCTCAGAACATAGTGGATACTAGGGATCAAACCCTAACAAAACTAACTTGATTACATGGTAAATCCCATCCAACCCATCACCGTCCAGCAAGCCTATGATGGAATTACTCACTCACGGCGGTGAACATCATGAAATTGGTGATGGAGGATGGTTGATGATGACGACGGCGGTGAATCCCCCTCTCCGGTGCCCCGAACGGACTCCAGATCAGCCCTCCTGAGAGAGATTAGGGCTTGGCGGCGGCTCCGTATCGTAAAACGCGATGAAACTTTCTCTCTGATTTTTTTCTCCCCGAGATGGTATATATGGAGTTGGAGTTGAGGTCGGAGGAGATCCAGGGGGCCCACGAGATAGGGGGCACGCCCCCTATCTCGTGGACATGCTCTGGGCTCCCTGACCTTGATTCTTTCGCCAAAAATTCTTATTAATTCTGAAAAGTCCCTCCATGGATTTGCAGGTCATTCCGAGAACTTTCCTTTTCTACACATAAAACAACATCATGGTAGTTCTGCTGAAAACAGCATCAGTCCGGGTTAGTTTCATTCAAATCATGCAAGTTAGAGTCCAAAACAAGGGCAAAAGTGTTTGGAAAAGTAGATATGTTGGATAATAGACATACTATCTTCCTCGGGGATATCAAGAATAACAAAGTCCGTTAAGATAGTGTCATTTGGAACCACAGCAGGCACATCCTCACAAATACCGACAGATATAGCAGTTGATTTATCAGCCATTTGCAAAGATATTTCAGTAGGTGTCAACTTATTCAATTCAAGTCTACGATATAAAGAGAGAGGCATAACACTAACACCGGCTCCAAGATCACATAAGGCAGTTCTAACATAATTTCTTTTAATGGAGCATGGTATAGTTGGAACACCCGGATCTCCAAGTTTCTTTGGTATTCCACCCTTAAAAGTGTAATTAGAAAGCATGGTGGAAATTTCAGCTTCCGGTATCTTTCTTTTATTTGTGATGATATCCTTCATATATTTAGCATAAGGATTTACTTTAAGCATATCAGTTAAGCGCATACATAAGAAAATAGGTCTAATCATTTCAGCAAAGCGCTCAAAATCCTCATCATCCTTTGACTTGGATGGTTTAGGAGGAAAGGGCATGGGTTTCTGAACCCATGGTTCTCTTTCTTTACCGTGCTTCCTAGCAACAAAATCTATCTTATCATAACGTTGGTTTCTTGATTGTGGGTTATCAAGACCAACAGCAGGTTCAATCTCTACATCATTGTTATTACTAGGTTGAGCATCCACATGAACATCATTGTTAGCATTATCATCAGGTTCATGTTCATCTCCGGATTGTGTTTCAGCATCAGAGATAGAAGTATTATTGGGATTCTCAAGTGTTTCAACATTAGGTTCACTAGAAGTTTGCAAAGTCCTATCATTTTTCTTTTTCTTCTTCTTAGAAGAACTAGGAACATCTAGATTATTATTCTGAGAATCTTGTTCAATCCTTTTAGGGTGGCCTTCAGGATACAAAGGTTCCTGAGTCATTCTACCAGTTCTAGTAGCCACTGTAATGGCAAAGTCATTTTTATTATTCAACTCATCAAGCAAATCATTTTGAGCTTTGAGTACTTGCTCAGCTTGAGTAGCAACCATAGAAGCATATTTGCTAACGCGGTGAAGTTCATATTTAACTCTGCTAGCCAGATTATCACCTACACGTCCTATCTCAAAAGCATTATTCTTTAACTCTCTACCAACATAAGCATTAAAACTTTCTTGTCTAGCCATAAAGTCATCAAATTCATCTAAGCATGGTCTATGAAATTTAGTAGAGGGTATTTCAACTTTATCGTATCTATAGAGAGAATTTACCTTCACTACCTATGTCGGGTTATCAAGACAATGTGGTTCTTCAGGCGGTATATTCAGACCATGTATTTCTTCAATAGGTGGTAAATTCTTAACATCTTCAGCTTGAATACCTGTTTATTTCATTGATTTCTTTGCCTCTTGCATATCTTCAGGACTAAGGAATAAAACACCTCTCTTCTTCGGAGTGGGTTTAGGAATAGGCTCAGGAGTTAGCTCAATTGGTTCAGGAATTACTTCAGGAACTGGCTCAGGAAGAGTCCAATTATTTTCATTAGTCAACATATTATTCAATAATATTTCAGCTTCGTCGACTATTCTTTCCCTGAAAACACAACCAGCACAACTATCCAAGTGGTCCTTGGAAGCATCGGTTAGTCCATTATAAAAGATATCAAGTATTTCATTTTTCTTAATATGGTGATCAGGCAAAGCATAAAGCAACCGGAGAAGCCTCGCCCAAGCTTGTGGGAGACTCTCTTCTTTGATTTGCACAAAATTATATATTTCCCGCAAGGCAGCTTGTTTCTTATGAGCAGGGAAATATTTAGCAGAGAAGTAATAAATCATATCCTGGGGACTACGCACACAACCAGGAGCAAGACAAATATACCAAGTCTTAGCATCACCCTTTAATGAGAACGGAAATATCTTAAGGATGTATAAATAGCGAGACTTCTCATCATGAGTAAACAGGGTGGCTATATCATTCAACTTGGTAAGATGTGCCACAACAGTTTCAGATTCAAGGCCATAGAAAGGATCAGATTCAACTAAAGTAATAATATCCAGATCAACAGAGAATTCGTAATCCTTATCAGTAACACAGATAGGTGAAGTAGCAAAAGTAGGATCGGGTTTCATTCTAGCATTAAGAGACTGCTGCTTCCATTTAGCTAATAATTTCTTAAGAACATTTCTATCATTGCAAGAAAGAATAGCTTCAGTAGCTTCTTTGTTCATAACATAACCCTTAGGAACAATAGGTAATACATAATCATTGGGGGAACGTTCATCATCACTATCATCAATAATAGGTTCTTCAACATTTTCATTCCCCCTAACTCTAGCAAGTTGTTCATCAATAAATTCACCTAATGGCAAAGTAGTATCACGCACAGAAGTAGTTTCATCATGCATAGCAGAAGTGGCATCATCAATAACATGTGGCATATCAGAATTCATAGCAGTAGCAGGTTTAGGTGTCGCAAGCCTATCAATAACGGAAGGGAATCTAGTGCAGAGCTAGATGGCAGTTCCTTACCTCCCCTCGTAGTTGAGGGCAAAATCTTGGTCTTAGCGTCTTTCAAGTTCTTCATAGTGATCAACAGATATAAATCCTAAGTGACTCAGAGAATAGAGCTATGCTCCCCGGCAACAGCGCCAGAAATTAGTCTTGATAACCCACAAGTATAGGGGATCGCAGCAGCTTTCGAGGGTAGAGTATTCAACCCAAATTTATTGATTCGACACAAGGGGAGCCAAAGAATATTCTTGAGTATTAGCAGTTGAGTTGTCAATTCAACCACACCTGGATAACTTAGTATCTGTAGCAAAGTGTTTGGTAGCAAAAGTGGTATGATAGTAATGGTAACAGTAGCAACAATAAAGATAAATGTATTCCGTAAATAGTCATACGTGCTTATGGAAAAGAACTTGCATGGCATCTTTTGTCCTACCCTCCCGTGGCAGCGGGGTCCTAGCAGAAACTAATGGATGTTAAGGCCTCCTTTTAATAGAGAACCGGAACAAAGCATTAACACATAGTAAATACATGAAATCCTCAAACTACGGTCATCACCGAGAAGTATCCCGATTATTGTTACTTCGGGGCTGTCGGATCATAACACATAATAGGTGACTATAGACTTGCAAGATAGGATCAAGAACACACACATATTCATGAAAACATAATAGGTTCAGATCTGAAATCATGGCACTCGGGCCCTAATGACAAGCATTAAGCATAGCAAAGTCATAGCAACATCAATCTCAGAACATAGTGCATACTAGGGATCAAACCCTAACAAAACTAACTTGATTAGATGGTAAATCTCATCCAACCCATCACCGTCCAGGAAGCCTACGATGGAATTTCTCATGCACGACGATGAGCATCATGAAATTGGTGATGGAGGATGGTTGATGATGATGACGGCGGTGAATCCCCCTCTCCGGTGCCCCGAACGGACTCCAGATCAGCCCTCCTGAGAGAGATTAGGGCTTGGTGGCGGCTCCGTATCGTAAAACGCGATGAAACTTTCTCTCTAATTTTTTTCTCCCCGAGACGGTATATATGGAGTTGGAGTTGAGGTCGGAAGAGATCCGGGGGGCCCACAAGATAGGGGGGCGCGCCCTGGGGGGGGGGGGCGCTCCCCTGTCTCGTGGACAGGCCCTGGGGCCCCTGGCCTTGATTCTTTCGCCAAAAATTCTTATTAATTCTGAAAAGTCCCTTCGTGGATTTGCAGGTCATTCCGAGAACTTTTCTTTTCTACACATAAAATAACATCATGGTAGTTCTGCTGAAAACAGCGTCAGTCCGGGTTAGTTTCGTTCAAATCATGCAAGTTAGAGTCCAAAACAATGGCAAAAGTGTTTGGAAAAGTAGATACGTTGGAGACGTATCAACTACCCATAGATTCATCAAAATAAGAAAACAACACATAGAAAAAACAAAATCTGTTAAAAACAGAACAATCTGTAGCAATCTGTAAACTTTGAATACTTCTGTAACTCTAAAAATTCTGAAAAATTAGGAAAGTAGAGGAAATTTGTATATAAATATTCCGCAAAAAGAATCAGTATTTGATCGCGCTTCTATGAATTATGAATATTATTTTACTGGGTGCAAAAGTTTCCGTTTTTAGCAAGATCGAATAATTATCATCGTAAGCCATCCCAAAGGTCTTACTTTGCACAAACACTAATTAAAACACCAAAACACAATTACTGCAGAGGTAATAATGTGTATTTATTCAATAACAATAGCAAAACAAAAATCACAAAAATAAAATTGGGTTGCCTCCCAACAAGCGCTATTGTTTAGCGCCCCTAGCCAGACATATTGCAATAGATCTTGGTATTGTCATCTTTGGTATGCAATCCATAAGTAGCTCTCATAATAGATTCATATGGCAACTTAATTTTCTTTCTTGGAAATTGTTCCATATCCTTCCTTAACAGAAATCGAAATATAATGTTTCCTTCTTTCATATCAATAATTTTAACAATCGTTCTAAGGAAAGGTCTACCAAGAATAATAGGACACGTAGGATTGCAATCTATATCAAGAACAATGAAATCTACGGGCACATAATTGCCATTTGCAGCAATAAGAACATCATTAATCCTTCTCATAGGTTTTTTTATAGTGGAATCCACAAGATGCAAATTTAAAGAACAATCGTCAAATTCACGGAAAGCTAGCACATCACATAAAGTTTTTGGAATCGTGGAAACGCTAGCACCCAAATCACACAAAGCATGACACTCATAATATTTAATTTTAATCTTAATGGTAGGTTCACACTCATCATAAAGCTTTCTAGGAATATAAACTTCCAACTCAAGTTTTTCTTCAAAAGATTTCATCATAGCATCAACAATATGTTTAGTAAAAGCATTATTTTGATTATAAGCATCATGAGAATACAACATGGATTGCAACAAGGAAATACATTATATCAAAGAACAATTATCATAATTAAAGTCCTTGAAATCCAAAAGAGTGGATTCATTGCTACTTAAAGTTTTGATCTCTCCAATCCCACTTTTTTCAATTTTTGCATCAAGATCTATAAACTCCAAATCATTGGGACGCCTTCTAGCTAAATTTGACTCATATCTAGTCCCATCTTTATCAAGATTTATATTAGAAAACAAAGATTCAATAGGAGTCACATCAATCACTTTAAGATCTTCAACATTATTTTCATGAAAATCGAAGAACACGCTTTTACAAACCATTCTCGCTTAGCACGCATCCTAGCGGTTCTTTCTTTACATTCGTCAATAGAAATTATCATAACTTTTAGAGACTCATTAATATCATGCTTGGGTGGAATAGATCTAATTTTCAAAGAATCAATCTCAGACTTATTCTATCCACGTTCCTAGCCAAATCATCAATCTTAAGCAATTTTTCTTCAACCATAGCATTGAAATTCTTTTTGGAACTAATAAGTTATTTAATATTATTCTCAAGATCAGAGGGCATCTTATTATAATTTCCATAAGAATTGTTCTAGGAGTTAACATAACTATTAGAGGAATTACTAGGAAACGGCCTAGGGTTGAAATTACCTCTATACGCATTATTACCAAAATTGTTCCTACCAACAAAATTCACATCCATAGATTCATTATTATTCTCAATCAAAGTGGACAAAGGAATATCATTAGGATTAATAGGAGCACTTTTAATAGCAAATGATTTCATAAGTTCATCCATCTTTCCACTCAAAACATTAAGTTCTTCAATCGCATGCACTTTTTTACTAGTAGAGGATCTTTCGATGTGCCATGGGAGTAATTAGCCATAATATTATCTAGGAGTTTAGTAGCTTCTACTAATGTGATTTACACAAAGTTACCTCCCACATCTTAATATAAAAGATTTCTAGATGCAAAATTCAATCTGGCATAAAAATTTTGTATGATCATCCGTAAACTCAAACCATGCGTAGGGCGGTTTCTTATCATCAATTTCATCCTCTCCCAAGATTGTGCAACATGTTCATGGTCCAGTTGCTTAAAATTCATTATATATTCCTAAGGGATATGATCTTAACAGGAGTAAAATACTTGGAAATAAAAGCATCTTTACACTTATTCCATGAATCAATACTATTTTTAGGCAAAGATGAAAACCAAGTTTTAGCATGATCTCGTAGTGAGAACGAACATAGATTTAATTTAACAATATCATTATCCACATCTTTCTTCTTTTGCATATCACACAACTCAACGAATGTATTTAGATGGGATGCGACATCTTCACAAGGAAGGCCGGAAAATTGTTCTTTCATAACAAGATTCAACAAAGCGGAATTAATTTCATAAGATTCCGCACTAGTGGCGGGAGCAATCGGAGTACTAAGAAAATAATTATTATTAGTATTCAAAAAATAACACAATTTGGTATTTTATTGAGACATTGTGACAAAGCAAGCAACCTAACACACGAGCAAAAAAAGGCAAACAAAAAGATGAACGGAAGAAGGGAGAATAAAAAGGTAAATCTTTTTGTATTGTTCTGAAAACTGTTTTAGAAGTGGGGGAGAGGAAAACGAGAGGAAAATGGAGAATAATATAATGCAAGATATGAGAGTTTATGATGGGTACTTGGTAGGCTTGATGTAGACCTCCTCGGCAACGGTGCCAGAAATTCTACCTACTACTTCTTGAGCTTGCGTTGGTTTTCTCTTGAAGAAGAAAGGGTGATGCAGCAAAGTAGAGATAAGTATTTCCCCCAGTTAGAGAACCAAGGTATCAATCCAGTAGGAGGTACAAGCAAGTCTCCAATCTATGCACCTGCACAAACAATCAAACACTTGTACCCAACGCAATAAAGGGGTTGTCAATTCCTTCATGGTCAATTTCAATGGTGAGATCTGATAGAGATAGGTATAAAAGATTACTAAAACGTAAAACTAAATAAATTGCACAAGGTATTTTTGGGTTTTTTGCTTTATAGATCTGAAAATATATGATGGAAAATAGACACGGGGGGCATAGGTTTCACTAGAGGCTTATCTCTTTAAGGCAAATAATACAGTGGGTGAAAAAATTAATGTCGAGCAATTGTTAGAACAACGCAAAGTTATGATGATATCCAAGGCAATGATTATGCATATAGGCATCACATCCGTGTTAAGTAGACTGAAACAATTCTGCATCTACTACTATTACTCCACACATCGACCGCTATCTAGCAAGCATCTAGAGTATTAAGTTCATCAAGAATGGAGTAACGCCTTAAGTAAGATGACATGATGTAGAGGGATAAACTCAAGCAATATGATGAAAACCCCATCTTTTTATCCTTGATGGCAACAATACAATACGTGCCTCGCTACCCCTACTATGTCACTGGGTGAGGACACCACAAGATTGAAACCAAAACTAAGCACCTCTCCCATTGCAAGAAATACCAATCTAATTGGCCAAACCAAACCGATAATTCGAAGAGAAATACAAAGATATCAAATCATGCATATAAGAATTCAGAGGAGATTCAAATAATATTCATAGATAATCTGATCATAAATCCACAATTTATCGGATCTCGACAAACACACTGCAAAATAATATTACATCGGATAGAACTCTAAGAACATCGAGGAGAACATGGTATTGAAGATCATAGAGAGAGAAGAAACCATCTAGCTACTAGCTATGGACCCATAGGTCTGAGGTAATCTACTCATGCCTCATCAGAAGGGCAATACGGTTGATGTAGATGCCCTCCATGATCGAATCCTCCTCCGGCAGATCGCCGGAAAAGGCCCCAAGATGGGATCTCATGGGAACAGAAGGTTGCGGCGGTGGAAAACTATTTTCGTGGATGCTTGATATGTCTCCAACGTATCTATAATTTTTGATTGTACCATGCTATTATATTATCTATTTTGGATGTTTTAGATGCATTAATATGCTATTTTATATAATTTGTGGGACTAACCTATTAACCTAGAGTTGGGTGCTAGTTCCTGTTTTTTTCTTGTTTTTGAGTTTCGCATAAAAGGAATACCAAACTGAATAAAACCTTCGCAATGATCTTTCTTGGACCAGAAGACAACCAGGAGACTTGGAGATGAAGTCGGAGGAGCCATGATGCGGCCACAAGGATGGAGGGCGCACCCAGTGGATAGGGCGCGCCCCCACCCTTGTGGGCCCCCGTGACCCTCCTGGCCTAAATATTTTGCCTATATATTCCCATATATGCCCAAACCACCAGAGGCATCGATGAAAACACTTTTCCGCCGCCGCAACCTTCTGTACCCGTGAGATCCCATCTAGGGACCTTTTTCGGCACCCTGCCGGAGGGGTGTTCGATCGCGGAGGGCTTCTACATCAACTCTATTGCCCTCCCGATGAAGCGTGAGTAGTTTACCACAGACCTACAGTTCCATAGCTAGTAGCTAGATGGCTACTTCTCTCTCTTTGATTCTCAATACCATGTTCTCCTTGATGTTCTTGGAGATCTATTCTATGTAATACTTTTTTGTGGTGTGTTTTCTGAGATCCGATGAATTGTGGATTTATGATCAGCTTATCTATGAATATCATTTGAATCTTCTCTGAATTCTTATATGCATGATTTGATATCTTTGTAATTCTCTTTGAACTATCGGTTTGGTTTGGCCAACTAGATTGGTTTTTCTTGCAATGGGAGAAGTGCTTAGCTTTGGGTTCAATCTTGCGGTGTCCTTTCCCAGTGACAGTAGGGGCAGTAAGGCACGTATTGTATTGTTGCCATTGAGGATAAAAAGATGGGGTTTTCATCATATTGCCTGAGTTAATTCCTCTACATCATGTCATCTTACTTAATGTGTTACTCCATTCTTTATGAACTAAATACTCTAGATGCATGCCGGATAGCGGTCGATGTGTGGAGTAATAATAGTGGATGCAGAATCATTTTGGTCTACTTGACACGGACATGATGCCTATGTTCATGATCATTGCCTTAGATATCATCATAACTTTGCGCTTTTCTATCAACTGCTCGGCAGTAATTTTTCATCCACCATATTATTTGCTATCCTGAGAGAAGCCTCTAGTGAAACATATGACCACCGGGTTTATTTCCCATAAGATTCCGATCTACAATATAAGTTTCCAATCTACTATTTTGCAACCTTTTACTTTCCAATCTATAAACCAAAAATACCAAAACTATTTACTTTATCGTTTATCTATCTCTATCATATCTCACTTTTGCAAGTAACCGTGAAGGGATTGACAACCCCATTATCGTGTTGGGTGCAAGTTGTTTGATTGTTTGTGTAGGTATTCATTGATTTGTGCATTGTCTCCTACTGGATTGATACCTTGGTTCTCCAACTGAGGGAAATACTTATCTCTACTTTGCTCCATCACCCTTACCCCTTCAAGGGAAAAACTAACACAAGATCAAGAAGTAGCAATGCTTCTGAGGGTTTAGGAATATTTGAGGACTTATAGAGTTGAGAGGGAGGTCAATGGACTCTCGACGGCCCCACAAGCTAGGGCCGCCCCCTAGGGCGTGCCCCTACGGCTTGTCATCTCCTCGTGGGTCTTCTGACTTCATCTCCATGTCTCGTAGGTGTGTTCTGGTCCATGAAAAATCATCGTTAAGTTTTATTCTGTTTGGACTCCGTTTGATATTCCTTTTCTGCGAAACTCAAAAACAAGGAAAAAACAGAAACTAGCACTGGGATCTGGGTTAATTAGTTAGTCCCAAAAATAATATAAAATAGCATATTAATGCATATATAACATCCAAAACATATAATATAATAGCACGGGACAATAAAAAATTATAGATACGTTGGAGACGTATCACGCCTGTCATGGCACGGTGCTCCTCCTTAAGGGAGGAGCTCTTCTGGATCTCCTCCACCTCCTTGGTCCACCCCATGACAGCCCGTGCTTGGGAAGCTGTTGGGGGTGGCGGGGATGACCTCAGACTCAGGCACCGATTTGCCGGCCCGAGTGGTCTCCTCCTGCGATGGTGGAGCGGAAGCAGATATTAGCTGGACCAATGACTAGCCCAGCCCCTCTTCTATGACCTTGGGGTGTTTCTCCCCCCGGTCTTGTTGGGCCGAGGTATCGACCTCGGCCATGATGTCCAACCCTTAGGCCCTCGTCGTATTAACTTTGGGGGCCGGGGTGGATGTTGCCTCCCATAACTCATCTTGTGCGGGGGAGGATCGGCGGGCTCTGGAGTCCTGCTGGCAGACGGCAATCTGCTTGAGGAACCGCTTGGAATTACCCTTGGTGAAATACATAAGAAAAGACGCTCAATGAAGTTTTCCCTTGCTAAAAGAATTTGTCATGATAAAAAGACAATGTATAAAGACAACGACTTACCCTCAAGGCGCTGGTTTATTCCTCCCCGTCGCAAGGAGGTCTTCTTCCAAGTCACCAGAGAGCTCGACCCTCTTCGGTAACTTGCCGCCGGCTCTCGACGAGGTTCTCTTCGGCCTCTTTGAGCGCTTGGGCTGCATGCCAACCTCGGCGTCCTCCGACACTATCCTCTTCCCTTTCAGGGTAGGAACCTCCTCAACGTCACCCTCCTCCACGTAGCCGTTATGGGTGTTCCCATTTCCTCCCCCGACTTGGAGGAGGGTGATGTTGAGGAGGTTCGTACCTTTGGACCACCCGGCTTGCCCATCTGGAACTTCGTCCCTTTGGGGGCCACCACGTGCGGCTCATTGGTCAAGAGCGCCGCAAGCAAGGGGTAATGGGTTCCTCTGGTAGTGGAGCTAGGCATCGCACCCCTTGTACCCAGGCCAGCCACTTCTGCAAGGCGTCAAGCATAATGATTCAATTAAATTCCACTCCCTTTAATATGAAGCACGGTAACATTGACCAGTGTGTAAGATCACTTAACGGGGGGCTTCATAGCCGTCCTCGAGGTCGCGGTACACCCATTCCTTGGGGATCTTGTCCTTGGCTAGCTTCATGAGCTCTGTCCACATGGCGGCTAAGATGGAGCCGAAGAAAGCGGTGAGGGGGTTGTGTGGCACCCCAGCTCAAAGAAAACCGGAACGCCCCGTATTCCAGCCCACAGATCGAGGAGAAGTTTTCTGGAATACGACACTGCTTAGCATAGAACAAACCAGCCGTCTATTATTACACGAATATGAATACAAGGTTGCCAATATTACAATGAATTACATCGGTACGGCGAAACTATGCCATCCTCAGTTGCTCTATGCAAGCAGTTGAACAACTCAAAGCAGCGGAATAACTCTAGCAGCGGAACAACGACGACGGTGGTGAACTCCACTCCGCAGGGACTATGGCTGGAACGCTTATCCTAGCTCGCACGGACGGAAACCACGACAAACAAGCAATCAAATCCGGAATGACCTGCAAGCTGGCATGACACGCCAGATCAGTACATTGAATGTACTTGCAAGCTCACAAATAACCAGAAGCATTCAAGACAGACAACAGCATGTCAATTACAGGTTAAGCAGGGATTAACATGATATCATCTGAACAACATGGCATGACCAACATAACCACGATACAGCTATCACAACATGAACATATTGATCCGACAATACTAGCATGCAAGATGATGACACTATCATGCAATACTCATTCTGCTCGGGTTACCTCGTAACCAACTCATGCATCACTTACCAACCTCGGACATTACACGATCAACTCAGGATCAAATCAAGCTTGGTATAAACAATACTGTAGTAATCAGTAAATGACCACAAGGAGCTTGATCTTTACCCACGATTCTCGTTCAACATCATGAATATACCACATCTCGGTATCCTCAATACCACGGTGATCCTTACGGTGATCACAACCCGACCAACACTTGGCACCAAACCGTGATCCTTACGGCGATCACAACCCGACCACTAAATGGCCCGTGATCCTTACGGCGATCATAACCCGACCAATAAATGGCCCCAAACCGTGATCTTTACGGCGATCACAACCAACTTATCTCATTGTTATTAAACACATTATTCTTATTACTGTTGACTCATGGTGTGACCTACTTTCGACCTAGGCCCTTATCCGTGGGCGCAGCAATCGATAGATTTAATATACACTCTGCAGAGGTTAGTACACTGTACCCACACTATAGAACCCATGGCCTCGCACTCCCACCGGGTGGAACAACGACGTTCCAGCAAAACCGTCCTACTGCCATGACACTCTCCCGGCCACTCCGACTCACTCCCCACTGAGCCAAGTCATGGGTGGCGCAGTGTCTACCTCCAGACACAACGACCACCGCCGTGGCCAAAACATAAACGATCCCACACAGGGATCCGCCGGCTATAGCAACTATGGGCACACAAGGTTATGCCTGCCTACCGGGCCAGGTTACAGCATGCCCATAACCTTCCCTCGTTGGAGGCACCGGCGAGAGGCACGACAATAGACCCAGTTAGGACCGTCACATACCGGTAAGCGTGGTTGCACTGGTCAGAATCAATTCAGCAGCACCATGGCTCAGCCAACAGTTGTTCAAGTTCAATTTAATCTGGTTAACTTGAATGCAAATATGTTGAGCCATGATAAAATGCATGAACATGATATCAACATCATCATGAGAGTATCACATAACTTTCCACCATATCAACAATAAATCATATCCACTGAGCATCGCATACTGACTAGCATGACCATCTCCAACATCAACATGTACTACTAACAAGCATAAACATATGAAAGGTAATACTAGCAGGTATAACATGATCATAGAGTATAAGACAACATAGCACAAAAGTGAACATGCAAATCTGAACATTATCGAAACAACGATAACCATCTTTTCAACAAGCAAACATTTATTAAATATTCAAGTTGAAAACCATGGCTACTGCATGACTATCATGCAAGTGGGTATTGTGGCTTGCTTGGGGATGAAGAAGACACCGGGGAGAAGTGCGAGAAACTCGCGGAATGAATCGTCGGAAAACGTTCTCTCTCGGAGGGGGCTGAGTATGGGCAGGGAAAAAATGGTCATTTTCTGTATGCCAAAACATAATGAAAGTGACACCAACAGAGAGGGCTCGATAAAACAAAGAAGTGAGCGTTGGTTTCACCTGATTTGGATCTACGGATAAAAAGATATAAGGGTTTTACTGCCAGGGACCTATCTGTAAAAAATTATTTTACAGACTAGGCAAAAACAGAAAAATGGAAAGCGTATTCTGGGGAATACGCTTCCACTTACATGATGTGGCAGTGGCGGGGCCGGCCCTTGTCTCACTGCCAGGCGGGTCCCACGGGCGTTGACTCTCTCCTCCCGCCTCCTTCTTCTTCTCCCCCGCATCTGCTCCTCCTCTCCTCCGACCAGGGGGAGGACACCAACGGCTTCAGGATGGCGTGTCGCCTCCATCCCAGGGTAGAGGGAGCACCGGGGAGGGGTGTGGACGCGGCACCGCGCGGTGGCAGGAGCTGCAGACGACGGCGGCTAAGATTGGGGACGGCGACCACAGAGGCTCCGGCGACGAGCGAATGGGTTGGGGAGGCCCTACGGATGGTGGGGAAGCTAGTGGTGGTGGACGAACGGAGGGGGAGGCTCTGCGTTGGGTGAATTTAAGCCGGAGGGGGCGGCGGCCATGGCGGCTATGGTGGTCGAGTAGAGCTCCAGAATCTCAGGCGAGTGCATGGGTGGGCTCCTGGGGAAGTGGTGATGCGAGAGGTGAGTTCGGGAGGCCGCGGGGATGGCTATATATAGTCGGACGAGAGGGAGGGGCTCGGGTGCCGCTGTGTGCATATGGCCGAGGCTCTGGCGCGGCCAGCGAGCATGGGGGAGGGGGGCACGGGGAAAGCGACGAAGGAGAACGCGGACGAGGCACAGAGCTCACGGGGTCGAGGGGAGCAGAGGAAGAAGCCGGGCGCCATTAATGCACTGTCGGCCATAGTGCTCCTGTGGGTGTTCGTCGGGAGCGTCGGCGAGGAAGCTGCCGGAAGGGGAGAGGGGTCTAGGAGGACGGCGACGATGAGGGCTATCTACTAGACATCATCAAGGGCGCGAAGCCAACGAGAGGGGGAGGGGGTCTAGCACAAACAACCACTGGATGTGCGCATGGCATGACAAAACGGCGGTCACCACCTGTGCTGGCATGTGGGGGAGGCAAACGGCTGGAAATTTATGTCTAGTGGTAAGTCCTTCGAATAGTAGTTTCAACTGAGGTGGTAACTTGGTGAAAGAGGCTCTGGTTAAATAGTTAGTGAGCTTTGAAGTTTACTGCAGTAAACTTTACCAGCTCAATGTGATCACTAAGGAGTTACTTGAAGCCAAAGAAGTTGTCTGGGGTGTTTAGGCTAGGAAGGACTACAGTCCTGGAGGTTTTGAGGGTAAAAGGATCAAGATTTACTGCAGTTGCTTTGCAACTGCCAAAATTGTCCAGAAATGAAGATCATGATGGTGCACTCACATGGAGTGTCCACTTGATCTCAAATTGGGCAAAGCTTAGTCATTTGCTCATATGATGATGCTGTAAAAATCTCATGCCAAATGGACAAGCCAAAATGGCACTTGCTTCACAAACATCATTTCTGTCCAGAAACTTGGAATAATTATGGTGATCAAATGGATCAATGAAATGATGCCAAAATGGGTGGAGAGATTTTTTATGGGTATAAGAATGAACTGGTAATTTATCAGGATTTTGAAACAATATAAAATATAATTGCTTCACAACCTGAAAATATTGCAAGAAACAAAGATTTGCTCCTGTGCTCACATAGATGATTGTATGTGGCTACAAATGGGTGAAGGGGTTTAATATGAGCACATTAAGGAGTGTGCAAAAGTTCAACTCATTTGGGTACTCCTAGCTAGTACTTCCTTCACAAAGCTTTTTGTTTGATAGAAACTTTGAAAATTCACTAAGGAAGATTGGCTAGGCAAATAAAGTTGAAATTGTGCATGAGGCAACTATTTGGACATATAAACATGCCCAAAAAGGTTGGGAGTCAATAGTAGAAATATAAATGACACTTCCTTCACAAAGTGCCATTTAGGGCAGAATAGGAAATGAATTATTGGACGATTATTTTTGAACATGGCAATGAACAGTTTTGCCATATTTGATCAATATATGACCCAAACAATTTATGAGAATTATTTGGGAATCTTAGGAGTGAGGGAAATATAGGTTGCTTCACAACCTAGGGTAATTTGAGTTATTCCTTTAATAGAAAAGGAATATTCCCAATAAAAAGAATATTGGGATTTGGGCTAGGATGGAAAGGACAGGGTCTAGGGAAGGATTTGGGAATGACAAGCCACTCTGGAAGCAAAGAAGAGGGCATCTTCTTTAGTTTCCAGAACACAAAGCCACGGAAAAAGAAAACTTAGGCAAAAACCTCGGAAAAACAAAAGAAAAAGAAAGGGCCAAAAATCAGGCTGTCACAAACCTTACCCCTTTAAAGAAATCTTGTCCTCGAGATTTGGTTGCTCAGGGAACAAGTATGAATATTCTGACTTAAGGAAACCGTTTCCAACTTGGGTATCCTTTTTCCTTCATTGTTGTTCCCATTAAATTTTTATCTGACTGGCCCTGGGGTGGTTTTATTCACTGTATCCTCCTTCTGACAGATCTTACCTGGCTTATTCATGCTTATATAGGCTCCAATTTCTTTTTAGATCTACTGACTAGTTGAGTGTGATTTAATTTTCACGACTGAATTATATGTCCGTCTCACAAATCCAAAAGTGATTTCCGCTAGGTGTGTCGTCCGACACTGACAACCTTTCATGTAATGATGATCAAAATTTTCTGATGAAAACTCAAGCTCTGACTCATTGCAGAAGTTTTTGAATCATCTTAACTGGTTCCACTGTCGTGAGTATCGGATCCGTACCAAATATTTGATTGTCTCCTGTCGCGGCCAACATAAAGGGTTTGCCTATATGATAATATCCGCAGACTTGACTGACGGTGATTCTGACGGAAAAATCTTATTCACGACAGGCTATCCATGATGATTCATATAAGTGAGGACTCGGGCTTCCAGACTGTTATTCCTTATGCCGATTACTCATGCTGTAGGCATATCCATGTGGATCAATACTGACCTAGATGGTCCGGGGGATCTACACCATGGGGGTCGTGTAAAATTTTCATACCTGTATCACTAGTCTTGCTCCTTCATTATTGTTTTCTTGGCCTGGATCTTTGGATGAAATACCTAGGCCATATTGCTTCTTCGTATGACCATAGGTACTGTCGGTGCAATTTTTTGGCAATTGTAGTTTATCCTTATTTTTCTGACAGGGTAACCCATTAAATGGCATGTTCAACACCTCTCAATTTCTGAGCGTTGAGAAATGATCATCCAAAACCCTGGCAAGAACTCGGCAAATCAATAAGTAGCCACCAGAACGGTCTTTACAACTCAGATCTAGGACATTACTAAAATAACTCAACCACGGCTCAGGACGGCCGAAAAACAGCTCAGAGCATGAGACCGGGTCGATAAGAAGAAGGTGACAGCTCCCTAAAATAGCCAAAAAGCAGCTATATGGCTACTGTCACAAAAAGAAACTCAACAGCTGTACGAGACGGCCGAAAAGCAGCTCAGACTCATGACAGTCGTTGAAGAGAGAAACAAAAATCGGCATCCACCCTGGATAGCTAGAAACAGCTCAGATCACAGGCGTGGTGACGTCATTGGAGAAAAGGGGACAAGGGCTCATCAGGATCATTTTCCAGTTCACAAGTACTTGTACTGAGCTCACTGAGGTCGTCAATCCTCATAATCCTTTGTCACACTGCGGTGTATACTAGCTTTATTCTCGTAACCATCCTCACGTGGTTGTCAGATCCTCATCCAAGTGACTTGTAAGGTATTGATGGTATGCTCATTGCATATATATGAGGACCTGGTTCCGAGACAGACGTGTATTCTGACTGATTCTTGATTCTGACCAAACTGTTGCAGATCTGATTCTTGGGATTCACTGCCATATGCTGTCAATTCACAGCGTACTACCTTGTACCAATGTCTTACTGAGGAATATTTGCTGGCTTGTGCTCGAAACTTCCATCGGACAGCTTGCTGAAAAAGACTAGGTATCGTGCTTCAGAAGCTTACCCCCTTAAAGTCTTTGCTGGGGAAAGACTCGGTACCTTATGTCGGAAGCTTTTGCTGTTGCTTACTGAAGAAGGCATAGTACCTTGCACGGGAAATCATCCACGTATTGTACTGAGGGAGATAGATGAATCTTGCCTTGGAAGCTTCTCTGGTATCTTGCAAGGGAAAAGTGGGTTGCTTACACCACAAACTTCTTATTGTGATATGCGGACCAATTTCCACATATACTGTAACACCCGGATAATCATGCTACAGTAATCTCACGTGATGGTGCCACGTCACCTCTGTCACTGTAGTTAACCACGGGTTAGATCGAAACGGTTTTGAAATTAAAATTCAAGATTATAATGACAATAAAAGTTTTCAGGAATTAAAACTAAAATGTTCGGGGGTTGTCTAATATTACAAAGTTAATTATGGTGGGGTGCACACATTTTTGTAAAGTGTCTGGATATTATTAAATGAATTAAAACAGAAAAGGAAAAATAAGAAAAGAAAAATAAAACAAAAGGAGAAAAAGGGAACCCCCCCCCTGGCCAACTGGGCCAAGCCCACCTGGCCCAGCCGGCCAGCCCCCTGGCCCGGCCCACCCCCTCACTCCCATATCCCCCCTC
>NC_041393.1:365008684-365018106 GCF_002162155.2 Triticum dicoccoides | reverse complement strand
GCGGCCCCTTTTGGCCGCCGGGAGACGATTCCGGCGAAGTCCGGTGCCCCCTCCGCCGCGGACGCCCACCGGAGCCCCCAACGCCGGCTGCCGACGTGGCCGCCCGGGGCCACCGCCTGGGCCACTGACTGGTGGGCACAGGCCCCCCCCCCCGCCGCCCTGATTGACTCAGTCAGCTGGGCTGACCGGTCCACCCCCCCTGACTATGACATGGGGGCCCCACCCCCCAGGACGTTTTTAAAATAAAAGAAAGGGAAAGGAATTTAGATAAATATAATTAATAAAAATAATAATGAATAAAATTAATTAATTAATTAAGTAAATAATTAATTTAATTAATCCTGATAAATTAAACCTAATGACTAATTAACCTAATTAACTACTATTAATTAAACTTAACTAAGATAATTAGTTAACAGAGTATGACGAACGGGACCCACATGTCAGGGTTGACCTAGTCAACCCTGTTGACTGCTGACGTCAGCATGGCATCATGCTGACGTCATAATTCCATTTTTCGAATTAAATAATTAATTGATTAAATTCCAGAAATTAATAAAATCTTTAAAAAATCATATCTTTTAATCCGTAACTCGGATTAAAATATTTTCAACGTGAAAGTTGCTCAGAGCGACGAGACGAATCCGGAAACGCAGTCCGTTCGTCCGCCACACCCCCCTAACCTATCGAACCCACAACTTTCCCCCTCCGGCTCCTCTGCCCGAAAACACGAAACACCGGGAATACTTTCCCGGATGATTCCCCCCCTTTCACCGGCATCACCTCATACCGCGTTAGGGCACGCCTAGCATCACGCTTTGCTTTGTCATGCACCGTCATGCATCTGTTTGCTTAAATATTCATTGTTTCTTCCCCCCTCTTCTTCCGCTAGACACCGAGACCGACGCTGCTGCTGCCCAGTTCGACTACGGAGTTGACGACCCCTCTCTCTTGCCAGAACAACCAGGCAAGCCCCCCCTTTGATCACCAGATATCGCCTACTCTTCTCTATACTGCTTGCATTAGAGTAGTGTAGCATGTTACTGCTTTCAGTTAATCCTATACTGCTGCATAGCCTGTCCTTGCTACTACTGTTGTTACCTTTACCTGCTATCCTACTGCTTAGTATATGATGCTAGCGTTCCATCAGTGGCCCTACACTCTTGTCCGTCTGCCATGCTATACTACTGGGCTGTGATCACTTCGGGAGGTGATCACGGGCATATACTATATACTTTACACAGTTACATTACCTGTGATACTGATCGGAGACGGGGGCTGAAGGGGCAGGTGGCTCCATCCCGGTAGAGGTGGGCCTGGGTTCCCGACGGCCCCCGACTGTTACTTTGTGGCGGAGCGGCATGGCAGGTTGAGACCACCTAGGAGACAGGTGGGCCTGGCCCTGTTCGGCATTCGCGGATACTTAACACGCTTAACGAGATCTTGGTATTTGATCTGAGTTGGCTACGAGCTTATACGCACTAACCATCTACGCGGGAGTAGTTATGGGTATCCCGACGTCGTGGTATCAGCCGAAGCACTTCAGACGTCAGCGACGGAGCGGCGCGCGCCGAATTGGACTGGAAGGCCACTAGGCTAGGTCTGCTTTCGGCCACCCTCGCAACGTGCAGGTGTGCTATGGGCGATGGGCCCAGACCCCTGTGCGCTTAGGTTTAGACCGGCGTGCTGGCCTCTCTGTTTTGCCTAGGTGGGGCTGCGACGTGTTGATCTTCCGCGGCCGGGCATGACCCAGGAAAGTGTGTCCGGCCAAATGGGATCAAGCGTGCTGGGTAAGTTGGTGCACCCCTGCAGGGAAGTAAATCTATTCGAATAGCCGTGATCTTCGGTAACAGGACGACTTGGAGTTGTACCTTGACCTTATGACAACTAGAACCGGATACTTAATAAAACACACCCTTCCAAGTTCCACAGACAACCTGGTGATCGCTTTTCCACAGGGCGACGAGGGGAGGATCACCGGGTAGGATTATGCGATGCGATGTTACTTGGAGTTGCTACTTGGAGATGCTACTTGGAGGACTTCAATCTACTCTCTTCTACATGCTGCGAGTCGGAGGCTGCCAGAAGCGTAGTCTTCGATAGGACTAGCTATCCCCCTTTTATTCTGGCATTCTGCAGTTCAGTCCACCGATATGGCCTCCTTACACATATACCCATGCATATGTAGTGTAGTTCCTTGCTTGCGAGTACTTTGGATGAGTACTCACGGTTGCTTTCTCCCCCCTTTTTCCCCTTTCCTTTCTTTCTGGTTGTCGCAACCAGATGCTGGAGTCCAGGAGCCAGACGCCACCGTCGATGACGACCCCTACTACACCGGAGGTGCCTACTACTACGTGCAGCCCGCTGACGACGACCAGGAGTAGTTAGGAGGATCCCAGGCAGGAGGCCTGCGCCTCTTTCGATCTGTATCCCAGTTTGTGCTAGCCATCTTATGGCAACTTGTTTAACTTATGTCTGTACTCAGATATTGTTGCTTCCGCTGACTCGTCTATGATCGAGCACTTGTATTCGAGCCCTCGAGGCCCCTGGCTTGTATTATGATGCTTGTATGACTTATTTTATTTGTAGAGTTGTGTTGTGATATTTTCCCGTGAGTCCCTGATCTTGATCGTACACATTTGCGTGCATGATTAGTGTACGATTGAGTCGGGGGCGTCACAAGTTGGTATCAGAGCCGACTGCCTGTAGGAATCCCCCTTCCAACTCCTTGGCCGAAGTCGAGTCTAGACTTTACAAAACTTTTACTAACATGGCTGTGCGGCCCATGGGCCCACGTCGCCATTGGGTGGTAGTAGGATCTTTTACTCCTCGACCTTTACTCTGGGACTCTGAACTCTCTTCTACTCGGGTTAAACGATTTCTACTAAAATCTGACTTTAGGTTCTCGAAAATACTTTCTCCCGGAGAGCCCCTTCAGTCCAGGTGATCGCCGACTGCACCAGAAGATTTCGAAGTTACTCGCCGAAACTCTTTTGAGACTTTGTGTCCGTTGCTTTTGCAATTCCCTACCATCGAAATATCCCTATGGATAAATACATACACTTGACGTTCTTACTTTTATTCCCAGTTGATCTTGTTATTACAAGATACCCCGAAATTCTCTCTATTGATCCGAGAATATCTTGTGCCTACTGTCTTGCAATTCCTTGTCACCTGAATACCCCTATGGATAATTCTCGCACTTGTCGAGTATCCGCTTATCCCCAGTTGTTCATGTGTTTCACAAAAGTCTTCAAAATAATATTCGATCTTCCGAAAATCCTCTGGAGCCTTTGGCTCTTGAAATTCTTGCTTGCTTGCATTATGGTTAATCCCATAAGTCTCGTAGTCTTAATGACATTCCTTGTCATTATCATTTTGAGTCTGTTGACTCAATATGTTTGCGAATACCCGCAAACATCATTGATCCTTATAAATTACCTTTCCGGCTGAGCTGCCATTCTTTTAACTGGAATTGGTTCTCGACCAATCCAATTGTCGTTGATTGTACCCTAAGGCTATTCAACTTATCCATCCCTAATCAGAGCATTGCTTTTGATCCCTTGATTTGGAAATCATAATTCCTTTGCATTTGACAATTGAGTTAGTCAGTTGTTTCTATAATTTGATCTCCTTGCACTCTTCTTCCTCTAGTTGAGTACCGATGCTCACGTCAGATCCCTTGTGGACCATCAAGCCCATTGTTGGATTTTATCCGTCAGCATCCTTCATATTCAATAACCTTGTGAGCCTTCCCTTGGATACATAATGCCCTTGGTAATTGTATCATCTACTTTCTCAACCTTGCTCTACTTTCGAGCTTGTGTTATTTACTCTTGAAACTTGTGGTATACGTTTCTAAGAAGCCCCTGTGGGTTGAACATATGCCTTCTCTAAACCGTGTGAACCCGAAAGTTTTCATGAGTCATACTCTTCTGGTGCTTCACCAGATAAAATTTCAACACTGCAACTTCATCAAACATGAGAAGTGAATGAAAGGTTATGCATTGGAGAAGTGGGAGTCGACCTTGAACTTGTGTTCATGCCCATGGACACGATGTAGATCTTATCATTAAAGCTTCTTTTAAATAAATTATTCCTTTGGTATAAGTTCATCTTATATCTAGGATCTGGCCTTTTGCAACCGTGGTTCCGACCATGATTGTTCTTCTTTGATCTCATTTCTCGGACAAGTTAAAACAATTGTCTTCTATGGATAAATACACCAGTCCCACCTTTACTTTGATCTTGTGTCGAGTATTACCCCCCTAGTATCTCGAGATTATCATGGAACTGCATAACTCCTTATGAGTTCTTCATCAAGTGCTACCTTCCCACTGATTCCAATTTTTCGCGGGCTCTGAGTTATTGAACACTCAAAGACACCGATAACTGAACCGAGTCCGCTCTTCGGTTCAACAACTCTTCAGTAAGCTTCTATAAGTACGAGTTTGTACCCGATCACGCCATTCCTAGCCTGTTTGGCTATATCATTGTCGTGACGATTCTAACTGTGCTACCTGGTCCTTATTCTCGGAGCACCAATTTTCGACGATGAACTAACCTTATGTCGATCCTCATCGTCATATCATTTCGCCTTGAACAACAAGCTTGGTTTCGAGTTTGTGTCGTACCCTTGGTTCCAATAACCTTTCACTTCATCATTACTTGACTTGATGTCGTTACTGATCGATTACATCTTCATGAACTCTCGCGACAAAGGTGTCGTGATCATCAACATTCTGAGCTCATCCAGGATATCAATTGAATTCATGATGAGAAATAACATCCTTGCCCTCGATGAATTGTATTATCGTCGACCACTTTATTGCCTTCCCACCAACACAAGCTTGTTCATGTTTGGTGTTATACCTTGAGTTCCTTGCTTGCGAGTACTTTGGATGAGTACTCACGGTTGCTTTCTCCCCCCTTTTTCCCCTTTCCTTTCTTTCTGGTTGTCGCAACCAGATGCTGGAGTCCAGGAGCCAGACGCCACCGTCGACGACGACCCCTACTACACCGGAGGTGCCTACTACTACGTTCAGCCCGCTGACGACGACCAGGAGTAGTTAGGAGGATCCCAGGCAGGAGGCCTGCGCCTCTTTCGATCTGTATCCCAGTTTGTGCTAGCCATCTTATGGCAACTTGTTTAACTTATGTCTGTACTCGGATATTGTTGCTTCCGCTGACTCGTCTATGATCGAGCACTTGTATTCGAGCCCTCGAGGCCCCTGGCTTGTATTATGATGCTTGTATGACTTATTTTATTTGTAGAGTTGTGTTGTGATATTTTCCCATGAGTCCCTGATCTTGATCGTACACATTTGCGTGCATGATTAGTGTACGATTGAGTCGGGGGCGTCACATATACATACCATCTTAATATTTTTTCTATTGATTTCTTGCATTGAAACAGGGTTTTGCTGGACTATCCTCTTTTCTGAGTATATGCCATATTTTTGCTTGCTTCCAGGTACATCGAGTTCCAAAATCATCCTCAATGACAAATTAAACTTGTATCTGAGCCATACCTTTGATAATATTCTATCAACCTTGCACACAATTTATCTTCATGCTGATTTAATCATTTTGTTGTGATGAGTGCACACTAATGCAAACTTGATACTGACGGTCCATCCAGGATTTCTTTTGCATACAGACAAGATATTCCCGATTTCACTGCAGTCAGCTGATAATTCCATTGTGTTTAGCTGAGTTTCCAAATACATGCATTTCTTGCTGACTCTTCGGGTCCAGTGTCGGTTGACGAGCAAGTTTAATAGTGGAGAACTTTGTAACACCAAAGGCCCAAAGAAAGGAACAATAGAAACGACTAAAACAAAAGCACACAAGCATTTTACTAATATAATTAATCAAGCAATCATCACATATTACTACTACTCACACAATAATATGCATGCACACCTAGGCACACAAATCTCGCGGAAACTCCGGTATTGCGGTCTAATATGCTGTGACGATGTGCACGAGGACGAATAAATGTGTGGAGGAATTGGTGTAAACAGCGCTACACCAAGTGCTAGCTTAGCCAGGTGGCAACCTGAACCAGCTCGGAGGCGAGGACACACTCGGTAATCATGTAGTGGGACACGAAGGTCACAACCACATTATTATCAAGCGGACGGAAAAAGATCCGTACTCGTCCAAGAAATAGGATAGCGGGGGGGAAATTGAGGCTGCTGACATTGCCCTTTCTTGATAACTGAGATCATTAAGGATTGCCAACACAACAAAATAAAAGAATGATCCGGGATAGAAACATGTTCATCACCGATACGATAGGCGGGACTGAAGGAAAGACATCGGTGCGATACCTGAGCACTATTTTTGCAAACAGTGTCGGGATCACTTGGCATCACTCTGCTGGGACAAGAATGACACCAAACACCGAAAGAAAAAAGGAACTGGAGAAATGCAAAGGTTGAGTTGTAGTGGATCCGAACCGATGCCAGCTACACTCACCATATAAACCGTTAGCGACTAAATAATAATCTATATGCATGCTATGCGACAAACAAATGCAGCAATCAAGTGCAACAAACCAGCTGGGGTCCATACTACCGCTTTCTAACGTTCACGCGGTCTAGGGCGTCCTACAGCCAGATCTGCTCTGATACCAAGCGCTGTGGCACCCCGGCTCAGAGAAAACCGGAATGCCTCATATTCTAGCCCGGAGATCGAGGAGAAGTCTTCTGGAATACAGCACTTCTTAGCATAGAACAAACCAGCCTTCTATTATTACACGAATATGAATACAAGGTTGCCAATATTACAATGAATTACATCGGTACAGCGACACTACACCATCCTCAGTTGCTCTATGCAAGCAGCAGAACAACTCGAAGCAGCGGAATAACTCTAGCAATGGAACAACAACGACGGTGGTGAACTCCACTCCGCAGGGACTCTGGCTGGAACGCTTATCCTAGCTCGCACGGACGGAAACCATGACAAGCAAGCAATCAAATCCGGAATGACCTGCAAGCTGGCATGACACGCCAGGTCAGTACATTGAATGTACTTGCAAGCTCACAAATAACCAGAAGCATTCAAGACAGACAACAGCATGGCAATTACAGGTTAATCAGGGATTAACATGATATCATCAGAACAACATGGCATGACCAACATAAACATGATACAGCTATCACAACATGAACATATTGATCCGACAATACTAGCATGCAGCATGATGACACTATCATGCAAAACTCATTCTTCTCGGGTTACCTCGTAACCAACTCATGCATCACTTACCAACCTCGAACATTACACGATCATCTAAAGATCAAATCAAGCTTGGTATGAACAATACCGTAGTAATCAGTAAATGACCACAAGGAGCTTGATCTTTACCCACATTCTCGTTCAACATCACGAATGTACCACATTTCGGTATCCTCAATACCATGGTGATCCTTACGGTGATCACAACCCGACCAACACTTGGCCCCAAACTGTGATCCTTCCAGCGATCACAACCCGACCACTAAATGGCCCGTGATCCTTACGGCGATCATAACCGGACCAATAAATGTCCCTAAACTGTGATCCTTACGGCGATCACAACCAACTTATCTCATTGTTATTAAACACGTTATTCTTATTACTGTTGACTCATGGTGTGACCTACTTTCGACCTGGGCCCTTATCCGTGGGCGCGGCTATCGATAGATTTAATATACACTCTGCAAAGGTTAGCACACTGTACCCACACTACAGAACCCATGGCCTCGCACTCCCATTCGGGTGGACCAACAGCGTTCCAACAAAACCGTCCTACTGCCATGACACTCTCCTGGCCACTTTGACTCACTCCCCACTTAGCTAAGTCATGGGTGGCCCCGTGTCTACCTCGAGACACAAGGACCACCGCCATGGCCAAAACATAAACGATCCCACATGGGGATCCGTTGACTATAACAACTACGTGCACACATGGTTATGCCTACTTACCAGGCCAGGGTACAGCACGCCCATAACCTTCCCTCGTTGGAGGCACCGGCGAGAGGCACGACAATAGAACTAGTTAGGACCGTCCCATACCGGTAAGCGTGGTTGCACTGGTCAGCATCGATTCAGCGGCACCATGACTCAGCCAACAATTGTTCAAGTTCAATTTAATCCGGTTAACTTGAATGCAAATATGCTGAGCCATGATAAAATGCATGAACATGATATCAACATCATCATGAGAGTATCACATAACTTTCCACCATATCAACAATAAATCATATCCACTGAGCATCGCATATTGACTACGATGACCATCTCCAACATCAACATGTTTTACTAACAAGCATAAACATATGAAAGGTAATACTAGCAGGTATAACATGATCACACAGTATAAGACAACATAGCACAAAAGTGAACATGCAAATCTAATCATCACCGGAACAACGATAACCATCTTTTCAACAAGCAAACATTTATTAAATGTTGAAGTTGAAAACCATGGCTACTGCATGACTATCATGCAAGTGGGTATTGTGGCTTGCCTGGGGATGAAGAAGGCACCGGGGAGAAGTGCGAGAAACTCGCGGAACGAATCGCCGGAAAATGTTCTCTTTCGGAGGGGGATGAGTAAGGGCAGGGGCAAAATGGTCATTCTCAGTATTCCAAAACATAATGAAAGTGACACCAACAGAAAGGGCTCGACAAAACAAAGAAGTGAGCGTTGGTTTCACCTGATTTGGAGCTACGGATAAAAAGATATAAGGGTTTTACTGCTAGGGACCTATCTGTAAAAAATTATTTTACAGACTGGGCCAAAACAGAAAAATGGAAAACGTATTCTGGGGAATACACTTCCACTTAAATGATGTGGCAGTGGCGCGGTCGACCCTTGTCTCACTGCCAGGCGGGTCCCATGGGCATTGACTCTCTCCTCCCACCTCCGTCTTCTTCTCCCCCGCATCTACACCTCCTCTCCTCGAGAGAACACAAGGCAGGGGCGCTGCCGTCGCTGGGCACGGCGGCTCCGGCCATCTCCGGCCAGGGGGAGGACACCGGCGGCTTAAGGATGGCGTGCCGCCTCCATCCCAGGGCAGAAGGAGCATCGGGGAGGGGTGTGGACGCGGCACAGAGTGGTGGCTGGAGCTGCATACGGCGGCGGCTAAGATTGGGGACGGCGACCACAGAGGCTCCGGCGGCAAACGAATGGGTTGGGGAGGCCCTACGGGAGGTGGGGAAGCTAGTGGTGGTGGACGAATGGAGGGGGAGGCTCGGTGTTGGGTGAATTTAAGCCGGAGGGGGCGGTGGCCATGGCGGCTATGGGGGTCGAGGAGAGCTCCCGAATCTCAGGCGAGTGCATGGACGGGATCCTGGGGAAGTGGTGATGTGAGAGGTGAGCTCAGGAGGCCGTGGGGATGGATATATATAGCTGGGCGAGAGGGAGG
>NC_041393.1:364942682-365008170 GCF_002162155.2 Triticum dicoccoides | reverse complement strand
CCAGCGAGCACGGGGGGGGGGGGCACGGGGAAAGCGACGAAGGAGAACACGGACGAGGCACAGAGATCACGGGGTCGAGGGGAGCAGAGGAAGAAGTCGGGCGCCATTAATGCGCTGTCAGCCACAATGCTCCCGTGGGTGTTCGTCGGCGAGCGTCGGCGAGGAAGCTGCCGGAGGGGGAGAGGGGTCCAGGAGGACGGCGACAACGAGGGCTATCTACTGGACATCATCACGGGTGAGGGAGTCCTGGATTAGGGGGTGTCCGGGTGGCCAGACTATGACCTTTGGCCGGACTCCCGGACTATGAAGATACAAGATTGAAGACTTCGTCCCATGTCCGGATGGGACTTTCCTTGGCGTGGAAGGCAAGCTTGGCGATATGATATGTAGATCTCCTCCCATTGTAACCGACTCTGTGTAACCCTAGCCCTCTCCGGTGTCTATATAAACAGAAGAGTTTTAGTCCATAGGACGAACAACAATCATACCATAGGCTAGCTTCTAGGGTTTAGCCTCTCTGATCTCGTGGTAGATCAACTCTTGTACTACCCATACCATCAATATTAATCAAGCAGGAGTAGGGTTTTACCTCCATCAGGAGGGCCCGAACCTGGGTAAAAACATCGTGTCCCTTGTCTCCTGTTACCATTCGCCTAGCCGCACAGTTCGGGACCCCCTACCCGAGACCCGCCGGTTTTGACACCGACATTGGTGCTTTCATTGAGAGTTCCTCTGTGTCGTCACCTTTAGGCCCGATGGCTTCTTTGATCATCAACCACGACGCGGTCCAGGGTGAGACTTTTCTCCCCGGACAGATCTTCGTATTTGGCGGCTTTGCACTGCGGGCCAATTCGCTTGGCCATCTGGAGCAGATCGAAAGCTACGCCCCTGGCCATCAGGTCAGATTTGCAAGTTTAAACTACCCAACTGACATCCGCTGAGACTTGATCTTCGACGGATTCGAGCCGCGGCCGAGCGCGCCGCGCTTTCACGATGGGCATGATCTAGCTCTGCCGTCGGACAGTGCCCAAAGCGCCGCTCAGGTGTCTGCTCCGACCCTCAGCTCAGAGCCGACTGCACCGGTCGAGGACGGGTGGCTAGACGCCGCCTCGGGGGCTGCAATCTCTACGGCGATCGAGCCGAACACCAATGTTGTCCCTCGCGGAGCTCGTGACTCCAAGGTGCCGGACTCCTTTCCGGACTCCGAATCTTCCGCACCCCTTCCGATCGAACCCAATTGGGCTCCGATCATGGAGTTCACCGCCGCGGACGTCTTTCAACACTAAAGTCTCTCTCTTTGTAAGGAGAGCCCTGGCCGGCCTATGGTCAGCAAGGTTGGGATGCGGACGACGAAGAAATTTGAAACCCACCCACCACCCACTTCGTAGCCACTGTCGACGATTTAACCGACATGCTCGACTACGACTCCGAAGACATCGACGGTATGGACGCCGATGAAGGAGACGACCAAGAACCAGCACCTATAGGGCACTGGAAAGCCACCTTGTCATATGACATATACATGGTGGACACCCCAAAAGCAGGGAATGGTGATGAAAAAACGGAGGATGACCCCTCCAAGAAACAACCTAAGCGCCGGCGTCAGCGGCGCCGCTCTAAATCCCGCCAAAGGAAAAACGGCGAGTCCGGCACTGGAGATAACAACACCCCGGACAGTGCAGAAGACAACCCCCTCCAGCAGGATTCATCGCAGGAGGATGGAGAAGCCAGCCCTCATGAGAGAGCGGCAGACAGGGAGGTCGAGGACGACAATTATATGCCTCCCTCCAAAGATGAGGCAAGCCTCGACGACGATGAATTAGTCGTGCCTGAGGATCCCGCCGAACAAGAGCGTTTCAAACGCAGGCTTATGGCCACAGCAAACAGCCTCAAAAGAAAACTGCAGCACCTTAGAGCTGACCAAGATTTGCTAGCCGACAGATGGACTGAAGTCCTGGCGGCCGAAGAGTACAAACTCGAGCGCCCCTCCAAGAGCTACCCAAAGCGCAGGCTGCTACCCCAACTAGAGGAGGAAGCAACTAAACCTATATCACCAGTGTATGATGCAGTCGATCGGCCACCCCGTGGCCGCGACAGAGAGGCCTCTCGGCCCTCAACTCAAAAAATACCAGGGCACGGGGAAATGCACCAGACCTGCGAGATATATTGGAGGACAAGGCAAGGCAAACAAGATCAATCTACGGATCGCGTGGGCGCCCCACGTCACGTGACGATAACCGTCACGCCGGATATGGCAAATACGGCCAGGCCAAACACAACAGACAAAGGTCATCCGAGCTACGTCGTGATATAGCCCAGTACAGAGGCTCCGCACACCCACTATCCTTCACAGACGGAGTAATGGATCATCAAATCCCCGAGGGTTTAAAACCCATAAACATCGAATCATACGATGGCACAACAGATCCTGCGGTATGGATCGAGGATTATCTCCTTCATATCCACATGGCCCGTGGTGATGATCTACACGCCATCAAATACCTCCCGCTCAAGCTTAAAGGACCAGCTCGGCATTGGCTTAACAGCCTGCCAGCAGAGTCAATTAGTTGCTGGGAGGACCTGGAATCCGCATTCCTTGACAACTTCCAAGGCACTTATGTGCGACCACCAGACGCGGATGACCTAAGCCACATAATTCAGCAGCCAGAGGAATCGGCCAGACAATTCTGGACGCGGTTCCTAACCAAGAAAAATCAAATAGTCGACTGTCCGGACGCAGAGGACCTTGCAGCCTTCAGGCATAACATCCGAGACGAATGGCTTGCCCGGCACCTAGGACAGGAAAAGCCGAAATCTATGGCAGCCCTCACGACACTCATGACCCGCTTTTGCGCGGGAGAAGATAGCTGGCTAGCTCGTAGCAATAACATCACCAAGAGCCCTGGTAACTCAGATACCAAGGACAACAATGGCAGGTCACGTCATAACAAGCACAAGCACCGCATTAACGGTGATAATAGTGAGGATACGGCAGTTAATGCTGGATTCAGAGGCTCTAAACCCGGTCAGCGGAAGAAGCCATTCAAAAGAAATCCTCCGGGCCCATCCAGTTTAGACCGGATACTCGATCGCTCGTGCGAGATACACGGCACCCCCGAACAACCAGCCAATCACACCAACAGGAATTGTTGGGTGTTCAAGCAGGCAGGCAAGTTAAGTGCCGAAAACAGAGACAAGGGGCTGCATAGCAATGACGAGGAGGAGCCCCGGACGCCGAACAACAGAGGACAGAAGGGCTTCCCCCCACAAGTGCGGACGGTGAACATGATATACGCAACCCATATCCCCAAAAGGGAATGGAAGCATGCTCTCAAGGACGTCTATGCGTTGGAGCCAGTCGCCCCAAAGTTCAACCCATGGTCCTCCTGCCCGATCACTTTTGATTGAAGGGACCACCCCACTAGCATTCATCATGGCGGATTCGCCACATTGGTCCTAGACCCAATCATTGACGGATTTCACCTCACTAGAGTCCTCATGGACGGCGGCGGCAGCCTGAACCTGCTTTATCAGGATACAGTGCGAAAAATGGGTATAGATCCCTCGAGGATTAAACCCACAAAGACGACCTTTAAAGGCGTCATACCAGGTGTAGAAGCCAGCTGTACAGGCTCAGTTACACCCGAAGTGGTCTTCGGATCCCCGGATAATTTTTGAAGCGAAGAGTTAATCTTCGGCATAGTCCCGTTCCGCAGTGGCTATCACGCCCTGCTCGGACGAACCGCATTCGCAAAATTTAATGCGGTGCTGCACTACGCATATCTCAAGCTCAAGATGCCAGGCCCTCGCGGAGTCATTACGATCAATGGAAACACCGAACGCTCTCTCCGAACAGAGGAGCACACGGCGGCCCTGGCGGCGGAAGTACAAAGTAGCCTCTCAAGGCAATTCTCCATTCTGGATGTTAAACGTCCGGACAACGTCAAGCACGCCCGAAGTAACCTACAACAAAACCGGCTGGCACGTTCCGAGCAAGCATAGCAGTGCGGCCCCAACACTAGCCCTTGCGAGATTGCGATAGTAGTACCACGCATACATAATTACGCTCTGGAAATACCATGGGCATAAGGGGAGGGGCACAACCACGGCACACCCAGAATGCGGCCCAACCGCACTAGGAGCTCCCGATTTTGCCATTTCTTCTTTTTTTACACTTTCAGGACCCCACTATTCAGAAGGCCTGTCTGGCAATACAATCGCCGAACACACGATGCAACAGCCAGGGAGACAATAAGCCACGTCAAATGTCTAGGTGGTCTCTATAACGAGCTAAATACTTGTCTTACTTAAAGTCTCGCAGCTTGCCCCTGGAGGGGGACATGTCAAATAATCCCATCTCTTGCATATTGCACTATTTGTATCGTCTGGCTCTCATAGCAGCCTCTTTTAATAAACAATACATAGCTCTTGTCTATTATTGCATTCATTTATTTTTATATAAATATGTTCAGCCATGACATTATGCAACCGTACACTTTGGTACGGCCAATACACCAGGGGCTTAAGTACCCCATAATACGGTGTGAGAAGACCGAACACTCTCATGAGTGCGGCACCCCAAACTTATAGCACTATATGCATCGGCTCCAAATCATGTCTTGGGTCAATAGTTGGGTTTGCCAAGCTCCCATGTTTTGGTACCTTACGTTCCGCTATGTCGGCTAAGGTAGCGCTGGGAGAACTACTGCGATTGTGCACCAGTTTAGCTGGGTTAACACCTCAGTAGAGAAAGCTAAAACTGACCATCATGATAGGGCGAGAGACCGGTCACTATTCGAGAGGTTTTTCGAGTCCTTAAAGACTTATGCCGCTTAGAGCGAGGAGCTGGCTTTGTCCAGCCTAGGCGTGGATAGCGCCCCGAACTCCGTCTTCCGAATACTAGGGGCTTGGCTGAAATTTAAAATTATAGAATTATATGGCTAAGTGAGAGTGATAAAGCATTATAAGTCCGATGGCCTTGTTCGTTGTGCTGAGCGCCTCCCTCGATGGACCCAAAAATGGGAACAAGAGCGCTCAGGTTTATCCCAAACACCCTAGCACTTGTGGCATGGGGGTAGAAGCTGACGACTTGCATCTCTCAGATTTAATAAACGGCCGCACAGAAGGTAATATTTTAAATTCAAAAAGCGTTGCTTAGCGCATATGAACAAGTTTTCAGCGCAG
The DNA here is from genome assembly GCF_002162155.2 of Triticum dicoccoides. Lineage (NCBI taxonomy): Eukaryota > Viridiplantae > Streptophyta > Magnoliopsida > Poales > Poaceae > Triticum > Triticum dicoccoides. The sequence continues at coordinate 365,002,986 of NC_041393.1, read as the reverse complement.
AGGACAAACACGAGTGAGTTTACTCAAAAATTACATCCCTGGCACATTCATCCGCCACACGACGGGCACCCTTCAGGACGCCCTCATAATACATCTCGGGCCTGCGATGCTCCTTCCCCTCCAGTGGCCCTTCTGTCACCAGCTTCTCAGCATCCAGCTTGCCCCAGTGCACTTTAGCACGGGTAAAAGCCCTACGGGCGCCTTCGATGCATACAGAGCGCTTGATGACTTCAAGCCGGGGACAGGCATCCACCAGCCGCTGCACCAACCCAAAGTAGCTCAAAGGCATGACCTCCCCAGGCCACAGCCAGCCTATCAGGCCCTTCATGGCCTGTTCGGCTGCCTTATGAAGCTTGACCAGCTGCTTCAGCTGGTCGCTCAGGGGCACCGGGCGTTCAGCCTCAGCATACTGGGACCAGAACACCTTCTCCGTCGAGCTCCCTTCCTCGGCCTTGTAGAATGTGGCGGCGTCGGATACACTGCGTGGCAGATCTGCGAAAGCTCCTGCAGAGCTCCAAATTTGGGTAAGTAATAGGTAATTTACTTTCGCCTGCTTGCTTTGCATAAAGAATGCCTTACCCGCCGCAATCCTTTTCATCGCCTCAATTTCCTAGAGGGCTTTTTGGGCTTCGGCCTTGGCAGATTTGGCGCTTTCAAGTGCCGAGGCAAGCTTGGACTCCCGAGTCTTCGAGTCAAGCTCTAACCTCTCATGTTTTTTCACAAGAGCATCGAGCTCTTGCCACACCTCCGCCACCTGCGCCTCTTGCTTCTCTCGCTCTGAGCGCTCCATGGCCGCATTGTCTTCGACCTTGGAAAGCGCTTCCTTCAGGGTCGCCACCTCGGTTGTGGCCCCTGTAATATTCACGTTAGTCCTGTCATCATTTGCAACCAGGTATTTATATATACAATTACATAAGGTACTACGTACCTTCTTTGTCCTTGAGTTGCTTCTTGGCAAGGCCGAGCTCGTTCTCGGACCGCTCAAGGCTCTGCTTCAATGCATCGACCTCCGCAGTTAGTGCGGCAGAGGTCAGCAGCGCATCCTGCATTCCCATATTGACATATTTATGTTAGACTCATGCGTATATCTTTTTAGATCCTCAGTCCGGCTTTTCTTTCCGAACGCCACACTAAGCACCAGGGGCTACTGTCTATGCGGTAACATTTTTACATGTTTTAAATACATACCTCGAAACCAGTTAGAAGACTGGTACAGGCTTCCATCAGTCCGCTCTTGGCGGACTGAACCTTCTGGATCACCGCACTCATAACAGTGCGGTGCTCTTCGTTGATGGAGGCGCCATTAAGCACCTCCAGCAAGTTGTCCGGCGCCTCTGGTTGGATGGAGGCCACCGACGTCGTAGTCTTGCCCTTCTTGAGAGGGGGCCACCTGCCAAACTCCGGAATCACTGAAGGTTCGGGAGCGGTGTCCGGCCCAGGGCCGGACTTAGATCCCTCTGGGGCTACGTCCCCTTTGGGCCTGGGGTCCGTGAGGTCGCCTTGCGGCGCCTCCAGGACCACCTCCTCCTGGTTTAGTCCCTCTTGGGACTCCGCCTCGGCATCGTCCGTAGGGCGGGGGGAGGTAGCCGTCAGGAGTGAAGTGCTATTCACATCTGACGAGTCCAGGGAGCCGCTCGACGAATCACTGAGATGAGCCTTGGGTGGACTGCATAATTGAATTCGGCGTCAGAAGGTACTGTACAATAGAGGAACGTCATAAGTTATTCTGGTATCCGGATACTTACGATTTTGCCAGGGGCTTGACCCTGGATGGCCATTCCTCTCTGCCGTCATCGGCGTCGGAGGCGTAGTCCGGAAGAAGGGTCTTCCCCTTCTTGGACCCTCCGGCCTCCCTAGTTGGGGCGGCCTTCCTTTTATTTCATCCCCCCGCTGGAGGGGGGGAGGCTTCTTCTTCCTCCTCCTCGTCTTCGGAGGCGGAGGGCGTCTCGGGGTCGTCGGGCGATGAGTCCGACACCACCAGGCGTCGGGAACTCTTTCGAGTCCCTGTGGCCTTCTTCTTGGCCTTCTTCTCCGGCACCACGTGGGGTGCCGGAACCAGCAACTTTGTCAAACGGGCGTCCGCTGGGTCTTCGGGCAAAGGAGCTGGACAGTTGATCTGTCCGGCCTTCTTCTGCCAGTCCTATTAAAGGGTTGGGAGTTTAGATCCCGCATAGAGTCAAACTATGAAAAATAAATACCCCGTGATGGGTAAATTGAGCTTACCGCGCTGGCTTGACGCTTCGCGCAGAATCCGCGATCCTCGGTAATGGGAGGGTGAACCTCAAAGCTCTTGAAAAGCACCTTCCAGGCATCTTCGTGCGTTGTGTCGAAGAGCCTGGGCAAAGTTTGGTGCTGGGCTGGGTCGAATTCCCACAGATTGAAAGCCCGTCGTTGACACGGGAGGATCAGACGAAAGAGCATGACCTGGACTACGGTGATGAGTTTAACCTTCCTGCCGATCAGGTCTTTGACGCAGGTTTGAAGTCCGGTCACCTCTACCGAATTACCCCACGACAGGCCCATCTCTTTCCATGAGGTGAGCCGTGTGGGGATGCCAGATCGGAATTCGGGGGCCGCTGCCCATTCAAGGTCACGCGGCTCGGTGATGTAGAACCACCCCGATTTCCACCCTTTGATGGTTTCCACGAAGGCGCCCTCGAGCCATGTAACGTTGGCTATCTTGCCCACCATGGCACCTCCGCACTCCGCTTGTCGGCCGCCCACAACCTTCGGCTTGACATTGAAGGTGTTCAGCCATAAGCCGAAGTGGGGCTGGATGCGGAGGAAGACCTCACACACGACGATGAACGCCGAGATGTTGAGGATGAACTTCGGGGCCAGATTGTGGAAGTCCGGGCCGTAGTAGAACATGAGCCCCCAGACGACGGGTGAAAAGGAAAGCCTAGTCCGCGGAGGAAATGGGGGAGGAACACGACCCTCTCATTGGGCCTAGGGGTGGGGATGAGTTGCCCCTCATCTGGAAGCCGGTGCACGATGTAGTTTGACAAGTATCCGGCCTTCCTCAACTTTTTGATGTGCCTGAGGGAGTCCTGGATTGGGGGGTGTCCGGATGGCCAGACTCCCGGACTATGAGGATACAAGATTGAAGACTTCGTCCCGTGTCCGTATGGGACTTTCCTTGGCGTGGAAGGCATGCTTGGCGATACGATATATAGATCTCCTTCCAATGTAACCGACTCTGTGTAACCCTAGCCCTCTCCAGTGTCTATATAAACTGGAGAGTTTTAGTCCGTAGGACGAACAACAATCATACCATAGGCTAGCTTCTAGGGTTTAGCCTCTCTGATCTCGTGGTAGATCAACTCTTGTACTACCCATGTCATCAATATTAATCAAGCAGGAGTAGGGTTTTACCTCCATCGAGAGGGACCGAACCTGGGTAAAAACATCATGTCCCTCATCTCCTCTTACCATCCGCCTAGATGCATAGTTCGGGACCCCCTACCCGAGATCCGCCGCTTTTGACACCGACATTGGTGCTTTCATTGAGAATTCCTCTGTGTCGTCACCTTTAGGCTCGATGGTTTCTTCGATCATCAACCACGACAAGGTCTAGGGTGAGACTTTTCTCCCCGGATAGATCTTCGTGTTCACCGGCTTCGCACTGCGGGCCAATTCGCTTGGCCATCTGGAGAAGATCGAAAGCTATGACCCTGGCCGTCAGGTCAGATTTGGAAGCATAAACTACACGGCCGACATCCGCGGGGACTTGATCTTCGACGGATTCAAGCCACGGCCGAGCGTGCCGCACTGTCACGACGAGCATGATCTAGCTCTGCCGCCGGACAGCGCTCAGAGCGCCGCTCAGGTGTCCGCTCCGACCCTTAGCTCGGAGCCAACCACACCAATCGGGGACGAACGGTTGGACGTCGCCCCGGAAGCTGCAATCTCTACGGCGATCGAGCCGAATACCAGCCTAGTCCTTTGTGAGGCCTGTGACTCCAAGGTGCCGGACTCCCTTCCGGACTCCGGATCTTCCACACCCCTTCCGATCGAACCCAATTGGGCTCCGATCATGGAGTTCACCGCCGCGGACGTCTTTCAGCACTCGCCCTTTGGCGACATCCTGAATTCACTAAAGTCCCTCTCTTTGTCAGGAGAGACCTGGCCGGACTATGGTCAGCAAGGTTGGGATGCGGACGACAAAGAAATTCGAAACCCACCCACCACCCACTTTGTAGCCACTGTCGATGATTTAACCGACATGCTCCACTTTGACTCCGAAGACATCGACGGTATGGACGAGAAGAACAAGAACCAACACCTATAGGGCACTGGAAAGCCACCTCGTCACATGTCATATACATGGTGGACACCCCAAAAGCAAGGAATGGCGATGAAAAAATGGAGGATGACCCCTCCAAGAAGCAACCTAAGCGCCAACGTCAGTGGCGCCGCTCTAAATTCCGCCAAAGCAAAAACGGCGAGTCCGGCACTAGAGATAACAACACCCCGGACAGTGCCGAAGACAACCCTCTCCAGCAGGATTCAGCGTAGGAGGACGGAGAGGCCAGCCCTCATGAGAGAGCGGCAGACAGGGAGGTCGAGGACGATAATTACATGCCTCCCTCCGAAGACGAGGCAAGCCTCGACGACGACGAATTTGTCGTGCTAGAGGATCCCGTCGAGCAAGAGCATTTCAAACGCAGGCTTATGGCCACGGCAAGCAGCCTCAAGAAAAAACAGCAGCAGCTTAGAGCTGACCAAGATTTGCTAGCTGACAGATGGACTAAAGTCCTGGCGGCCGAAGAGTATAAACTCGAACACCCGTCCAAGAGCTACCCAAATCGCAGGCTGCTACCCCAACTAGAGGAGGAAGCAACTAAACCCACATCACTAGCATATGATGCGGCCGATCGACCACCCCGTGGCCGCGACAGAGAGGCCTTTCGGCCCTCAACTCAAGCCGCACCCCGGCGCCGCTCAAAAAATACCAGAGCACGGGGAAACGGACCAGACCTGCGAGACATATTGGAGGATAAGGTAAGGCAAACAAGATCAATCTACGGATCGCGTGGGCGCCCCACGTCACGTGACGGTAACCGTCACGCCGGATGTGACAAATACGGCCAGGCCGAACATAACAGACAAAGCTCATCCGAGCTACGTCGCGATATAGCCCAGTACAGGGGCGCCACACACCCACTATGCTTCACAGACGAAGTAATGGATCATCAAATCCCCGAGGGTTTCAAACCCGTAAACATCGAATCATACGATGGGACAATAGATCCTGCGGTATGGATCGAGGATTATCTCCTTCATATCCACATGGCTCGTGGTGATGATCTACACGCCATCAAATACCTCCCACTCAAGCTTAAAGGACCAGCTCGGCATTGGCTTAACAGCCTGCCAGCAGAGTCAATTAGTTGCTGGGAGGACCTGGAATCCGCATTCCTTGACAACTTCCAGGGCACTTATGTGCGACCACCAGACGCTGATGACCTAAGACACATAATCCAGCAGCCAGAAGAATCGGCCAGACAATTCTGGACGCGGTTCCTAACCAAGAAAAATCAAATAGTCGACTGTTCGGACGCAGAGGCTCTTGCAGCCTTCAGGCACAACATCCGAGATGAATGGCTTGCCCAGCACCTAGGACAGGAAAAGCCGAAATCTATGGCAGCCCTCACGACACTCATGACCCGCTTTTGCGCGGGAGAAGACAGTTGGCTAGCTCGCAGCAATAACATCACCAAGAGCCCTGGTAACTCAGATACCAAGGACAACAACGGAAGGTCACATCGTAATAAGCACAAGCACCGCATTAACGGCGATCATACTGAGGATACGGTAGTTAATGTCGGATTCAGAGGCTCTAAACCCGGTCAGCGGAAGAAGCCATTCAAAAGAAACCCTCTGGGCCCATCCAGTTTAGACCGGATACTCGATCGCTCGTGCCAGATACACGGCACCCCCAAATAATCAGCCAATCACACCAACAGGGATTGTTGGGTGTTCAAGCAGGCAGGTAAGTTAAGTGTCGAAAACAGAGACAAGGGACTGCATAGCAACGACGAGGAGGAGCCCCGACCGCCGAACAACAGAGGACAGAAGGGCTTCCCCCCACAAGTGCGGACGGTGAACATGATTTATGCAACCCATATCCCCAAAAGGGAGCGGAAGCGTGCTCTCAAGGACGTCTATGCATTGGAGCCAGTCGCCCCAAAGTTCAACCCATGGTCCTCCTGCCCGATCACTTTTGATCGAAGGGACCACCCCACTAGCATTCGTCACGACGGATTCGCCGCATTGGTCCTAGACCCAATCATTGACGGATTTCACCTCACTAGAGTCTTCATGGACAGCGGCAGCAGCCTGAACCTGCTTTATCAGGATACAGTGCGAAAAATGGGTATAGATCTCTCAAGTATTAAACCCACAAAGACAAGCTTTAAAGGCGTCATACCAGGTGTAGAAGCCAGCTGTACAGGCTCAGTTACACTTGAAGTGGTCTTCGGATGCCCGGATAATTTCCGAGGCTAAGAGTTAATCTTCAACATAGTCCCATTCCGCAGTGGCTATCACGCCCTGCTCGGACGAACCGCATTTGCAAAATTCAATGCGGTGCTGCACTACGCATATCTCAAGCTCAAGATGCCAGGTCCTCGCGGAGTCATTACGGTCAATGGAAACACCGAACGCTCTCTCCGAACAGAGGAGCACACGGCGGCCCTAGCGGCGGAAGTACAAAGTAGCCTCTCAAGGCAATTCTCCAATCCGGTTGTTAAACGTCCGGACAACGTCAAGCACGCCCAAAGTAACCTACAACAAAACCGGCTGGCACGTTCCGAGCAAGCATAGCAGTGCGGCCCCAACCCCATCCCTCGCGAGATTGCGATAGCGGTACCACGCGTACATAACTACGCTCTGTAAATACCATGGGCATACGGGGAGGGGCACAACCATGCCACGCCCAGAATGCGGCTCAACCGCACTAGGGGCTCCCGATTTTGTCATTTCTTTTTTTATATACTTTCAGGACCCAACTATTCGGAAGGCCTGTCCGGCAATACACTCGCGGAATACATGATGCAACAGCCAGGGAAAAAACAAGCCACGTCAAATGTCCAGGTGGTCTCTATAACGAGCTAAATACCTGTTTTACCTAAAGTCTCGCAGCTTGCCCCTGGAGGGGCACATGTCAAATAATCCCATCTCTTGCATATCGCACTATTTGTATCGTTCTGCTTTCATAGCAGCCCTTTTCAATAAGCAATACATAGCTCCTATCTGTTATTGTATTCATTTATTTTTATACAAATATGTCCAGTCATGACATTATGCAACCGTACACTTTGGTACGGCCAATACACCAGGGGCTTAAGTACCCCATAATACAGTGTGAGAAGACCGAACACTCTCATGAGTGCGGCACCCCGAACTTATAGCACTATATGCATCGGCTCCGAATCATGTCTTGGGTCAATAGTTGGGTTTGCCTGGCTCCCATGTTTTGGTACCTTACGTTCAGTAATGTTGGCTAAGGTGGCACTGGGAGAACTACTGCGATTGTGCCCCAGTTGAGCTGGGTTAACACCTCAGTAGAGAAAGCTAAAACTGACCGTCATGATAGGGCGAGAGACCGGTCGCTATTCGAGAGGTTTTTCGAGTCCTTAAAGACTTATGCCACTTAGAGCGATGAGCTGGATTTATCCGGCCTAGGCGTGGATAGCGCCCCGAACTCGGTCTTCCGAATACTAGGGGATTCGCCGAAATTAAAAATTATAGAATTCTATGGCTAAGTGAGAGTGATAAAGCATTATAAGTCCGACGGCCTTGTTCGTTGTGCTGAGCGCCTCCCTAGATGGACCCAAGAATGGGAACAAGAGCGCTCAGGTTTATCCCGAACACCCCAGCACTCGTGGCATGGGGGTAGAAGCCGACGACTTGCATCTCTCAGATTTAATAAACGGCCGCACAGAAGGTAATATTTTAAATTCAAAAAGTGTTGCTTAGCGCATATGAATAATTTTTCAGCGCACAGGATAAACACGAGCGAGTTTACTCAGAAATTACATCCCCGGTACATTCATTCGCTACAAGACGGGCACCCTTCAGGACGCCCTCATAATACATCTCGGGCCTGCGATGCTCCTTCCCCTTCGGTGGCCCATCCTTCACTAGCTTCTCAGCATCTAGCTTGCCCCAGTGCACTTTAGCACGGGCAAAAGCCCTGCGGGGGCCCTCGATGCACACGGAGCGCTTAATGACTTCAAGCCGTGGACAGGCATCCACCAGCCGCCGCACCAGCCGAAAGTAGCTCAAGGCATGGCCTCTCCAGGCCACAGCCGGCCTATCAGGCCCTTCATGGCCTGTTCGGCTGCCTTATGAAGCTCGACCAGCTGCTTCAGCTGGTCGCTCAAGGGCACCGGGGATTCGGCCTCAGCATACTGGGACCAGAACACCTTCTCCGTCGAGCTTCCTTCCTCGGCCCGGTAGAATGCGGCGAAGTTGGATACACTGCGGGGCAGATCTGCGAATGCTCCTGGAGAGCTCCGGATTCGGGTAAGTAAGAGGTAATTTACTTTCACGTGCTTGCTTTGCATAAAGAATGACTTACCCGCCGTAATCTTTTTCATCGCCTCAATCTCCCGGAGGGCTTTTTGGGCTTCGGACTTGGCAGATGTGGCACTTTCAAGTGCCGAGTCAAGCTCGGACTCTCGAGTCTTCGATTCAAGCTCTAAACTCTCATGTTTCTTCACGAGAGCATCGACCTCTCGCCGCACCTCAGCCACCCGCGCCTCTTGCTTTTCTCGCTCAGTGCGCTCCACGGCCGCATTGTCTTTGGCCTCGGACATTCACGTTGGTGCTGTCATTATTTGCAATCAGGTATTTTTTATATACTTACATAAGGTATTACATACCTTCCTTGTCCTCGAGCTGCTTCTTGGCACAGCTGAGCTCGTTCTCGGACCACTCGAGGCTCTGCTTCAATGCATCAACCTCCGCAGTCAGTGCGACAGAGGTCAGCAGCACAGCCTGCATTTCCATATTGACATATTTATGTTAGACTCCTGCGTATATCTTTTTAAGATCCTCAGTCCGGCTTTTCTTTCCGAACACCAAACTGAGCATCAGGGGCTACTGTCTATGCGGTAACATTTTTATATGTTTTTAACACATACCTCAAAGCCTGTTAGAAGGCTGGTACAGGCTCTCGTCAGCCCGCTCTTGGCGTTCTGAACCTTCTGAATCACCGCACTCATAATAGTGCGGTGCTCCTCGTCGATGGAAGCGCCGTTAAGCACCTCCAGCAAATTGTCCGGCGCCTCCGGTTGGACGGAGGCCGCCGGCGTCGTAGGCTTGCCCTTCTTCCGAAGGGGCCGCCTGCCGGACTCTAGAACCACTGAAGGTTCCGGAGCGGCGTCCGGCCCAGGGCTGGACTTAGGCCCCTCTAGGGCTTCATCCCCTGGGGGCCTGGAGTCTGGGAGGTCGCTTTGCGGCGCCTCCAGGACCACCTCCTCCTGGTTTAGTCCCTCTTGGCACTCCACCTCGGCATCGTCCGTAGGGCGAGGGGAGGAGGCCGTCGGGAGTGAAGCGCTATTCACATCCGACGAATCCAGGGGCCGCTCGACGAATCACCGAGCTGAGCCTTGGGCGGACTGCATGATTGAATTCGGTGTCATAAGGTACTGTACAATAAAGGAACGCCATAAGTTATTCTGGTATCCGGATAATGACGATTTCGCCAGGGGCTTGACCCTGGATGGCCATTCTTCTCCGCCATCTTCAGCGTCGGAGGCGTAGTCCGGAAGAAGGGTCTTCCCCTTCTTGGACCCTCCGGCCTCCCCAGTTAGGGCGGCCTTCCTTTTCTTTCCTCCCCCCGCTGGAGGGGGAGAGGCTTCTTCTTCCTCCTCGTCGTCTTCGGAGGCGGAGGGCGCTTCGGGGTCGTCGGGCGATGAGTCCGACACCACCAGGCGTCGGGAACTCTTTCGAGTCCCCGTGGCCTTCTTCTTGGCCTCCTTCTCCGGCACCACGTGGGGTGCTGGAACCAGCAGCTTTGTCAAACGGGCATCCGCTGGGTCTTCGGGCAAAGGAGCCGGACAGTTGATATGTCCGGCCTTCTTCTGCCAGTCCTGTTAAAGGTGTGGGAGTTTAGATCCCGCATAGAGTCAAACTATGGAAAACAAATACCCCATAATGGGAAAATTGAGCTTACCGCTTTGGCTTGACGCTTCACGCAGAATCCGCGATCCTCGGTAATGGGAGGGTGAACCTCGGAGCTCTTGAAAAGAACCTTCCAGGCATCTTCGTGCATTGTGTCGAAGAGCCTGGACAAAGTTTGGTGCTGGGCCGGGTCGAATTCCCACAGATTAAAAGCCCGTCATTGACACGGGAGGATCCGGTGGAAGAGCATGACCTGGACTACGGTGACAAGTTTAACCTTCCTGTCGGTCAGGTCTTTGACGCAGGTTTAGAGTCCGGTCACCTCTGTCGAATTACCCCACGACAGGCCCGTCTCTTTCCATGAGGTGAGCCGTATGGGGATGCCAGATCGGAATTCGGGGGCCGCTGCCCATTCAGGGTCACGCGGCTCGGTGATGTAGAACCACCCCGATTGCCACCCTTTGATGGTTTCCACGAAGGCGCCCTCGAGCCATGTAACGTTGGCTATCTTGCCCACCATGGCGCCTCCGCACTCCGCTTGTCGGCCGCCCACAACCTTCGGCTTGACATTGAAGGTCTTCAGCCATAAGCCGAAGTGGGGCTGGATGCGGAGAAAGACCTCACACACGACAATGAACACCGATATGTTGAGGATGAAGTTCAGGGCCAGATCATGGAAGTCCAGGCCGTAGTAGAACATGAGCCCCCGGACGAACGGGTGAAGAGGAAAGCCCAGTCCGCGGAGGAAATGGGGGAGAAACACGACCCTCTCATGGGGCCTAGGGGTGGGGATGAGTTGCCCCTCATCTGGAAGCCGGTGCGCGATGTCATCAGACAAGTATCCGGCCTTCCTCAACTTTTTGATGTGCCCCTCCATGACGGTGGAGGCCATCCATCTACCTCCCGCTCCGGACATGATTGGAGAAGGTTGAGGTGGGAAGTGCAGACTTGGGCGCTGGAGCTCGAGTGCGCAGGAATGGATAAGCAAAGGAGGAAGAAGGCGTAGATGGGAAGAGTAGATCCTTATCCCCTTATATGGGCGGCCGAAACTATGAGCCCCCACCAGCCTAGTAAAACTCGCTTATCTCCCAAGCGCCGCGATTAATGGCGCGGTTGGGTTACCCACGCCCGTATTGATGAGAATCCCGGAATAAGGGGACACGATCTCTGCTTTGACAAGACGTGCCAAGGAAACCGCCTCGCTAAACGCACTGAGGTGGAAAAGTAAAACGATTCGAATAAAGGCTTGGCCGTAGCGTGATGTCACACTACGGAATACGTCCGCAGATTAGATTTGTGTAAATATTATTCTCTCTATGGTGGTATGTGGAACTTATCTTGCAGAGCCGGACACTATCCTTCTGTTCAACATCTTCTATGAAATATTCGGAGGAGGAACCCGCCTTGCAATGCCGAAGACAATTTGCGCGCCAGACTCGTCGTCATTGAAGCCTGGTTCAGGGGATACTGAGGGAGTCCTGGATTAGGGGGTGTCCGGATGGCCGGACTATGACCTTTGGCCGGACTCCCGGACTATGAAGATAGAAGATTGAAGACTTCGTCCCGTGTCCGGATGGGACTTTCCTTGGCGTGGAAGGCAAGCTTGGCGATACGATATGTAGATCTCCTTCCAATGTAACTGACTCTGTGTAACCCTAGCCCTCTCCGGTGTCTATATAAGCCAGAGAGTTTTAGTCCGTAGGACGAACAACAATCATACCATAGGCTAGCTTCTAGGGTTTAGCCCCTCTGATCTCGTGGTAGATCAACTCTTGTACTACCCATATCATCAATATTAATCAAGCAGGAGTAGGGTTTTACCTCCATAAAGAGGGCCCGAGCCTGGGTAAAAACATTGTGTCCCTCGTCTCCTGTTACCATCCGCCTAGACGCACAGTTCGGGACCCCCTACCTGAGATCCTCCGGTTTTGACACCGACAGTGCCCCTCCGTGACGGTGGAGGCCATCCATCTACCTCCCGCTCCGGACATGGTTGGAGAAGGTTGAGGTGGGAAGTGCGGACTGGGGCGCTGGAGCTCGAGTGCACAGGAATGGATAAGCGAAGGAGGAAGAAGGCGTAGATGGAATGGGTGAATCCTTATCCCCTTATATGGGCGGCCGAAGCTATGAGCCCCCACCAGCCTAATAAAACTCGCTTATTTCCCAACCGCCGCGATTAATGGCGCGGTTGGGTTACCCACGCCCGTATTGATGAGAATCCCGGAATAAGGGGACACGATCTTTGCTTTGACAGGACGTGCCAAGGAAACCGCCTCACTAAACACGCTGAGGTGGGACAGTAAAACGAATAAAGGCTTGGCCGTGGCATGATGTCACGCTGCGGAATGCGTCAGCAGATTAGATTTGTGCGAATATTATTCTCTCTACGGTAGTATGTGGAAACTATTTTACAGAGCCGGACACTATCCTTGTGTTCATCATCTTCTATGAAGTATTCAGAAGAGGAACCCGCCTTGCAATGTTGAAGACAATTTGCGCGCCAGATTCATCATCATTGAAGCCTGGTTCAGGGGCTACTGAGGGAGTCCTGGATTATGGGGTATCCGGATGGCCGGACTATGACCTTTGGCCGGACTCCTGGAATATGAAGATACAAGATTGAAGACTTCATCCCGTGTCCGGATGGGACTTTCCTTGGCGTGGAAGGCAAGCTTGGCGATACGATATGTAGATCTCCTCCCATTGTAACCGACTCTGTGTAACCCTAGCCCTCTCCGATGTCTATATAAACCGAAGAGTTTTAGTCCGTAGGACGAACAACAATCATACCATAGGCTAGCTTCTAGGGTTTAGCCTCTCTGATCTCGTGGTAGATCAACTCTTGTACTACCCATACCATCAATATTAATCAAGCAGGAGTAGGGTTTTACCTCCATCGAGAGGGTCCGAACCTGGGTAAAAACATCGTGTCCCTTGTCTCTTGTTACCATCCGCCTAGACGCACAATTCGGTACCCCCTACCCGAGATCCACCGGTTTTGACACCGACAATGGGCGCGAAGCCGACGAGAGGGGGAGGGGGTCCAGCACAAACAGCCACTGGACGTGCGCATGGCATGCCAAAACGATGGTCACCACCAGTGCTGGCAAGTTGGGGAGGCAAACAGCTGCAAATTGATGTCTAGTGGTAAGTCCTTCGAACGGTGGTTTCAACTGAGGTGGTAACTTGGTGAAAGAGGCACTGGTTAAATAGTTAGTGAGCTTTGAAGTTTACTGCAGTAAACTTTACCAGCTCAATGTGATCACCAAGGAGTTACTTGAAGCCAAAGAAGTTGTCTGGGTGTTTAGGCTAGGAAGGACTATAGTCCTAGAGGATTTGAGGGTAAAAGGATCAAGATTTACTGCAGTTGCTTTGCAACTGCCAAAATGGTACAGAGATGAAGATCATGATGGTGCACTCACATGGAGTGTCCACTTGATCTCAAATTGGGCAAAGCTTAGTCATTTGCTCATATGATGATGCTGTAAAAATCTCATGCCAAATGGACAAGCCAATGGCACTTGCTTCACAAACATCATTTCTGTCCAGAAACTTGGAATAATTATGGTGATCAAATGGATCAATGAAATGATGCCAAAATGGGTGGAGAGATTTTTTATGGGTATAAGAATGATCTGGTAATTTATCAGGATTTTTGAAACAATATAAAATATACTTGCTTCACAACCTGAAAATATTGCAAGAAACAAAGATTTGCTCATGTGCTCACATAGATGATTGGATGTGGCTGAAAATAGGTGAAGGGGTTTAATATGAGCACATTAAGGAGTGTGCAAAAGTTCAACTCATTTGGGTCCTCCTAGCTAGTACTTCCTTCACAAAGCTTTCTGTTTGACAGAAACTTTGAAAATTCACTGAGGAAGATTGGCTAGGCAAATAAAGTTGAACTTTTGCATGAGGCAATTATTTGGACATATAAACATGCCCAAAAAGGTTGGGAGTCAATAGTAGATATATAAATGACACTTCCTTCACAAAGTGCCATTCAGGGCAGAATAGGAAATGAATTATTGGAGGATTATTTTTGAACATGGCAATAAAAAGTTTTGCCATATTTGATCAAGATATGACCCAAACAATTTATCAGAATTATTTGGTAATTTTATGAGTGAGGGAAATATAGGTTGCTTCACAACCTAGGGCAATTTGAGTTATTACTTTAATAGAAAAGGAATATTCCCAATAAAAAGAATATTGTGATTTGGGCTAGGATGGAAAGGACAGGGTCTAGGGAAGGATTTGTGAATGACAAGCCACTCTGGAAGCAAAGAAGAGGGCATCTTCTTTAGTTTCCAGACCACAAAGCCACGGAAAAAGAAAACTCAGGCAAAAACATCGGAAAAACAAAAGAAAAAGAAAGGGCCAAAAATCAGGTTGTCACAGGCTGATTGCTTGAATCTGCGTTGGTAATTCCCCGAAGAAGAGAGGATGATGCAACACAGCAAAGATAAGTATTTCCCCCTGATATGAAAACAAGGTTATCAATCTAGTAGGAGAACCAAGCAACACTATATAAATAGCACCTGCACACAAACAACAAAAACGTGGCACCCAACGCGTAGAAGGGGTTGTCAATCCCTCCCGGTATTAAGATATATTAAATTTGTATGAGATTTTATAAATAGATCTATAAAAACACACAAAAAAGAAAATAAAGAAAAAGTGCAACAAGCTTTTTTTTGGGTTTTTGGATAAATAGATCTGAAAATAATATGATAGGAAGTAGACCCGGGGGGGCGTAGATTTCACTAGAGGTTTCTCTCGAGAAAATAGCACACGGTAGGTAAACAAATTACTGTTGGGCAATTGATAGAAAAGCAAATAATTATGACGATATCCAAGGCAATGATCATATATATAGGCATCACGTCCAAGATTAGTAGACCAACCCCTGCCTACATCTACTACTATTACTCGACACATCGACCGCTATCCAGCATGCATCTACACTACAAAAAAAGACACATCCGTGACATTTTGGGCCGAACGGAAAAAAATTATGTCATACATATGACACTTCTATGACGATAATTGTGACAGAACCCGGTATCATCATAGATGTGGTGGGCTCCTACTTCTATGACAAAAAATCATGACAGAAAATGGGCTTTTCGTCCTGGGCGGGCCGGAGACGCAGCTGCATGACATTCTTTGGGCCGTCCATGACGGAAAAAACCGTGGTAGAAGCGAGGGGGAGGAAAATTTCGGGGAGTTGCCGGTTATGGTGGGAGGTCAGGGGCGGAGCGATGGACGTTTCTCTTGTACGTACGCGCGTGTGTGTGCGAGGTGTTGGCTCTAACTGAAGCCGAGCGAGGCATTGGGCTCTAACTGAACCCGAGCGATTGCACTGCAGGCTACGCGTTACTGAACCCGAGTGATCGATCGATGGCTGTTAGCTGAACCCGATGGAGCGATTCCTTCGCTACTGCTGCTAACTGAAGCCGATCGATGCTTCCTCTGGGATGAACAGTGAGCGTTGCAGGGGGGGTGTGGATGAACAGTGAGCGGTGGCGTTACCTCTGGAGGAACAGGAACTCGTTGTGTGGAGGGCTGGATGAATAGTAGACGATGGAGGGGTGGCCGTGGAGGGGTGGTTGAACAGGACCCCGTGGTGTGGAGGGCTGGATGAACAGTAGACGGTGGAGGGGTGCCCGTGGAGGGGTGGTTGAACAGTAGCCGGTGGAGTAGCGCACGGTGGAGGCTAGATGAACAGGAGCCCGTGGAGGCTGGAGGAGGTCGACGGTGGAGATGAACAATATCCCGTGGAGTCCCGTTTTGCGGTACGCCACACCCCTCCCGATGAACAGGAGCCCCGTTTCGACCGTAGGAGGTCCGTTTCGTCCGTTTTGCGGTACGCCACACCCCTCCCGATCAACAGGACCCCCGTTTCGACCGTAGGAGGTCCATTTCGTCTGTTTTGCGGTACGCCACACCCCTCCCGATCAACAGGACCCCCGTTTCGACCGTAGGAGGTCTGTTTCGTCCGTTTTGTGGTACACCACACCCCTCCCGATCAACAAGACCCCCGTTTCGACCGTAGGAGGTCAGTTTCCTCCGTTTTGCGGTACGCCAGGCCCCTCCCGATCAACAGGACCCCGTTACGAATGTGGCTGGTCGAACACAAGGCCATTTCCTCCGTTGTGCAGTACGCCAGGCCTTGTTTCCATCGCCTGTTCCGTCCAAGCCCTCCCGATGAACACGACCACGCATTCTGTTCCGACCCAGCCGGTTGGCTCCCCATGAACACGACAATGACGCTGTTTCTCCGTTCCGACCCAGCCATGTACGTATGCATGATAGGCGTTAGAGACCGTGCCCGTATGTACGTACGTGGCCGTATTTTCTTTCTTGCACCCTCGCCGCTGTACGTACGTGTACATGCTACGTGCGTGCCTCTACTACGACACGTGCGCGCCTCTACGTCTACGACACGTGCGCGCCTCTACATCGACCAGTATGTACGTACACGGTCGCGACCAGAATGAAAATGCTATGTACGCTTCGACCAGGTGGGTCCCGACTGTCAGGCACTTCCTTGCGTGCGAAGATGTAGCTGGTGGGTCCCAGCAGTCAGGGGGGAGAATTGTTTTTTTTGCCCGTACGCACTTCCTTGCGTGCGACGATGTAGGTGGTGGGTCCCAACAGTCAGGGGGGCGAATCATTTTTTTCGGATGCACTTCCTTGCGTGCGAAGATGTAATTGGTGGGTCCCAGCAGATAGGGGGAAACGTTTTTTTCACTAAATACGGTGGCCCGTCCGGTGGGTCCCCGCTGTCAGGTGGAGGAATAATTATTTTGCGCGTAATAAGGAGGCACTTCCTTGCTGCGGTCATGGACCCAGCTGTCAGCCTCTCCACGTATGGACCATGTTGACCATGCCGCGCCGAGAGCACCAGGGCGGTGGACGACGGCGAGGCCTAGGAAAGGGACGACACGGAGCTGAGGAAGACGCGCCAGTGGATTTCCACGCGTAGAGGAGTATGAGGGTTCACTCCTTCGGCTGTGGTGTGAGGCTGCCATCGCCGCAGAATAACAGGGGGTGTGGGTTCGTAGAGGGATGGTCTGGCCAGCGGTGGGAGTAGTAGGGGCGGTGCATGGCAATCTCGCATGTTATAGAAGTGCCATGCATGGTTATACTCACAAGCAAATAGAAGTGCCATGCATGGTTATACTCACAAACATATAGAAGTGCCATGCATGGTTATACTCATGTTATCTCGCAATCGATTCTTCACAGGAAACTACCATGTCATGCATGTTATGTAATCATGTTCTATCCTCACAAACAAATTCTTCAAGGTAACTAACAGACCATGCATTATTATATACTCATGTTCTGTGGGCAAAAATTTTGTGAGGATATTATTCTAGTCATTGATTGCTGAAGGGCAAATATAGGTATGTACACATGGTAAGCATTGCAGGATTTCACTACTTCCAAATATAGAGTTCTCCATATGCACATTTACTTCCCTAATGTATGGTTAGATGAAACCAACAATGTGGTGCATGTTTCTACATCATGAAAATGAGGAAACTAACATGCCCATTGATACACACTCATATTTAGTAGTAGTATATAGATTACTATAAAATAAGGATAATATCCATATATTCCTAACCGTTTCATTATTCAGGGTACAAATTGGTTGTAATGACATGGTCACAATCGCATGAATTAACTTATTCCAAATATAGCCGATTTACGGGGTCTCTAATATATTGCCATAGTTCTACTCAAATTCTGCTCAAACAGGGATATGCCAATCATCACAAAAAGTTCAAACAGTGTCAAGGCGTCATCATTAATGTGAGACGGAAACAACTTACACGCGCCGTCCCAGCAATACGTGGTGCCATCTGCTTTGTCGATCGCGTAGATGATGCCATTGTGTTCAATAGCATCACAGAAGTGTGTATCAGCTTTAACGATGATCCACTGCGAGTTGGGTTCTCTCCAGCTAAAGAAGGCACCGGCGCAAAGATAGGCGAGTCCGCGGTCGAACAAGGCAATTAGCTTGAAGTCTGCGTGATTCGCATGTCGTGTGGGCGCTTGGCAGATTACAATCTTCTGCAAAACAAGGTCTGTCCAACTGACGTGGTAATCTAGATGAGTTGGACTGCGATGGTAATACTCTATATAATCCAACGGAGGAAGGATAATCTCATGGGAGGTCTGGAAGTTCACGAGCACCAACTTTTTACTATCTTCTCTGAAGGCAGCCATCCAGTGGGAGTTCATGCCGACCCAGTACATACCTGCCAAGAAGTTTCGGGCGATGGTGATCGGGTTGATGTCGAGGGAAATGATGTACGGCGACACACTACATACATGCAAAGAAGTTTCGTCAAATGGAGATCGGATTGAAGTCGAGGGGCATCATGCACGCCTCCGTATCATGGTGGGCCGATCTCGCAAGACCAGATAGCAGCAAGCAGGGTGTCTTGAAAAGCTTAGGCCTCGCTTCGACGATGGCCGTGTGCATGTCCTTCGAGCATGCAGCCAGCCGTAGGGCGGTTAACATATCCATACACGAACAACAGAGGTCAAGGATGTCACTGGGGAGATTGCTCCAATCGCGGCTCATATGGATGTTGCGCATTTCACGTTCGGCCATGGTGGAGTTTGGAAGGGGGCTTGATTTACGGGGGAGAAGGATGTCGGTGCTGGAGCGGCTAGCGAGGGAATAGTGGTACTAGGGGAGGCGAGTGAGGCGACGGTACACGGGGGCACAGTGAGATGGAGACGGAGAAGGAGATGGAGATGGAGTGGTGCTATGGGAGCGGAGAGGGAGACGAGGCGAGGCGCCAATGTGCTATACAGCGGCGGTGACAGACTGCACAGTGCACAGGGTGAGGCTGACTTTGGTAACCCGAACACGCCGCCTCGCCTGGACTAGTGCCAGGCGCAGGGTGTTGTCACTTCACTGTGAGGACCGGATGAATAGTATTTTGACCATCAAGTGTACAAAGTTTTACTACTACTAGTAGTAGTAGGAACATGAGTACTCCAGTATTGTATAGCGGAAATAGGTCTCCCATGCTAGCATGCCTGTTCACTTCATCGTTCAGGTATCATCCATATTGCGAGTAGAACCAAATTCTCGTGCATGCCCAATCAACGCCCTGCCGCGATGCATGCAGTGGTCGTTCTGGTGCATCAAGGATGGCATGCAGATCGTTCCACACTTGAGAAGAGGAAAAATGGAAAGGTAGAACGCGGCAGCAGAGGAAGAGAACGCTGGCTAATGAGGCTGGGAAGGGATCGAGCAGGAAGTTAATGCTCCACGCCTAAAGGTTTTGGGAAAACCTGATTTTCATAAGGTGACTTATACTCACCTAAACGGAGGGAGTATTCGTTAACCAGAGAATGTTGTGTCTCCCACTCACGGGCTCAAAAAAAAAGCTACGACACATTTTTTATCTGTTTGCATAGGTCCCACCTATCAGGAAGGATGGGCACGTACACGAACAGGTACGACTCCTCAGTCTACCCGCATAGCCTTTTCGTTTAGTCTACCTAGCCGTCTAATCAACTGTCTGCACGCCACTTCTCCCATTTACTTCTCCATCGGGAACCGATTCGCCTCGGCTTCTTCACCTCCCCTTCGTCTTCATTTGCATCCAAACCCCACTGCGTTCACATTGTTTTAACCTCTTCAAATAATCATCTACTACTTCAGTTAGACTAGCCATCTAATCCTAATTCTCCAAACCATATCCCTCCGTTCCAGCGGTTCCAAATGGCGAAAGAGATCGAGATGCAGGTTTTTAGCGTCCAACATGTCCTCGTCGAAGGCTCAATGCGCATAGTTGCCACCGTCACCGTCCACCCAAGGGTTGTCCGACAGTAGATTAACAATGTATCCAACTCCCTCAAAAAGTTAGAGACGAGGGTCATCGGTCTCGACGCAGAGTACACGGAGCGTGCCCCGGGGAAGATCCAGCGCGCCGCTGTCCTTCAGCTGTGCCTCGAAGATGATGTTTTAGTGTACCACATCATACACTCGCCCTCCATACCAGGTGAGCTTCACGATTTCTTGTCTCGGGAGGACGTATACTTCTGTGGGGCAGCCATCGAAGGGGACAAACAGAAGTTGGAGCCGTACAACCTTGATTTGAAAAGCGTCGCTGACCTACAAACCATAATCAAAATTCATGTAGAAGATTGTTCTAAACAGACACCATCCCTATTCGACGTAGCAAATTTTGTGCTCGGTACAAATCTTCAGAAGGGTGACAAGACGGTGGCATTAAGGTCGTCTGGATGGGAGAATTATCCCTTGATGTATGAGCGAATAAAATATGTTGCCCTCGATGCCCGTGTGAGTTTCGAGATAGCTGCAAGGTCCAAAGAGCTTGTTGTGAAGCCGTCTCCCACAGAGAATGAGAACAAGAAGAAGAAGAAGAAGAAGAAGAAGAAGAAGAAGAAGAAGAAGCAGAAGAAGAAGAAGAAGAAGAAGAAGAAGAAGAAGAAAACATTGCACCAGCAGGAGGGCATTATGGATGGATGAACTATTTCCTCTCTTGTAAAAAAATTATTCCCTCTCGGTGTATATTGATATAGATGGACTAATTCGATGGTGTGCATGTCTTTGGAACAGAGTAGTAGCGTGGGTCCACTTGACTATAAGGAATTATTTATCCGCATATATAGCTTTCTCTGCTACTCCTTCCAGTGATCGGTATACAGTGCATGTGTCCGTAGACATGATAGCTTGTCCATGGAAGTTCAACTACGACGACCATCATGTTTCATCTCGCGATTCCCACGACGCCTCTCCAACCCATGGCACCACGCCTCCCGACGTGCGCCTCACCCCTCTCGGCCGCACTGCCCCTCTGCCTTTGTGTGCATGACATGTGGGCCACCTAAAATGCGGTGAGCATCAAGTTTCTACCACAGCCACCCGCGATTCCCACGATGCCGCTCGAATCCATGAAACCACATGTCCCCCGACCTGCGGCTCACCCCTCTTGGCCCCACTGCCCTTCTGCCTTCGGGAGCATTACATGTGGACCAGTCACCTATCGGGTCCACATGTTATTGACTCAAAGGTAGGTGTAGTAAGGCGCTGAAGCTCAGCCCGACGACCCTGAGAGGGAAATGTAACTCCTGCGCCAGGGCTTGTGGTGCTCCCACAGCACGAACTCGTGCCAAACTCGAGATTTGTTTCTTTACTATACATGCACGCAACGATTTAATGGACATTGTAATCTCAACATGTGATGGGGAGCTCTAAATTTGAATTTGAAACTTATAAAACGAAAAGATTCAAAACAAATAAACTGGGAGAGAGGGAGTATATCGTAGGATGTGTCCCATACAAAATAAGTCCCCTGGGTTGTCACCGCGAACATGCAATTATAAAGGAGCACAGCGTCTTCCTACTCGTACGGCAACAAATCGGCCGCAGACAGCATGGTCCGCCTTTTACCGCCATGTGCAAGGTTCGTGCTATCTTTTATTCAATCTCACCGTGGTTCCATCGTACCAATTCATGCGGTGGACCGCTGCATGGCTGATCCCAATGTTGGACAAAGGTTCTACAGGAACGGTGTCACCATTGTAAATGTTGTGCAAATTGATGTTGGTACCCTCCCGTACATATGCAAGTCAATCTCCACTCGCACTGAGCCTAGCCTGTGAAACAGTGGGCAGGGGGAGAATTAGGAAATGGACATGGAAGTAGTCTTTAGAATGCATTTAATACGTGATCAAACTCATCTTACCTGCTCATCGGAGGAAATCCGAGTGCCCCTCGAGTCGGCATCTCAAGGGGCGTCAACTTGCAACTACGGCCACGCCGCGCTGGAGAGACCCCCAAGGAAACATCCTCGTGCGTTCCACGGAACATCAAGATGCATTTGTATGAGTAGTTTATCTTGTGAAAGAAAAGGATGAACGAGCGAAGGCCTCTAGAGATAGAGATGGACACTACTAGTACCAATGTGCTGGCCCGTGTGTTGCAATGGATCCAAACTAGTAGAATAATACTTGTTCACGTGCTTGAAATATAAACACTCTAGTTTTGATATACATGTGTCAGCAGACACGACAGCTTGTCCATGGAAGTTGAACCACGGCGACCATCACGTTTCTTGTTTCTACCACTACCACACCCACACGTGATTCCCACGACACTGCTCCAACCCACGGCATGACGTCCCCCGACATGGACATGGATCCTCTGACGTGGCTATCACTGCCTTGACCTGCCTTTCCTTCGCTGACAGGTGGGACCCATGCTTATGGGTCCCACATGTCAGTGACAGAATGGTAGGATTGTTCGTGCCCCTCATCCCTCTCGGCCCCACCGCTCCTCTACCTTTGTGTGCATGACATGCGGGCCAGCTAAACTGCGGCGACCATCAACTTTCTACCATAGACACACCCGATTGGACGCGGTTTGCCTGCTCCTCTGCTGTGCTCCGGTCCGTACTACCGCACCATCGAATTTTCATCTAGCGGCTGTGACACATTTCGTCTCGGGCATCAATCCTCGGCTGGAGTACTTATGTACTACAGGTAGTACCCTCCGGTGTGGCCATCTACGCCTCGTAATGCCCCGACACCCAGCTGTGGTACCCTCGCCACGGCCACGCCACCATCGGCCGGTTCATCTCGAACAAGTGAGTCGCGAACCATGCCACCACCATGAGAATGACATGTGGGCCAGCCGCATTTAAGGCCCACATGTCATTGACTCATAGGTCGGGCACTAAGCCACTGAAGTTCGGTCCCGTGGGCCCCGAGAGGAAAATGTAACTCCTGCAGCAGGCCTTGTGGTGCTCCCGCAGTACGATCTCGTGCCAAAACTGGAATTTGTTTCTTACTACTACTAGTACAAGTAGGAAGGTACACATGCATTGCACGCATGAGATTCTGGTGGTTTGTGCATTATGCTTCTACATGTGGAGTTTTCTGGATTCTAACATGTGGCAAAATTTGGTGGAATGTAAGGTTAGGCAAGTTTGATTAACTTAGGTGAGTGTTTGGTTCAAGCCACACCTTAGGCAAGCCACACTGGCCCCACATGACATACACAAAAAAATGTGGCAAGATTCCCTTAGGCTTGCCAACTTGTGGCAAAATTTGGTGGAATGTAAGGCTAGGCAAGTTTGATTAACTTGGGTGAGTGTTTGGTTCAAGCCACACCTTAGGCAAGCCACACTGGCCCCACATGACATACACACACAAAATGTGGCAAGATTCCCTTAGGCTTGCCAACTTGTGGCAAAATTTGGTGGAATGTAAGGTTAGGCAAGTTTGATTAACTTAGGTGAGTGTTTGGTTCAAGCCACACCTTAGGCAAGCAATTGGGCCCACATGACATACACACACAAAATGTGGCAAGATTCCCTTAGGCTTGCCAACTTGTGGCTCTCATTTTGAAGAACTTATTAATAACTTTGCCTGAGCTTAGTTGTGGCAAAGTTAGTCATGAATTAAGTTCAACCATGGAGTCTTCTAGATTATACATGTGGCAGAATCTGGTGGATGATATCCAATGTCCAGTATTGCTCGGATTTGCCATCTTTGTACCGTCGGATTGGCTTCATCCAACGACCAACTTTCAAAGTTTTTCACACACTATATAGGGGGTATAGATATAGATGTGCCGGTCCGTTGCAATGGATCCAAAGTATATCTATTTAGTGGAGTGCACTCTAAACACATTATCTATTTATTTATCTCTAACCTTCCGTAGCCATGCAACCAAGCCACATAATCTTCATGGGTGCCCCCCACATCATATTATTCATACTACATTGATTGAAAAAAAGATAAATCACCCAAAACAAGATCTTCCCGTTTTTTGTTCCTACGATGTTGTGCCTTGCACGTATCTACTAGTTGTATAGTGGTAGTACTAGTAATATAATAGTATTAGGAGTACAAACTTGGTAGGAGTGGTACTAATACGGAATGCTCCTACTCTATCAACGAGCCCCGTCTGACACAAAATTTCTTGGCTTCCGTGCTACAGCTAGATCTTCCCCTTGTTTCTGCTTTCAAACCCGGCGGCAGGCGGGGTGTCGGTTTGCTCAACGGGTGGTCCCACATGAAAGTGAAAATGCTAGGCAGGCAACACGCCTTTCCTAAGCTATGTGTCGTGCCGGACGGGCCGTGTTGTACTCCCGATTCCCGGGCGTGTGGGGGTGCGACGCGAACGTGGCAGGCCTTTTCCTTTTACTAGCAATGTGCCCGTGCGTTGTGACGTCCAAAGTAGTAGAATAGTAGTATTTGTTCACAAACTTGAAAGAAATCACTATTGTTTTGATATACTCCTAATATATTACTCCCTCCGTACCTAAATATTTGTCTTTTTTGAGATTTCAAATGGACTATCACATACAGATTATATAGACATATTCTAGTGTTTCTAGAAAGATGCCCGCGCATTGCACGAAGTTGATGGAAAAGGTAAGCACAACTTACAAATTTAAGAATGGAGTACTAGTTACAGTGATGCATATAATTAAGCAAAGGGATCGCACATGTCAGTATTGACTGGAATGAGAATGCAACAGTACAATAAGAATTAAGGCCACGATGATGCGATCGCAGTGGTGGTTACAGAAGGCAAGAAGAAAGATGGATCCACGAACGTACGACCTCCTGCTCCTCAACTTAATGCGCCGGGCCACCGTCCGGCGGCTAACGAGCGGCGGCTTTTGTGGCGAGGTCGAGGTGCTTCTCAACAAAGGCATCCAAGGCTTCCATCCGGATGAGGAAGGCCAACATTGTAGCGTCCTCACTGGCCTTGTAGATACCTATGTACACAATTTGCTCGTACGCATGGATGTGTAGGTCGACGAATTCTTGCAGGGCGAGGCGCCTCGCGAGCACGACCTCCAGGTGGACATTCTTCATGGCGTCGGCGGGCAGTTGCAGGGCCACCAGTGCTTGAAAGAGGTTCCAGCCATGGAGGCCGATTAGGGTGACAGGCAATGAGGAGCCCGGGCGCGCGGGCTGGAGGAGTACGGCGATGTCGTCCGCGAGCTTCTTGAGGATGGTGAACTTGTTGCTGGTGGCAACGATCATCTGGTCCAACTGAGAGTCTTAGTTGGCGTGGACGGCGGCCATCCACCAGCCGGTCTCCAACACCGTCTGGAGACGATCCTCGGCGCCATGCCGCAGGCCGGCGTCGTGGACCATCTGGCGCAGCCGCTGGCCGCTCACGCGCATCGCCGCCATGGGTCTGGAGCGAGCTCTTTTGCGCTTAGTGTAGGTGCTTAGGCAAGTGCTTAGGTGCGTACGATGTGGTAGATGCATTGGAATGGAGGAGGGGTGCCTTTATATGAGGGCAATGAGGGCAAACTGTGTTGCATTCACATCGTGCAGCCTCTTTTCCCGGACCTCCTCCCATTACTTCCCTCATGCATTAATTGAAGGAGGATGCATTGGCCGTTCAACATATCGGGAACCGCTACTCCCTCCCTCGTCTGCATTAAAGGTGTATCGGGAATTGCGCCGCCCGCTGTCAAATCGGATACTCCCTCCGTCTAGGTGAGTATTATAAGTCATCTTACGAAAACCAAATACTAGTAAGACTAGCCACCGTGGGAGTAACTTCAGCAGTAACATCGAGTCCAACTTAGCAAATTTGCTTATGTGACAGTGAGTTAATGAGGAGAGAGGTAGTTATAAGGATGGTCGTAATAGTAGTATCATAGGTTGTAGCATGCATGCCAACTAGGAAAATTTGATGAGGTGGCATAAAATTGAATGAAGAAAGAGAGAATTGAATATCATATCATGGTACCGTATTATATTAAATGGTGTGCTACTATGTGTCATGCATGGCAATAAATGAAGTTAGCTATGATACTAACTTATGATACCATGCACTACGGATGTAGTATCATACACTAGTATCATATGCATGATACTACTATATGATACTCGCCATTACGACTAGCCTAATAACTTAGCTAGTTACTGTAACATCACATGTCCCAATGCAATATGAGTCTATAACCTAATAAATGAAGCTTTGCATGTTACCACACTTATGTTACTACTATGAAGGTAGTAACATAGTCTAGGGATATGTGTATGTTACTCACCATTGTGGCTAGTCTAACACATAGGCGTGGTGCATTAACTCTCATGTTGATTCTTTTTTTGACATAAATAGAGGAATCAACCAAGAAGAGATGTGGGGCTTGTATGCTTTTAATGACTTGAGACTATCAAACATGACATGCAGTGGTCAGTTCGTTGCACAAAAACAAATACAACCCACGTCAGCACACACGCATCTTATAGCATCACATCCAATGGCTATAAAAGATGAATGAGACCAAATTATATCTCATCTAGATGAGTTCTAGCAAAATTGTATTAATAATACTTAGTACTCCTGCACCATGTATCATATAAGTATCATGTAGTACTTTATTTATTGCCATGTATGACACATAGTTCACGAGCGCTCTCTATATGTACCACTTTTTTTTTAATTTCAAGTTTTGCTCCATGGCGCAATCCATCGATACTACTACTGTACAAAAGTGGAGTATATACATTTTTTAAAAGGCTAGAGGGCGGGGCAGTCTAGCTCGGTCGGTTTCACGAGAGGCGAGGGCCTTTGTGATTTGACGGCTCTTTAATGCTGTCAAATCGAATAGTACTGCGCCGCCCACTGCACGCCCGGCGCCTCCATTAAACCACTCCGTTAAACCCGCATGCAAACTGAGAATCCTACTCTGGCCACACGTCCGTTCATGAGCGGGCCGGAATTAGACGCAACACCGGCCGAGCTCCTCCCGTCCGCCCTCAGTTTAAACGAGGCCAGACGCCGGCCAAGCTCCTACCGTCCGCCCTCTATTTACACGAGGCAAGACAGACAACGGGCAAGAATCGCACCCCTCCGCCGCTCCCCCATCTCCTCCTTCACCATTTTCTCCACCCTTCCGATGCTTTCGATGAGCCATTCTCCGTCATATTACCCGGCTGGGTGGCCCGCCGAGCCCTCCGGATACGGGCGAGGCCGCTCGGTGCTTCACCAACCTCGCTTGGCCCGACGGAGCCAGTTGCCGTCCCAAGCAGGCGCGTGGTTCAGCAACTCGCCACTCCAGTTCAGCTAGATGAGGAGTGGCGAGTTGCTCCACGCCGGCACGGCGGCGAGCACGCCGGTACGGGCACCGTCGCTGCCGCGTCGTACCGCGCCACCAATCTCTGCGGTGGCTGCGCCTCCCGTGTCTATGGGCGCGCCTCCCGTGCCTGCGGCAGCGCCATGCAGGCAGAGACACAAGTCGGGTGTGTGGAGAGCGACCATTCGGTGGCCATCTTCTCCCTGTCTGCCGCCATCATCGAGGAGAAGTAGAACATGGGAGGCCGCCGCCACTTGGGACCCATGAAGGCCACCGCCGAGGCGATGACCGCGGATTCAGGTGGTTTCTTTGCTGCTTCGTCTCTTCTGAGGACCTTCGTCGACCCCGCAAGTGTCTGACGGACATGAGGAAGACAAAAGGATCCGCGGGCGGCCATTTAGAACTAAAATAAGTCTAGATATATCCATTTCTAGGACAAGTATTTTCGGACGGAGGGAGTATTAATTATATAAGAGAGCCGGATTGGCACCTCTTAGTTCATGTAAATGTAATGAAATCCATCATGTTTATATGAAGATCCGGCTTTTTTATACGAAATCCTTCATGCTTATATGAAATCAGTCCGTGTTTGCACGAACTTCATCTGGTTGGTTAGAGTAGTAAAAATGTATGCCGCTGGCGTTTGATGTCGTCCTCCGTGGAAAGAAGCAGGAGGAAATTTGCCGGCTGCCATTGGAGATGCTCTTTATGCTGGAAATAATAGAGTGACATCCAATCCATTTGAGTTAATTGCCTATATGATTGTCCCTCTATAAAAAGTTAATTGCATGTATAGTGTACATGTGACTTGCAGGGTGGCTACAACTTCGTACAGAAAGTTAAAAAGAAACAAGTCCATCCCTAATATTTTAAGTACATGTGGGTTCCACTGTCAGTACAGTAGCGAAAGAAGTATATATTACTCCCTCCGTTCCTAAATATGTGTCTTTTTAGATATTTCAAATGGACTACTACATATAGATGTATATAGACATATTTTAGAGTGTAGATTCACTCATTTTGTTCCGTATGTGGTCACTTGTTAAAAATTTTAGAAAGACAAATATTTAGGAATGGAGGGAGTAAATAAGTAGAGTAATATATAATATACAAATCTAAAGTTAAAAGACAGAATTCAAACTCATGTCATCGCATTGCGAGCATCCGGCGCTAACCAGCCCAGCACATTTTTGTTGTAGACCATGCTGGAGATATATCTCCATGTCTACTCTTATATATACTCCATTCTTTCCTAAATATTTGTCTTTTTAAGATTTCAAATGGACTACCACATACGGATGTGTATGTAGACATATTTTAGAGTGTAGATTCACTCATTTTGCTACGTATGTCTTTTCAGGAAGGGGTCAGATTTGTCCTTGATTTATTTATTAGGTATCCAGATGACACTGCACCGCCAAGAAAAGAGGGTAACATCAAAATTATGGAGTACTTTTTTTGAGTATGTTGGTAAGGTCCCGTCATAGTCACTTGTTGAAATCTCTAAAAAGACAAATACTCCCTCCGTCCAGAAATACTTGTCATCAAAATGGATAAAAGGAAATGTATCGATACGTATTTTAGTTTTAGATACATCTATTTATATCCATTTTGTTGACAAGTATCTTCGGACGGAGGGAGTAGAAAACTGAGTTGGTGATGATGGTGTGCGTGCCATCCTGCAATATAGGCCGTCGGATTTATATCTAACGGATAGAAAAGAAACTATGGCAATACCCACATGTCTCTCCACATTCGCAAATAAATAAGGCCTTCCCTCGTTCAGCCTTTTCTCTCACAAGATAAACTACTCAAACAAATGCATCTTGATGTTCCATGCAACGCACGGGCAGCTAGCTAATTTCTTTTAAAGTAGTTGCTGCGATAATTGGGTTGAAGTGATATGTTTTATGTCTGCCCCGAATGATTTCAGATTCACTAGTACTCCCTCCGTTCCAAAATAGATGACCCAACTTTATACTAAAGTTAGTACAAAGTTGAGTTATCTATTTTGGAACAGAGGGAGTAGTAACAAAGAAAAGGTTGCCTTGTTAATTAACAAAAAATAGGGTGAAAATTATCACATGAGGCCGGTAAAAACAAGGCACACTGGGTTCAGTGTCATCGTCACTACAGTTGTGCGCGCGTGAGAAGTCTACATATCGAGGGGGCTACCGAGCGAGGCACTGAGACACAATGTTTGAGAGAGAAACCAATTGACAGATTATGATCAGATCGAGTTGTCACCCTTCTGCTGTCATTGCTAGGGGGGAGGGAGAGAAAGACGCATCGAGAGTGTGTGCGGTAGGCACAGAGGCATAACTAGCGAGTGTGTGTGTGTGTGTTTTAAAGAGGAGTCGATTGATTATTATCAAGATCGATGTGCCACCCTACTCCTTCAGTGTCGGGTAGTGTGTGTGTGTGTGTATGTTTGAGAGAGAATCCAGTCGATAGATTAGTATCAAGATCGAGGTGTCACCCTACTCCTTCGGTGCCGGGTAGTGTGTGTGTGTGTGTATGTTTGAGAGAGAAGCCAGTCGATAGATTAGTATCAAGATCGAGGTGTCACCCTACTCCTTTGGTGTTGGGAAGTGCGTGTGTGGGGGGGAGGGGGCAGTGACACTCACATATCTCTAATCTTATAAAAAAACAGAATTGGTGATGATGGTGTTCCTGCCATCCTGCAATATAGGCCATTTGATTTATATCCGATGGACATGAAGGAAAATATGGCAATTTTGCAAAAAGATACCCACACCCCTCTCCGCATTTGCAAATAAGGCATTCCCTCGTTCATCCTTTTCCCACACAAGATAAACTTCTCATACAAATGCATCTTGATGTTCCGTGCAACGCACATGGGCATCTTGCTAGTAGGGAGAAGGAGTTTGTGTGGCACATATCTAGCTATATTAAGGGATAGGTAGATAGCATATGTGTGAGAGACATTATTATACTTTGAGGCATTAGTGGCTGTGGGTGGGCGGAATTAAAGGGGTGGACGTGTTAGGCATAGAGAGCGTGTGTTTTTCTGTGTGAGAGACTTGTAGGACAGGGTAGAAAGACGAATTTAACCCTGACGGAGGGAGAGAAATACACGAAGTGCGCGTGTGTGATTCCGATGCCCACAAGGAAATGAGATATGTATGCGTGTGAGAGAGATTGCACAATTCATTCACGTATCACTATCTAGCGACCGTGGACGTGCATCGCTTGAACATAAGTCAATATCTACTTCGTATCGTGGCCAAAGGTACAATATTGATTCAACGCTATAAAGATTGGACACTCACATATCATATTTTTTTCTATTTAAATAAACCTTTTTCAGTTGTGCATGCCAAAGTTACAGTGATGTTTCTTCAAACAACCAATGTAGCTATCATGCACATGCACCATTGTTACTCTTGCATTCAAATTCATTAGTCTTGGATGATTTAACTTTCTATTTTGAAGTAATATATATGTAATATTCATATATGAATTCAACTGTACGCAATTTATGAAATGGAGGCTATGTAATCATATGAGGTAACACTTTTAAGTAGCTAACTACAATATCCATTTCTTTCTGTGCGCCTCTACACTAACACGTCAATGCATTATGTTTAAAGTAAATAACCAATGGCACTAAATTATCTATTTACACGAGAAATACATAGGCTGAGCGTTTGATCCCTCTTTTTGTGAACGCGCCACTACACCCGTACG
This sequence comes from Triticum dicoccoides, assembly GCF_002162155.2. NCBI lineage: Eukaryota > Viridiplantae > Streptophyta > Magnoliopsida > Poales > Poaceae > Triticum > Triticum dicoccoides. The sequence continues at coordinate 364,972,018 of NC_041393.1, read as the reverse complement.
ATTGGCCGCGCCTGTGTGAACGTCCAAGTTATCGGCGCATCATCCCGAGTTATTGTCTTTTTTTCTGGGGTGGACTTCACACCAGTTATTAACTGCTGACGCGTGCCCTGTGTACACAGTCTAGCATGACCTTCCCACTAGCACGGTCCAAAATTAGTTGAAACTGGATACGGACGATCCCGCGGGCGGCAAAATCTCCCGCCTCCTTCTAAAATTTCCACCACCTTAGCCTTTAGCATGCGAAATCCCCCTTTTGTCCTTGGTGCACGGAGACCAATAGTTACAATACCGCCTTGTCGACGGCCGCAGATCCACGTCCACAGATCTGCATCATCGACACCACCCTTAACCCAACCACCGGAGCAGCTTCTACGCCCCGTACACGGCCGCAGATCCGCATCGTCGACACCATCCTTAACCCAACCACCAGAGCAGCTTCTGATGCCCCGTCCACGGCCGCAGATCCGCGTTGTCGACACCATCCTTAACCCAACCACCGGAGCAGCTTCACCTATGCCCTCGTCCACGACCACAGATCCTCTTCGCCCACACCGTAGTCCACCCTACCGGAGCTGCTCCACAAACACCCTACTTGACGGTTCTAGATCTCCTTACCGGACCCCAACAACCAGCGCAGCATCATCACCCTCAACGTTTCTAACCTGATTCCCACCGTCTGGAGAGATGCCAAGCACCCGCCACGGCCTAGGTACTTGTCACCTTTAAACCCGTCTAGCATCACCTGCCCGATGTACTTCAAATATACTAACCGGTCGCTGTTACCTGTTATGCAGCTGGCAAAAACTACAAGGACGATGTTTCTTCTGGATCTAACAGCTTGGCCAACCAAGATCCTGGATTGAGGCATTGCTATGATCTTGTAAGCGCGTCTCTCTCTCTTGTATTGTTCTGTGCCTGCCAGCGTGCTTTGCTAGGATTTTCGACCAGTAATCCCTTTGTGCAGACAATGATTTCTACTACTGGCTGCTAAATTAGATATGTACATGTCATACATGATACTACCTCGTACCTCTGTTCCTAAATATTAGTCTTTCTAGAGATTCCACTATAGGCTACATACGGAGCAAAATGAGTGAATCTACACTCGAAAATGCATCTATATACATCTGTATGTGGTCCATACTGGAATCTCTACAAAGACATATATTTAGGAATAGGGGCAGTACATTACACAAAATCGTAGGTGGCATGTAGGAATTCCAGTGCACGACATTAGGCTCCCTTAGAGTGCCTGCCAGTCCAGTATATAGAGTCATGGCTAGTTTATGGTACGCACACAATCGTTAATTGGTGGTTTAAATATGCGCAAGGGATATGCAATGTAGTATCATGTAGAGATGTCTGAAATTAGCTGTGTCAACTTGCAGATAGGGTTACACAATGAAAAAGTATAAGATGTATGTGGAAATTTCATGGAACATCGCAAAAAAAGGAGAGGCAGCAGTGAGCCTATACAGTGTGCTATGGTATGTCACTCCTCCATTGCAATCATCGTGACATGTTATTTTTATGCCAGTTCTATTAGCCAAGTTTCTAAGGGACAGTTATTATGAGTTATCCTAAGAAAATAAGCACCTGTGAATATAAGCTCCATGTAATACGCCAACCAGTTCTTTTCATTGCGTTTTCATCTTATCTTTGGTATGATCAGTGGAAAGTCTAGATTGCATTATATATATATATATATCATTTTGTTGCACATATGGAAATTAATTTGACTTGCAAACATCACAAATTGAACCCAGTGCAGTAATTAATACGATAGGAAAACAGACCATCACTATTTGCTCAAAATGCAAATACAAAGATACCATCTACTTGGCACAATCTACTTTGGTCAATGTTTTCCATAGAGATCCCATTGCCTAATTTAAACGAAGAACGCACGAACCACATTTAAATAAAGAACAATTATTTGTTGAAATTCGATGGTCCAAGTGGCTGGTTATTATCATATAGCAGCACCACCTGAAAGCAACATATAGAAGCAGCAGCAGCTCACAGCAACTCATCATACAGCAGCAGCAGTCTGCAATTCATCATATAACAGTAGCAGCTCATAGAAATTCATCATATAGCAGTAGTAGGAGCAGCTCATAGCAATTCATCATATAGTAGCAGCAGGAGCAGCTTGTAGCAACTCATCATATAGCAGCAGCAGCAGCTCATAGCAACTCATCATACAGCAGCAGCAGTCTGCAATTCATCATATACCAGCAGCAGCTCATAGCAATTCATCATATAGCAGCAGCAGCAGCAGCTCATAGAAATTCATCATATAGCAGCAGCAGGAGCAGCTTGTAGCAACTCATCATTCCCCTTCCCTTCAATTTTTAGTGAGGTTCTACCCGAAACACCCCCTTCCAAAGCGAAATTAGTTAAGCCCAAGCCCATAACTCAAAAATGACTTCTTTACATCTTTTATAGCTTATTTACAATATACCCTGAAAAGGCGGAATCGAACTGGCCCTTAACCTGCAATTCAATTGTGCGTGCAATGATGAATCACTCCTATCTGCTATCTGTACATTTAGGCATCATCATACATGGCATAACCTAATGCATGTGCATTCCACTATAGAATCTGGAATATGCAATGTTTATGTTAGTTCATACGTTGCACATGATGTTTAAATGCCCCTTAAATCTGGTCAGTCAAGTGATGGTCTTTAAGCCTCCTTCTTTGCTTCTTTTCTTGATATGTAAGATTTGCTCACACATCTGTTCAATTGCTTGTTTGCATCAGCCAACCATACTAGGACTGTTTGCTTTGATTACTGGCTGTTCTTGACCTAACACTCTAAGAGAGCTTGTCAACGATTTAAACACTAAGGGCTGCTGTAGTGGGGCCTTGTCTAACTCATAGGTGAATAAAGGTTTGGCTGTACACTACAGTAGGCTCTCCAAGAGTACTTGGAGATCTAGTTCAAAGGTATGCCTAGTTTTTACATAGTGCAGACATAGTAAATGCTCATATCATTGTGTGCAAGTGCAAGAGATGCGTCATGTTTCATTATGTGGTGTTGTTTTGTTATAACTTTTGTGTTCATAGACTAGAAAGTATGCATATTTATCTTCCAAGGAGACGAGTAACTAGTTTGTGTCACCTTGCAGAGGGGGTGCAATGAAGATAAGACTGAGGATTTCCAAGTACAAGATGTTAGGAAGGAGCCTTGCAAGAGAAGTAGGAGCTGCACTGAGCCTCTTCAACCTGCTAAGGTAAGTCACTGTATGCAACTCAACAGTTCAACTCCTTGTTTGTTTCAGGCATAGTTAATTTTCTCTTTTCAATTGCTTTATTTGTCCTCACTTAATGAGATGCCCAAATAATTGTGCCTGATGTTCGGTACTTGTATCACTATTAGTTGACATAATTAAAGGCCTTACCATTTAATTACTCTGTCGAAGTGTGCCTGAAGCTTTGAAGTCTATTAACCAACTATTATTGCATGAGGCTCACAATCTAGTTTATACTATGCTAATGATTGCATAGTTTTGTGTGCTGTAGTATGTTTGTATGAAACCCTCTGCTGTTCATTATGCTCCCTAAGACTTTAATTGAGGTACAGAATGGCCAACTGCTTGCTTACTTATACGCAACGTGCTGTCTAAATTTGTAACTTGTTTGTGTTTTCGATTGGGCCCCAACATCATGCTCCTCTGGTGAGCTAAGAGGGATTTATGTATGCAGGCTGCACAGACTATCTTTTTTACAATTTTTAAAGTATCACCTGCTTATGCTTCATGACGTGTAACATTTTTTGTGAAAGTGACGTGTAACATTATTGTTAGTCCTGTTTTGCCATGTAGTACAAAATAGTGTCTTGTTCGCTTCACTATTGTAACTATATTTTTGCCCTAGTCATGTGTACTTACAGAAACATTTCAGGATGAAGTGACATCAACACAAAAATCTGCGAGCAGTGCGGCATGGCCGTTACCGAATGATTATGGTTTGGAATTGGAATGTGCTAATGTTCTCGAGCATCAACTAGAGGTGGCAAGACAACGTGTACATGATTGTCAACGTATAATCAACAAGTTGAGACTGGACATGCAAGTATTAGATGCAGGAGTCAAAAAATGAAACAAGACACCGAGGTAACCATGAAGGAATTGGAGATTTTGCAGACTGAAATTTGTGCTATCTGAATCCGGCCAACCCTATTTTCTGAAGAGACTATAGTTCAAATGGAGTTAAGTTGATGCGCGTCCATGATGTATGAGCCGTATTTGCCCAGTGTATGTAATTTGCTGTTTGTGTATGCTTTATTATATAGTGCTACTCACTTGACTGACCAGATTTAAGGGGCATTTAAACATCATGTGCAACGTATGAACTAACATAAACATTGCATATTCCAGATTTAAGGGCCCAAATGGGTACGGCATAGATTTAAGGGTCTTTAAGCCGTACCATAATGCCCAGTGGGTATAATCGGCTGTAATTTCTTTATTGTATAGTGTAGGATTATTCTACCTTTCTATGCCTTGATCTCTTTGTTGTATAGTGTATGCTTTTTAGAGGTGATAGTATTGAGTACGATAATTCTTTGAATATGCTATATCGTTCAAACGGGGGCCAACTCGCCCGACCATGGGCCTTCTACATCTCGTAGGATCCATGGGCCTTCTACGTCTCGTAGGATCCATGGGCCTTCTACATCTCGCAGGATCCATGGGCCTTCTACGTCTCGCAGTGTCCATGGGCCTTCTACGTCTCACAGGATCCATGGGCCTTCTACGTCACATAGGATCCATGGGCCGCCGACTCATTTATGGGTCTTGTACTAGCCTTTAATGGGCCGTAGACGGGCCTATAATGGAAATTGTACGTTTTATTGGCTGACCATAACGGGCCGTTAATAGGCCGTATTTGGTGATGCTATGAAAATGGCCCAACAGACTAACGGACCACAAACGGGCCGATTGTAATGACGGGCTGAATTTGGCCCACAAGAAGAAAGTGACAGTAACGGGCCGTAAGTAACCGAATGTTGCAAATAAGCCCAAGAATAAATGGGCTCTGAGAAGGCCGAAAGATAACATGGGCTGTAAACAGCCCAACTGAATAACGGGCCCTTAATGGGTATAAAGTGATACACTATTCATTACGGGCCAGTTTCACCACGGGCCATTAATGGGTCTAAAGTAATACACTGTTCATCGCGGGCCAGTTTCACCATGGGCCGTTAATAGGACAAGAGTTACATAGGGCCTCATATGGGCCGAAAGACATCATGGGCCATATATGGGCCAGAAGTGAAAACGGGCTGGAATCATATTGGATGGCCCAGATGACGCTACTGGGCCTAATTCTGATAGGCGTAACAGGCTTTGGGTTAGCGGGTTGTAAATGGGCTATATGCGAATAGGCCGTTAACAGGCTTTCCACGGGCCGGCCCGTCACCTTTTGACCAAGTCAAACGGGCCGGCCTTTTCACAGGAATGGGCCTCTGTTGGGCCGTGCCACGTGCCGACGTATCATAGGCGCCTTCTGTCCAATGAGTGGATGACATCTGTCCCAACAAGGAGCCGACATGTGTTTCCTCCAGCCAATGATGATTTTACACGTGGAAAATCCCCATTGGTCGGGGCTGTTAACGGGTTATCGGATCCAAAACCCGACCCGATAGCTTAACGGTGTTCCGTTACGGTGGATGCCACATGTCGGTCACCCTTGACGAAAGCCCTTCTGTGACGCGCGATTTATCGTCATGGAAGTGGACACTTCCGTGATGATAATTTTGGTAATGTCATCGAACACTTCTACGACAGCACAGGTATGACTATCTCGATTCTGTCATAAATTTGTCATGGATGTACATGCATGACAAAAAACGCGACCTACTGTGACAAACACGTATCATCACAGAAGTGTATTTTTTTGTAGTGCTAGTGTATTAAGTTCATGGAAAAATGGAGTAATGCAATAAGAACGATGACATGATGTAAACAAGATCTATTTATGTAGGAATAGACCCCATCTTGTTATCCTTAGTAGCAATGATACATGCATGTCATTTCTCTTTCTATCACTGAGATTGAGCACCGCAGGATCGAACCCATCACAAAGCACCTCTTCCCATTGCAAGAAAAATCAATCTAGATGGCCAAACCAAACCAAAGTTTCGGAGAAGAAATACAAGGCTACCAAGCTCATGCATAAAATAGTGCAGCAAAGACTCAAATAATATTCATGGATAGATCTGATCATAAACTCACAATTCATCGGATCCCAACAAACACACTTCAAAAAAGTCGTTACAGCGAATAGATCTCCAAGAACATCGAGGAGAACATTGTATTGAAGATCAAAAAGAGAGAAGAAGCCATCTGGCTACTACCTACGAACCCATAGGTCTGTGCTAAACTACTCACGCATCATCAGAGGGGCAACAAGGATGATGAAGAACCCCTCCGTGATTGTTGACCCCTCCGGTAGAGTGCGTGAAAAGGCCTGCAGATTGAATCTGATGGTTCTGGAACTTGCAGCGACGGAAACTGTATTTCCTCGACTCTCCTAGGGGTTTTGGGATTTTAGACTATTTATAGAGCTGATTGTCGGTGGAGAAACCTCCCGTGGGTTCCACTACCCACTAGGGCGCGCTTGGGGCCTGTGGCGCGCCCTGGTGCCTAGTGGGCCCCACAGGCCTCCTTTGGTGCACTTCCTTGGCCTCCGGGTGTCTTATGGGCAGAAAACATTCTCAAAAAAGTTTCGTGCCATTTGGACTCCATTTGGTATTGATTTTCTATGAAGTACAAAAAAGCAAAAATAGCAACTGGCACTGGGCACTATGTCAATAGGTTATTCCCAAAAAATGATATAAATTGTTAGTAAATGTGTATAAAACATCCAAGAATGATACTTTAATAGCATGGAACAATAAAAAATTATAGATACATTGGAGATGTATCACAGGCCCATGTCCTCAGGCTTTTGTGCCCACATCAAGGTAGCATGAAGTTGGAGAGTGAGCATTCAGCAGTTGAGCATGACATTGATGACATCGGTGAGATCGTCCTTCCCTGTGGTGGACCACCATTTGACCCTTTTTACCAGGTCCTCCACCTCCTTCGATTTCCCCAAGCGACACCCTTCTCTTTCAAAGACTTTAGCTTCTAGAGTGGTCCGACCGAGAAGGATGGCACCGCGGCCTGGCTAAGCGAATGGTTCGGTGATGTAGAACCATTCCTGCTGCCACTCCTTCATTGTCTCGATGAAGGTGCCCTTGGGCCATTCGGCTCCCTAGTTCTTTCTAATCATGGCCCCTCCAGACTCCGCGAGGTCGGAGCCACTGGATTTTGGCTTGATTCTGAAAATCTTCAGCCACAACCCGAAGTGTGGCTCATAGTGGAGAAAGCCCTCACAGACCATGATAAAGGAGGTGAGGTGGATGATGGGGTTTGGGGCCGTATGATGAAAATCCATCCCATATTAAAACATCACCCCGCGCACAAAAGGGTTCAACGGGAACCCCAACTCTCGAACGAGGTGGGGGACAAAAACTACTCGCTCCCTGATGTTGCGAGCGAGCACTTCCTGGCCAGTGGCGGGAGCGCGGGTGGCGATGTCGGTGGTTAGGTGCCCCATGTTGCGCAGCTTCAGGATGGTGCCTTCAGTCATGATGGAACCACCCCAGTGCCCCTGGAGGGTCTCGGGCATGGCTGGCAAAAGAGGATGGACTCGCCGGAGGAAAGGGATGCGGGATCGGACCTGGGTGCTGGAGCTAGACGAAGCAATAGATGGGGAGAATGGGAGCGTGGTCAGTTGCGCTGTCCTCCCTTTTGCTCTTATAGTCCTGTGAAAGGCCAAGAGTCCCCCTCGCCACACCGATAAACTCACCACTCCCATCAAAGATGCCATTGAACATATGGGGGGAATAAAATCTTGATGATATCCCTGAGAAAACAGGAACGATCTCTGCCTCGAAGGGATGTGCCAGTATTTTTTTGCCTCAGGCCATGATTTGAGGAGAGTAGTAACTGCTCAATAGGTCGTGCGTGAGCCGTTTCGATAAAGCTGTCAAGTTGAGTGGAATAGCTCATGCCGAGGTGCTTGGTCTTCGAGGCTAAGTTATGTAATCTCTTTGGGCAAAGCAAACAGGTTCGTTCGGGCTTCGGTTGGCATCACTCCCTTGAAGGAGTGGTTCAAAAATTTACAAGGAGAAACTCGTCTATCGAGCCAAGGACTTCGGATCCGAGGTTGTTATCATCAGGAAGATCTGATTTGTCTCCAACATATCTATAATTTTTTATTGTTCTTTGCTGTTATATTATCATTCTTGGATGTTTTATATTCATTTTATAGCAACTTTATATCATTTTTTGGGACTAACGTATTGACATAGTGCCCAGTGCCACTTGATGTTTTTTGCTTGTTTTTTACTTCACAGAACATCCATATCAAATGGAGTCCAAACGCAGCAAAACTTTTTCAAGATTTTTTCTGCCCAGAAGACAACTTGGGAGCCAAGGAAATTCTAGAGGGGAGGCCCGTGGGGCGCATAAGACACCTAGGCGCGCACAAGGCCCCTGGGGCGCCCAGGTGGGTAGTGGGGCCCACGGGAGTCCTTTCCACCGCCTCTAAGCTCTATAAATACCCAAATATTCTAGGAACCCTAGGGTAGTCGACAAAACACAATTCCAGCTGTCGCAAGTTCCACAACCACGAGATCCAATCTAGAGGCCCTTTCCGGCACCTCATCGGAGGGGAACACGATCACGGAGGGGTTCATCCTCCTCATTGGTGCTCCTCCGATGATGCGTGAGTACTTTACCATAGACATACGGGTCCGTAGGCAGTAGCTAGATGGCTTCTTCTCTCTTTTTGATTCTGAATACAATGTTCTCCTCGATGATCTTGGAGATCTATTTGATGTAATGACTTTCTGCGATGTGTTTGTTGGGATCCGATGAATTGCGAGTTTATGATCAGTTCTATCTATGAATATTATCTGAGTGTTCTTTGATCTCTTATATGCATGATTGTCATAGCCTCGTATTTCTTCTCCCAAACTTTGGTTTGGTTTGTCCTACCAGATTGATTTTTCTTGCAATGAGAAGAGGTGCTTTGTGATGGGTTCGATCTTGCGGTGTCCTCACCTAATGACAGAAGGGGTGGCGAGGCACACATGCATCGTTGCTATTAAGGATAAAAAGATGGGGTCTAGTCCTACATGAATAGATCTTGTCTACATCATGTCATCATTCTTATTGCATTACTTAGTTTTTCCATGAACTTAATACACTAGATGCATGTTGGATAGCGGTCGATGTGTGGAGTAATAGCAGTAGATGCAGGAAGGAGTCGGTCTACTAATCTTGGACGTGATGCCTATATACATGATCATTTCCTTGGATATCATCATAATTATTTGTTGTTTTATCAATTGCCCAACAGTAATCTGTTTACCCACTGTATGCTATTTTCTCGAGAGAAGCCACTAGTGAAATATACGCCCCCCGGATCTATTTTCTATCATATTGTTTTCAGATCTATTATTCCAAAATCCCAAAAATACCATGCTGCACCTTTTATTTATTTATTTTATTTTGTGTTTTTGCTAGATCTATTTATCCAATCTCATACAATTTTATCTATCTACATACTGAGGATGGATTGACAACCCCTCTTACACGTTGGGTTGCAAGTATTTGTTCTTTGTGTGCAGGTGCCGCTTACATAGTGTTGCCTGGTTCTCCTACTGGATTGATAACCTTGGTTTCATAACTGAGGGAAATACTTACCATTGTTGTGCTGCATCATCCTCTCCTCCTCGAGGAAATACCATCACATATACAAGCAATCAGGAAGAATTTCTGGCACCGTTGCTAGGAAGACATCAACATCTATTAGGTTCCTAATCACAAATCTCATCTCCTTGTCATTTACTTTATTTGCCATTTGCCTCTCGTTTTCATCTCCCCCACTTCTAAAATGTTTTTACAAAAAAAATTGCCTTCTTTTTCATTTGCCTTTTTATCGTTTGATCTTTTATTTGCTTGTGTTGCCATGTTCCTCCTATTTTCTTGCTAAAAACCTATTGATATGGATCCTTATCCTCTTGCTATTCTTTTTAAAAGATCTTATTATGATGAACCAACTGCTAGTGATTTGAGTGCACTAGATTATCTTTATGAAGTTTTGCTTGAAAATCGTGAATCTGAAAATTGTGATGAAGTGTTAGAGGAAGAAATTTATAAAGTGATTCATGATAGCTCCTTGAAAGAAAATCATGATCGCAATGATGTTACTATAAATTATATTAATGTCAATTTTGTTAATGATATGGAAAACCACAAGCTTGGGGATGATAATTTTGTTATGTCCACTACTTATTGCAATGATCATGATTGGGGTGATAATGTTTCTTATGATCTTGAAAGTTTATTTAAGCCTCATGATGAATATGATATTGATAATAATGTTTATAATAATATTGAAAGTGGGTTTGTAAGAGCATCAACTTTAGGTAAAAATAATCCCACATATTTGGAGAGTGTTCAATCTTATGAAAGTTTTGATGAAAGTGGGTTTGGAGAGGTCATGACTTTAGTTGATGTTAATCCCACTATCTTGGAAGATTATAAAACTTTTATGCATGTAGATCATGAAGAGAAAATTTTATATGATAGCTATATTGTTGAGTTTGATTATGATCTTACATGTCATTTTTATGAGAGAGGAAAATATTGTGGTAGAAATTTTCATGTTACTAAATTACCTCTTGTTATGTTGAGATCGTCAATGTTTTATTCTTCTACCTTCCATATGCTAGAAATTTCTTGTCTTGATAATTTGTTTCCTTATAAAATGCCTATGCATAGGATGTATGTTAGACTTAAATGTGTTTTCACATGTTTCATGATGCTCTATTTGTGTTTCAATTATTATATTTCATGTGAGCATCACTAAAATTATCAATGCCTAGCTAAAAGGCTTTAAAGAAAAGCGCTATTTGGGAGGCAACCAATGAATAAAATATTTTTTTCTCTTTTTATTTCTATTTTTTGTGTCCACAAAATTATGCTAATGTTATGATTGTGTTTTATGTTTTAATTAGAGTATGTGCCAAGTAAAGTCTTTAGGATATCTTTGGGTAATAGTTGATTTGATCCTATCGAAAAACAGGAACTTTTGCATCCAGTAGCTGAATTGTTGATATCACAGAAGCGACAAAAAATACTGAATGTTTTACACAAGATTGATATACAAATTGCCTCTATTGTCCTAATTTTTTTGAATTTTTGGAGTTACAGAAGTATGAGTAAAATTCGAGTCTTTAGAGACTGTTCTGTTTTTGATATATTCTATTTTCGTTGCATTGTGTGCTTCTTTTGATGAATCTATGGATTGTATCGGGGGGTATAAGCCATGGTAATGTTAGAATACAGTAGGTATACTGCAATAATAAAATATGAATGGGTTTACAACAGTACCTAAAGCAAAGATTGGTTTTCTTATACTAACGGATCTCGCAAAGGTTTTGTTAAATTTTGTGTGATTGAAGTTTTCAGGTTTTGGGTGAGACCACGATGGATGAAGGAATAAGGAGTGAAAAGAGCCTAAGCTTGGGGATGCCCATGGAACCCCAAGTAAATATTTAAGGAGAACCAAGCAACTAAGCTTGGGGATGCCCCGGAAGGCATCCTCTCTCTCTTCTAACACACATCGGTAATTTTACTTGGAGCTATATTTTTATTCGTCACATATCATGAGTTTTGCTTGGAGCGTCTTATATTATATGAGTCTTTGCTTGTTTTGCCTTTTAGTTTGTCGCAATCATCCTTGCTGGACACACCTATTTGAGAAAGCCATAATGATGCTATGATTTGTTATAATTGCTCTAGGTGCTTCACTTAAATTTTTTGAGCTATGTAATTGCTCTAGTGCTTCACTTAGATTAATTTGAGAGTTAGTAAATCTTTAAATAAATTCTCTCATGCTTCACTTATATTATTTTAAGAGATGAAAATTTTGTATGCTCATGTTCTTCACTTAAATTTATTTGAGAGCTTGTCATAAGCAACGGTAATATATTAATCTAGTCCCAAAGTGATAGATATTCAAGAGGGATATAATAAAACTCTCATGAAGATCATTGGACAAAATAAACTTGATTCTTTGTAATAGTTTCGAGATATGATGATAGTAATATGTGAGTTATGTTGGTGAGTAATTATGCTTTAGTAAGAATATTGGTGTTAAGGTTTGTGATTCCCTATGCAAGCACAAAAGTCAATAGTTATGCAATGATTTACATCCTACTTGTGGTGCATTATTTGGTGTTAGTTACGTCTGATGCTCGTTTATGTGAATTTTCATTTTTTGGTTGGTTGCTTCTCAATCTATTCGCTAGCCTTTCCTTGTACTAAGTGAGAATACTACTTGTGCATCCAAAACTCTTAAACCAAGTTGTGCCAAATGATTCCACCATACCTACCTATATGTGGTCTTTCCATGTTGTTCCAAGTAAATTTGTATGTTCCATCTCTTAGTTTCAAAATGAATTTTGCTTTAGTGTGTCTTACCGCTCATGAAGCGGGAGGGGGTGGCCAATATTTTTCCATGTTAGATGTGTTATTCTCAAGATGAGTGTTTATTCACTTGTCATTGCATGAGAGTGTGGCGGTAATAGGGATGCCTAGTCCCGAAATGAAAAAGAAATTTACTTTATGTTGTCAAATAAGAAATTCCTTGGGAAGTGTTGGTATGGAAGGCACCCGTGGATACGGCTAGCCATGGATTGTGAAAGAATGGTGGAAAAAGGAATAAACTTTATTTTATGTTTGGAACCGCCTATGATGTGTCTAGCATGGAAAGTATTGGGAATTCTCGGTCGTTTTAGTTGATGGGAAAAGCATGCCTCTCAAAAAAATTATCTCCCAATTTAAGCTTTGAGCTCTAACACCTCTACAAATCTCTGCTTCCCTCTGTGAAGGGCCTATATATTTAATTTTTGCAATTTTTATTTTTATTTGAGTCTCCATCTTCTCTTATAAAGCACCAACCAGGGAGCACTATGATCATACTTGTGCATTGGATGTATCTAATATTCGAGTGTGTTTCATAGATGGATCAATGATTGAGCTTGATGGGCTAGGGATAACTTTATTTAGTGTTGAATTTTGAAAGACATGGTTGCTTGTTGATATGCTTGAGTATTGAAATCTTCTTGTCAAATATAGACTATTGCTTTGAACGGTCTAGAAGTCCAAATGTCCATGCTACAAAAGAAAAGAATATGTGATGAACATGTCAAGCAGCATTCCACATCAAAAGTTCTATTTTTATCATTTACCTACTCAAGGACGAGCAGGAATTAAGCTTGGGGATGCTGATACGTCTCCAATGTATCTATAATTTTTGATTGTTCCATGTTTGTTATATTATCATTCTTGGATGTTTCATATTCATTTTATAGCAACTTTATATCGTTTTTTGGGACTAACCTATTGACATAGTGTCCAGTGCCAGTTGTTGTTTTTTACTTCACAGAATATCCATATCAAATGGAGTCCAAACACTGCGACTCTTTTTAGACATTTTTTCTGCCCAGGAGACAACTTGGGAGCCAAGGAAGTGCCCCAGGGGAGGCCCATGGGGCCCATAAGACACAAGGGCGCGTTAGAGGCCCCTGGCACGCTCATGTAGGTAGTGGGGCCCACGGGAGTCCTTTCCATCGCCTCTCAGCTCTATAAAAACCCAAATATTCCAGAAACCCTAGGTGAGTCGACAAAACTCAATTCCAGCCGCCGTAAGTTCCAGAACAACAAGATACAATCTAGAGGCCCTTTCCGGCACCTCGCCGGAGGGGAACGTGATCACGGAGGGGTTCATCATCCTCATTGGTGCTTCTCCGATGATGCACGAGTAGTTTACCACAGACCTACGGGTCCGTAGGCAGTAGCTAGATGGCTTCTTCTCTCTTTTTGATTCTGAATACAATGTTCTCCTCGATGCTCTTGGATATCTATTTGATGTAATGACTTTCTACGGTGTGTTTGTTGGGATTCGATGAATTGCGAGTTTATGATCCGTTCTATCTATGAATATTATTTGAGTCTTATTTGATCTGTTATATGCATGATTGTTATAGTCTTGTATTTCTTCTTCGAAACTTCGGTTTGGTTTGGCCAACTAGATTGATTTTTCTTACAATGGGAGGGGTTCTTTGTGTGGGTTCGATCTTGCGGTGTCCTCACCCAGTGACAGAAGGGGTAGCGAGGCACACATGTATCGTTGCTATTAAGGATCAAAAGATGGGGTCTACTCTAACATGAATAGATCTTGTCTACATCATATCATCGCTCTTATTGCATTACTCCAGTTTTCCATGAACTTAATAGACTAGATGCATGCTAGATAGCGATCGATGTGTGGAGTAACAGTAGTAGATGTAGGCAAGAGTCGGTCAACTAATCCTGGACGTGCTGCCTATATACATGATCATTGCCTTGGATATCATCTTAATTATTTGCTCTTCTATCAATTGCCCAATAGTATTTAGTTTACCCACTGTATGCTATTTTCTCGAGAGAAGCCACTAGTGAAATCTACGGCCCCGAGGTCTATTTTCTATCATATTCTTTTTAGATCTATTATCCAAAAAACCCAAAAAAAACGTGTTGCACTTTTTATTTATTTATGTTATTTTGTGTTTTTTAGGGTAGTTATTTTGTGTTTTTCTAGATCTATTTATCCAATCTCATACAATTTCATCTATCTCAAAACCCAAGAGGGATTGACAACCCCTCTTACGTGTTGGGTTGCAAGTATTTGTTCTTTGTGTGCAGGTACCACTTACATTGTGTTGCTTGGTTCTCCTACTTGATTGGTAACCTTGGTTTCATATCTAAGGGAAATACTTACCGTTGTTCTGCTGCATCATCATCCCCTCTTCGGGGAAATACCAACACAGATACAAGCAATCAAGATCTTCCCCGGCATATAAGATGGTGTCCTGGATAAGGGGGTACTTACCCAGTCGGCCCTTTCTACTCAGGTTGGGTCGGCAAGCCTTCATTCGTGATCAAGATGGACTCCTGAAGTTGTAAGCAGGAGGCATGATCAAGACTGCCTCCCCGAAGACTTGACGTATACTCCAAGATCTCTGCCGCCACCTAGCTTCTAGTAACCGACCATGTAACCCTAGATATATATAAGATATAGGGTTTAGCCCGTAGAGGGGAGATTAACACAAAATTGTTCGCCTAGCCCTAGAGTTAGACCACACATTACAATCTCGAGGTAGATCAACTATGTACTTGATACATCTTCATCAATATAAACAAGAGCAGAACATAGGGTTTTACCTCCATCAAGAGGGACTGAACCTAGGTCAACATTGTCTCCTTCATTCCTATTACCATCGAACCAAGATCCACAGCTCGGGACCCCTACCTCGAGGTCTGTCGATTTTGACACCGACACTTATCACATACTTCTCAAAGCGATGATGTATTTCATTCATTTAGTCATTTGTCAAAGCTTTGATATATATGTTGTCATCAATTACCAAAAAGGGGGAGATTGAAAGTGCAACTGATCCCCAGATGGTTTCACTAATTCATAACAACATCTATATCATTGAACTAATGTCCATTCAAGTTAAAGATGTTAGGATGTTCAATGATTGGCATGGCATGGACTAATGATTGTGGACTCCTCAAAATGCTAAGGACATGGATTTGGCAAAACCTCAAGACTCTACATTTTTGGTTAAGTGATCCAAGATCACATTGAGTCCATAGGAAAGCCAATATTATTTAAAGGGGATGAGGTTTTGATCATGATCTATTTGCTCAAGTGCTTAGTGATATTTCTCCAAAACCCTCAACCACTTTCTCCATCCAAATATGTCCAAACCCTACATTCAAACTCGGCCACACCAAAAGTTCCTATCTACAGCCACTAAGTTCTTGTAGACATAGTGATGCAGAGCATCCTTCCATCATCCCCATGGACTCTAAAAAACACATCAAGCCCCACATCGACCCATCACTAGAGCTAGAGCACGTGCAATGGAAACCGAGGTGAACTCTTTCCTACTCGACACGCATATGGATACAAGTGGAACTTGGTTGCTACCTCACCAAAATGCTCTATGTGTCATTAGGTACGAAGAGAAACATTACCAAGCAGCTAAGGAGCATCACCAAGGAGTAAGAGAACCACCCCAAGTCCACACAAAGGAAGGAGAAGACAAACTGCAGCTGGACAGGAAGTCCCAGGCGACCCCGTGCGCATGGCACCCGAGACCCCGTGCCCACAGACTATCCAGGGAGTTGGCGTTGTAGCTCCCCATGCGCATGGGTGTGTACCGTGCACACATGGGACCCCAGTGCACACGGGCCCAACTTACCCCGTTCGCACGGGCCCTACATGATTGGCCGCTGAGATTGTGTTTTGGACCTCCTATTCTTCCACTTCGACCCCAAGCCTATATATTCCACATCTAGGGTTATTTTTAGAGTTAGCAAAGTATTATGCAATTTGTGAGCTTTGCTCCTTCTACCACTCCATTGGATATCAAGGCATCTTAGGAGAGGATCCACTTGTGGATATCAAGACCTCCATCTTGGAGAAGACTACCATCATCAAGACCTCATCTCTTAGGAGTGGGAAGAACCTTTATCTAGTGCTTGTTTCCTTGTATTGTTCATGTATTCTTGTGGATCTCATGTATGCTATTCTAGTGGATGTGTTATTTGGGTTTTGTTTGAGTAATTTTCCCCTTGTGTTCTTGAGTGTTCATCTCTTTCCCCACCTCCAAGTGTGAAAAAGATACCCTCTAGGGTTTCACTCTACAACATATTGGTATCATGAGCAAGGTTGATTCACGTCTTGGAGTCCCTACCTTCAACTTTCTAGCTTGATTTTGTTGTTTTCCGTCCTAATTAGAAAATCCCCACCAAAAATAGCCCCAAAATTTTTCTTGCAATTTGGTAGATCTTGTGAGATTTGGTTGATTTGATCCACGAATTTGGTGTTTGACAAGTGGATCTACCCCCCCACCACCACCACCTTCCACCACCTTTCCATCCTTCGATTTTGGTCGATTTTTCAAAATACCCACGGATCAGGAGCTTTTCATCCGCTCATAGAGGACCCCGTGTACACGGGCCATTGGGACACCATGCCCACGGGACCCCGTGCACACGGGCATCACTTACCCCATGCACACGGACCATCCAGAGCACTTGGGCCATTTCATGTTTTGCACCATTTTGACATCCCACCACCACTTGTGTTCTTCCGCAATATTTCTCGTGGTTGTTTGAGTTTTGGATTGCAATTTCTCTCATGTCCTAAGGTGTTTTGGCTACTTAGGTGCGATTTGACATCATCATCACCGCCACTCGACCATCCACTTGGGCTCCATATCGGCTTCGATAAACATCACCTTCATTACAATCGTAAGAAAGGATGGTAACCTCGACAACACCATAGCATTACCCTTGACATTACCTTGATAGCTTCGAGCCTCTTTTGCTTAGCTTACCCATCGAGACTAGCGAGTTGAGAACTGTCGGGCCACGCCTTAGTGCACCTTAGTGTTAGGTCTCTCCTGTGCATATACTACTTGTTGATTCGCATTGTGGCTCACATATCAAGCATTGTGGCATAGTAAAAAAAGCTTTTAAGCAAAAGAGAAGAGAGGCAAAGAGCTTATAAGCAATAGCATTGAGCCTCATAGCATAGCTACATCATCTTGGTCACTACATACTTAAGCATACTTGGGATGGTAGATGACCCGTTTCTCTCTTAGGATGGTGCACTAGCATATCTACCCATTAGAGAAATCGAGCTACGTCTTTCTAGTATCCGTGCAACACAAGCTTTATCCGTGGTTTCACATCTTGTGCTCACTCCTTGGTTGTGCGGATCCCATTTATCTTCTCTGTGTGTATTCCTCGTGATATCCTTGGGTTTGATAAATTTGTCTTACATGCAATTCGTACGTCTCTTCAACTTTTTTGACATCTTGACTAAAATTTGCTTGAATTATTTGTGGAACTTCTGAAAGTACAACTATCCCTAGGTGGTTTTGGTAATTCATAACAACATATAGCTCATTGAGCTAATGCTATTCCAAGACATATATTTTAGGAAAGCTCAATGAATGGCATGGCATGGATGATGAAAGTGGATCCCTCAAAATACTAAGGACAAAGGATTGGCTCAAGCTCATTAGCTCAAGACTCTTCATTTTACATTTTAGTGATCCAAGATCACATTGAGTCTATAGGAAAGGCCAATACTATCAAGGAGGGATGAGGTGTTGCTTAATGAGCCTCTTGCTTCATGTGCTTAGTGATATGCTCCAAAACCCTCAGCTACTTTCTCACATCCACAAATGACCTAAACCCAAAGCCAAAATCGGTCACACCGATTCTTCCTATCCGGCGCCACCGAGTTCAAATGTCATAGCCACTGCCACAAACCCTAGGCAAATTGGTTCTACCGCTAGGGATCTTGGTCTCACCGAGATGAGATTCTAATCTCTCTATTTCCCTTCGTAACGTTTCGGTCAAACCGAAGTGAGCGATCGGTCCCACCGAGATTGCAATGTAAACTCTATGTTTCCCTTTTGTAATGTTTCGGTCTCACCGAAAAGAGCAAATCGGTCCCACCGAGTTTACCTGACCAACTCTCTGGAAAGCTTATTACCAAAATTGGTGTCACCGAGTTTGTGTAATCGGTCTTACCGAGATTACGTTATGCGCTAACCCTAACCGAATCGGTCTTACCGAGTTGCATATCAGTCCCACCAAAAATCACTAATGGTCACTAGGTTTACTAAATCGGTCCGACCGAGTCTGTTGAATCGGTCCCACCGAGTTTGGTAAATTGTGTGTAACGATTAGGTTTTGTGTGGAGGCTATATATACCCCTCCACCTCCTCTTCATTCGTTGAGAGAGCCATCAGACTAAACCTACACTTCCAACTTACCATTTCTAAGAGAGAACCTCCTACTCATGTGCTTAGGCCAAGATATTCCATTCCTACCATATGAATCTTGATCTCTAGCCTTCCCAAGTTGCTTTCCACTCAACTCTTCTTTCCACCAGATCCAAATCCTATGAGAGAGAGAGTTGAGTGTTGGGGAGACTATCATTTGAAGCACAAGAGCAAGGAGTTCATCATCAATGCACCATTTGTTACTTCTTGGAGAGTGGTGTCTCCTAGATTGGCTAGGTGTCACTTGGGAGCCTCCGACAAAGATTGTGGAGTAGAACCAAGGAGTTTGTAAGGGCAAGGAGATCGCCTACTTCGTGAAGATCTACCGCTAGTGAGGCAAGTCCTTCGTGGGCGACGGCCATGGTTGGATAGACAAGGTTGCTTCTTCATGGACACTTCTTGGGTAGAGCCCTCCATGGACTCGCACAACCGTTACCCTTCGTGGGTTGAAGTCTCCATCAACGTGGATGTACGATAGCACCACCTATCGGAACCACGCCAAAAACATCCATGTCTCCAATTGCGTTTGAATCCTCCAAACCCTTCCCTTTACTTTCTTGCAAGTTGCATGCTTTAATTTCCGCTGCCTATATACTCTTTGCATGCTTGCTTGAACTGTGTGATTGCTTGACTTGTCCTAAGATAGCTAAAATCTGCCAAACTCTAAAATTGGGAAAAGGTTAAGTTTTTAGTTGGTCAAGTAGTCTAATCACCCCCCCTCTAGACATACTTCAAGGTCCTACAAGTGGTATCAGAGCTTTGGTCTCCATTTGCTTTGATTTCCATAGCTTTTGGTGGTCATAGCCTTGGTTTCACAACCTAGGAGAGTATGGCGTCTAGCGAGGGAAATTATCACCGTAGAGGTCCTTACTTTGATGGTACTAATTTTGCTAGTTGGAAGCATAAGATGAAAATGCATATTCTCGGACATAACCCCGCCGTTTGGGATAATATTTGTATTGGCTTGCAAGGTGAATTCTTTGATGGGAGAGAGCCGAACCGTGAAGCTAATGCGGAAGAATTGAAGATGCTGTAATACAACGCTCAAGCTTGTGATATCATCTTCAACGGATTGTGCCCCAAAGAATTCAACAAAATCAGCCGTCTTGAGAATGCAAAAGAAATTTGGGACACTTTGATTGATATGCACGAAGGTGCCGAATCCGTCAAGGAATCCAAGTTGGATGTGCTCGAAAGTCAGCTTGACAAGTTCAAAATGAAGGATGGTGAAGGTGTCGCTGAAATGTACTCTAGGCTTGCTCTTATTACAAATGAGATTGCCGGCTTAGGAAGTGAAGAGATGACCGACAGATTCATCATCAAGAAGATCCTAAGAGCATTGGATGGAAAGTATGATACCGTGTGCACATTGATCCAAATGATGCCAAACTACAAAGATCTCAAACCTACGGAAGTCATTGGAAGGATTGTTTCTCATGAGATGTCACTCAACAATAAGGAGGAACTTCACAACAAGTCAAGTGGTGCTTACAAAGCCTCAAGTGAAGCTCCCGCATCATCAAGTGAGAAACAAACCTTCAATGAAGAATTGAGCTTAATGGTGAAGAACTTCAACAAATTCTACAAGAGTAGAAGCAAAGAAAGAAGCTCCAAGTCAAGGTCTTACCATGACAAAAGATCTTCCAGTCGAGAGCGCAATTGCTACAATTGTGGGAGGCCTGGACACTATTCCAATGAGTGTACGGCACCCTACAAAAGAAGAGAATATTCTCCAAAAGGAAGAAGTAGAAGATAAGAATCACCACCAAGAGAGAGGAGGAGTAGAGATGATCATTATGAACGAAGACCCTCACGGAGAAGCAAAGATTCAGAAAGGAAGGACAAGTCATCAAGGAGCTACACAAAACGAAGACATCAAGCTCATGTTGGTGAATGGGTTTCCGGCTCCGACTCCGACAAACACTCCGAGAGAAGCTATCACTCTGACTCCGAACATACTCAAGATGAAGGTGTTGCCGGTCTAGCACTTGTGTCAACCAACTCCTACAACATATTTGATTCACCAAATGAAGGAATTGGAAGATGCTTCATGGCCAAAGGTCCAAAGGTAACACATCCTGAGTATGTTGATTTCAATAGTGATGAAGATGACTTACTTGTGGATGATGATTTACTTGTTGACAACTCTAGTGATGAATACTATGATGAAACATCAATTAATCATGCTAATCAAGATAACACGAATGACAATGATAAGGAGAAGATTGAGCTTCTAACTAAAGAACTAAACACTCTTAAGTAAGCTGATGAAACTATCTTTGAAAATCATCGAGAACTTTTAAGGGCTCATGAGAAGTTATGCTTTGAAAAGCTCAATCTTGAGCAAGAGCATGAGTTCTTAAAAGCAATCAATGATGATCTTCGTAAGAAAAGTTCTTCTTACATTGCCAAGTGTTTACTCCTATCTACTTACATGCCTCAAGTCAAGTCTAGTAACAAGTACAAGAAAGATACTTCCTCTAGTAGTAACAATAATAACAATGAAAAATCCAATATTGTTGCTTCTAGTAGTTCTCTTGATTCCACTAATGATTCTCTTAGCCAAGTTACACTTGAGCAAGAAAATAGCTTATTGAAGGGAATTATAGAGAAAGGTGTTTACAAGAGCCTTGCCGGGAGTAAGCAATTCGAGGAAATTGTACGCAAGCAAGGAAGGCACCAGAAGAATCAAGGTGTTGGTTTTGAACGAAAGTTCAATGCCAATGGAGTTGAGTGGGAAGAAGATCAATACCCCAAGACCAAGTTTGTTCCTCAACAAGAGAAGTATGATCCTACTTCCTTCAAGGGAACACAAGCTCAAGATGATCTTCCACCACAAGACCATAAAGGCAAGGACAAGCTTCAAGAAGAGATTGATGCATTTGAAGAAGCACCCAAGGCCTCGGTCAAGTGGATTCCCAAGACTATGTCAAGTTCTACTTCATCAAGTACAACTACAACTCCAAGGATTCCCATCAAGATGATGTGGATCCCGAAGAAGAAGAACTAGAGAGTTCTTGAGGGTGACTCCGCCAACATTCTTCACTCATATTATTATGGCAAGGACAAGTGCAATCAACTTCCACATCTTGCACTAGTTCAAGGAGTCACAAACCCTCATGTTGGTAAGGCAAGGAACAAGGTAACCTAATGTTTTCATGGACATCATCTTGTGTGTGCATCACTCTATGTCTATGGATATTCTTGTTTGTTCCTTGTGGGACTAACCCATGTAGGTATGTTGAAAGTGCAACTCACTCCAATGGATTGCTCCAAATGATCTACATCAACATTAAGAATCCACATCTTCAACACCTACATGAAGTCATCATCGACAAAACCCAAGGTTAGTTCATCCCTCTAAAAGGGGATCTCACATCTAGGGGGAGCTTAACTCTAAGACTTGAGTCAAAGCAACTCTAATGGTGTGAACACATCAATGCATTATGTAAAAGTGGTAACCCCACTTGGGCTTAAACGATGAGTATGACCTATGATCAAATGTTTATCATTTGACTCCTAAGTCAATACACTCATATATAGATGACCTAGTCATCGCCAATTGTTTGATAGATGCTAGAATTGATTGTGCATGCTTTGCCACATATTTAATTTGCCATCTTATTGTGTGAGCATGTTGGTGCATATTTTACTCATTCAAGGACATCCACTTGTTGTTTTGATTGTTTGGTTCTTCCTTCTTTTGGCCAAGTGGATGGACAAGAATGCCTAAGAAATTTCTCTAGCTATCTATGCTTTTCTCGTCTCAAACTCTATTCATGCTACATCACAAAATTTGATCAAGTCAGATTCGAACCACTCTGTGTGAGGATCACTCAGAGTCCCCGATTCGTCATAGACTTAAACTTCCAAAACTTCTTTGTGCTTCTCGGTCTGACCGATTCCTCCATTTCGGTCCAACCGAGATCACTAAGTCGATCTAGATTTTCAATCTCGGTGCAACCGATTTGAACTTTTCGGTCACACCGAGTTGCTGTAACTGAACACAGTTATGCATCTCGGTGCCACCGAGTTGTTCCACTCGATCACACCGACAGGGTCGGGCTATATATAGTCACGGGCAAAATTTGGAAATTTCTCCGAATCCCTTCGCCCGTGCAATAGCTCGCTCTGCCTCCAAGGTCTCCGGATCGTCTCCTCGTCGCCAGCCGCCTCCTGTCGCTGGTCTCCGACGCCGTCAACGGAAATCAACCCCGCCGTTGCCGCCATAGCGAGTTCATCGCCAAGCTAGGGTATGGACTCGATCACTGTGCTATCCTCGTCCGATTCCTAGCACATTGTGTTCTTATCGATTCTTGCCATGATTGAAACACTCCGATCTAGTCAATGCAATCCGTAGATTAGATGAGATTTGAAAATTTAGGGTTAGGTTTCCGCCGAAACCATCTCGGACCCACTGAGTTGAAAAACTCGGTCCCACCGATTTGGCTTATGCCATTGCACTAGTAACTCTCGGTCTGACCGAGAATTGCTAATCGGTGCGACCGATTTTAGGACTTTGTGAAACCCTAGCAGTCTTGGTGCCACCGAACTGTGACTCGGTCCAACCGAGTTCATCAGTTTAGGTTCCAAAACTTGTTCGGTATCACCGAGTTTGAAAATCGGTTGATCCGAAATGCTTTCTGTGGACAACTAAAGCTAAATTTTTTGAATCATTCTTTTGCAAAAATCTCTGCATTTTGAGATGCTCATCCACTCCATCTCATCTATAACTCTTCACAGGGTCAGCAGTCAGAGTTTGCAGCATGTCAGACCAGAGTGACAGTCAGAACAGGTCAGAAGGGCAGATGCAAATGAGTGAGGGCACTAGTCCCTCTAGCACTTCAGATGAAGGCAGCAGGAGCACTCCTAGCAACCTACCTAAGGCTGCTACCAAGCAAAGGAAGAAGAGAACTTCAGACTCTGAAGATGAGGATTATAGAGCTGAAGAGGATGAAGGTACTTCCAAGAAGGTAGTGCACAAGAAGGTGCTTAGTTCAACTTCAGTAAAGCCAGGCATGAAGATCAAAAGGCCTGCAGGGAGACAACCAATGTCCAAAGCCAGAGCATCAACTCAACTGCCTGAGATGCCTAAAGAGCCAGCTGTTGAAGGAAAGAAAAGGAAGGAAAGGGTCAAGAAGACCATGGCCAGAGTAGTTGGGCAACCTTCCATGATGGAAGAAGAAGAGCTTGCTGCATCAGCACCAAAGGCACCAAAACTTATGGGAGATGCTATTAGATCAGGGGCTGCAACATCTAAGCCCAAGGAAGCACCCAAAGCTGCCCCCAAGGCCAAGTTTGCACCAAAGAGGAATACCAGGAGTATTCCAGCTGCTGAGAAGAACAAGTCCCCAGTGCCTGAGGTTGTTGAGGAGGAAGATGAAGAAGGACAAGTTCTGAGGAAGCTCAAGCCCAAGATACCAGACCATAATGATGCCCATCCTGTAGCTGAGGACATGAACATCAGAAAAGATTCAGGGTTGAGGCTATGGAGGATGGAAGATCCATATGCCACAAGGAGAAGAACTGTTGTTGATTACAGGTTCCATACAAAGGAACAGCGGGACTTCTATGAGACAATCTTGTTGGAAAAAAAGCCCATTGTGTGTGATATGAGGTGGGTCAACTGGACCTACATGAAGGAGAATGAAGAACACTATCCAGGAGTTCAAGACAGTTTTGTTGCTTGTGGAGTTGCAGATTTTGTTGGGCGGAAGCTCACAAACTGGAATGATGAACTCATTATGCAATTCTACTCCACAACACACTTCTATCCAGATGGAAGGATAGTTTGGATGTCTGAAGGTACAAGGTACCAGTCAACTGTTAAGGAGTGGGCAAAACTGATAAATACCCCAAAATAAAATGATGATGATCTGGATGTATATGCCAAGAAGAAAATGTGACATAATACCATGGCACATATGTACAAGGAGATCCCAGACAAAGCCCTAGAGACTTTCTCTTTTGGATCAGTCCACTTTCTTATGTCAGGGCTGCCTACAATCAACTGGATCCTAAGGCACACTCTATTGCCTAAGTCAGGTGACCACAAAATGATCAGAGGGCATGCAATCAACATGTTGCATTTGTTTGATGTGCCACAGAAATTCAAGGTCATGAGCCTTATAGTAGAAACTATTAAGTGGACTGCAGCAGATCATAAGAGGAGTTGTGGATATGCCTCTCAGATTCGGGAGTTGATTAACTCAAAGATGGGCACAGGCAAATATCTATTGGATAGGGAACATTTTCCTCTCTATCCAGACTTTGAGGATAATGAGGTTGTCATGAATGAAGATGAACCATCATCAGTTCAAGATCAAGAGAAGAAGGAGAAGGCTAGGAAGGAGAAAGCTGCCAAGATGCCAACTCAAGAGGAGGCATCTGAATATTTCTTGAAGAACAAGAAGGAGAAGCTTGGTTACTTGATAGCATCAACACTGAGGATTGGGAAGGGATTGGCCACCTTAACTCAGAATCAGGAAAGCTTGGAAAGAATCATGGAACAAAAATTCTATAATCTTGATGTCAAGGTAACTGAGATTCAGTCAGTTGTGGAGCAACTGCAGGATGACATGCAGGAGAGGAAGGGCAAGACTACCACTAATGTATTTTCCAGAGTGTCTAGAGCTCAGAGGTCAGCTGTAGTGCCAGTGACAGACACTAGAGCAACATCATCTGCACCAGCCACAACTCCTACAGTTCCAGTGCAACCAGCTCCAGCACCAACTCCTCGAGCTCCCTCTACATCAACTGAAGCCTTCGTCCAAGGAGCCATCTCTACACCACCAACTGAAGATCAAGCCTAAGATTCGATCTAGCACTATGCATTTTCTATGAACTTTTTGGTAACTTGTTGCCAAAGGGGGAGAAAAATGTATAGATCATAGGCTTCGAGAGAGAGAGTGTTGCTTTTGTTCTCTCTTGATTTGGTGTTTTTACACTTGTTTGTTTTTGATTGCTTGAGATAATATGCTATTCTTGTGAGACATTGATGATCATGTGTTTGATCATAAGCTACACTTATGCATGTTTGATGATATTATCCTATCTATCCTATGTGATCATTCACTTTGCTTGGTGATGAGTGCATGTATTCAATCTTTATCATTTTGAGCGCTCCACCAAGATGTATGTGACATGGAAGAGTAACCCATGAGCCTAATTCCTTGTGCATTTGCAGTCCAAAGCAAATCTTAAACTATGCACAAATTTAGGGGGAGCTCTTGCTTATCACATACTTCTCAAAGCGACGATGTTTTTCAATCTTATTATCATTTGTCGAAGCTTTGATCTATATGTTGTCATCAATTACTAAAAAGGGGGAGATTGAAAGTGCAACTATCCCTAGGTGGTTTTGGTAATTCATAACAACATATAGCTCATTGAGCTAATGTTATTCCAAGACATATATTTCAGGAAAGCTCAATGAATGGCATGGCATGGATGATGAAAGTGGATCCCTCAAAATACTAAGGACAAAGGATTGGCTCAAGCTCATTAGCTCAAGACTCTTCATTTTACATTTTAGTGATCCAAGATCACATTGAGTCTATAGGAAAAGCCAATACTATCAAGGAGGGATGAGGTGTTGCTTAATGAGCCTCTTGCTTCATGTGCTTAGTGATATGCTCCAAAACCCTCAGCTACTTTCTCACATCCACAAATGACCTAAACCCAAAGCCAAAATCGGTCACACCGATTCTTCCTATCCGGCTCCACCGAGTTCAAATGTCATAGCCACTGCCACAAACCCTAGGCAAATCGGTTCTACCGATAGGGATCTCGGTCTCACCGAGATGGGATTGTAATCTCTCTGTTTCCCTTCGTAACGTTTCGGTCAAACCGAAGTGAGCGATCGGTCCCACCGAGATTGCAATGTAAACTCTATGTTTCTCTTTTGTAACATTTCGGTCTCACCAAAAAGAGCAAATCGGTCCCACCGAGTTTACCTGACCAACTCTCTGGAAAGCTTATTACCAAAATCGGTCTCACCGAGTTTGTGTAATCGGTCTTACCGAGATTATGTTATGCCCTAACCCTAACCGAATCGGTCTTACCGAGTTGCATGTCAGTCCCACCGAAAATCACTAACGGTCACTAGGTTTACTAAATCGGTCCGATCGAGTTTGTTGAATCGGTCCCACCGAGTTTGGTAAATTGTGTGTAACGGTTAGATTTTGTGTGGAGGCTATATATACCCCTCCACCTCCTCTTCATTCGTTGAGAGAGCCATCAGACTAAACCTACACTTCCAACTTACCATTTCTGAGAGAGAACCACCTACTCATGTGTTGAGGCCAAGATATTCCATTCCTACCATATGAATCTTGATCTCTAGCCTTCCCAAGTTGCTTTCCACTCAAATCTTCTTTCCACCAGATCCAAGTCCTATGAGAGAGAGTTGAGTGTTGGGGAGACTATCATTTGAAGCACAAGAGCAAGGAGTCCATCATCAACGCACCATTTGTTACTTCTTGGAGAGTGGTGTCTCCTAGATTGGCTAGGTGTCACTTGGGAGCCTCCGACAAAGATTGTGGAGTAGAACCAAGGAGTTTGTAAGGGCAAGGAGATCGCCTACTTCGTGAAGATCTACCGCTAGTGAGGCAAGTCCTTCGTGGGCGACGGCCATGGTGGGATAGAAAAGGTTGCTTCTTCGTGGACCCTTCTTGGGTGGAGCCCTCCGTGGACTCGCGCAACCGTTACCCTTCGTGGGTTGAAGTCTCCATCAACGTGGATGTGCGATAGCACCACCTATCGGAACCACGCCAAAAACATCCGTGTCTCCAACTACGTTTGAATCCTCCAAACCCTTCCCTTTACTTTCTTGCAAGTTGCATGCTTTAATTTCCGCTACCTATATTTGCAAATTGCATGCTTGCTTGAACTGTGTGATTGCTTGACTTGTCCTAAGATAGCTAAAATCTGCCAAACTCTAAAATTGGGAAAAGGTTAAGTTTTTAATTGGTGAAGTAGTCTAATCACCCCCCCTCTAGACATACTTCAAGGTCCTACAACTTCCTAACCGAGATCCTTCATAAGCCTTTTACTTGTAGGTGTGAGAAACAAAACCTGGTACCAATTCTACTATTATAGCATCTACTATTATAGCATCATGTGGGATCGTACTTGATACATCCACAATCTTCAGAAAAGGTATATTTTCTATTGTTCTCCCATTTCCTACTCACAACCACTTCTATATGATGGATAGGCCTTATTCTTCGGTGAACCCTCTCTTCGAGGAACAAGATGACGAAAACGACTACATCACCAAGAATCAATTCTTCATTGCACAACGAGCTCTACATCAAGAGAGTGAAGCTTTGGGTGATCGTATCGAGCAACTCGCCACTAACCTACAACAATCGGAAGCACGACAATGGGACTATTTGGATGCCAAGCTCTCCAAATGGATGAATTCCGCAACATGATCGTGAGCCGTGTATCCTCCTTAACCTCTTCACCAAGACGGTGCCACTCAAGTCGACACTCATCGTCTTACTCTTCTTCTGATGCAAGTCCTCCTCGACGCGACGACACTCAAGATTGCTAAGCTCAAGAAAATCCTTTCCATGGAAATGGCCTACAAGATCGAGTTCACGCACGTGAACAAGCGAGACGCCAACAACAAGAAGCTATGGCGCATGATCTGCCTCCACAACGTCCTCATCAAGCATCTCAAGACGGTGATGCAATCTGGCAAGAGCAACAAAGTCATGAAGCTCAAGCTCAAGCGGCTCAAGATGCGCTCCAAGAGTGCACTAGACCCGTTGCCCGACGAAGCCGTCAAGTACGTGAGCAAGAGGAAGCAGTTCGTCAAGAACGGCAAGAAGAAGCCGCACGACGTGAAGAACTTCAAGAAAGGCGAATGCCTTGCCACCCTCCATGTCGAGAGCGACACCAAGCAGATCGAGTGCTTGAAGACCCTCTTCCATGACAAGAGCACCATCACAACTGTCACTATGATGAAGAACTCTGCTATGGAAAGCTCAAGTTAACCATGCCCAAGTTCTCTAGAAGCAATGACCTCGAGGAGTATCTCTCATGGGCCTTGAAAGTGGACAAGATATTCCATCTCCACAACTACGACGGGGAGAAGAAGATCGCCATGGCATCTCTCGAGTTTAAAGACTATGTCCTCATTTGGTGGGAGCAAGTGATCGAGCGATGCCTGGAGAAGGACGACCCACCCATCACGACTTGGACACAAATGAACGACATCATGCGAGCCTGCTTCGTGCCCATATACTTGCTGGGAAATATAGCATGTAATTTCCAAAAAAATCCTACGCTCACGCAAGATCTATCTAGGAGATGCATAGCAACAAGGGGGAGAGTGCA